>NC_054375.1:70537183-71137183 GCF_017654675.1 Xenopus laevis
GAAGCGTGCAAAGACTCTATGGAAAGTCTAAGGGGCCGATTCACTAACTTTGAGTGAAGGATTCGAAGTAAAAAAACTTCGAATATCGAAGTGTTTTTTGGGCTACTTTGACCATCGAATGGGCTTACTTCGACCTTCGAATCGAAGGATTCGAACTAAAAATCGTTCGACTATTCAATAGTCGAAGTACTGTCTCTTTAAGAAAAAACTTCGACCCCCTAGTTCGCCATCTAAAACCTACCGAACTCAATGTTAGCCTATGGGGAAGGTCCCCATTGGCTTCCATAAGGATATTCCTTCGATCGTTGGATTAAAATCCTTCGAATCGTTCGAGCACCTTAAATATACTAAAATATCACATTGGTGAGTGGTGTTATTTGAGCAAAGCACTTACACAAAGGATTTAAAAATATAAAATTCCTACATTTAACGCTCAACCAGCCAGATTATAGACCTGGACACTACACATACACACACTCTGTCAGCTTCAGAGGAGGGTGTAGCTGAACTGAAGCTTCCAGATGTTTATATGAGTAAAAGAACCTAGACTTGTGCAACATTGTTTCAGTGGCAGTGACTGATGAGAGTGAGAGACATCATACAGGTGCATTCCATCCATCCATCATCTATCTATCTATCCATCTGTCTATCCATCTGTCTATCCATCTGTCTATCATCTGTCTATCATCTGTCTATCATCTGTCTATCATCTGTCTATCATCTGTCTATCATCTGTCTATCATCTGTCTATCATCTGTCTATCTATCTATCATCTATCTATCATAAGGTGTCGCTGATCTCGTAACATTTGGCCAATAAGGCAGCAAAGTAGATGAGTAACTATGGGGACAACATGAACATCCCTGTTTACAAGACTCAGTACTGTAGAAGTACAACTTGTGTTTTAAGTCAGTTGTTGAATGATGTTTGAATTGAGAAGAAAATATACTTTATTAGTCCAGTTATCTTCAATTTATTTTACCTAAACAAAGCATTACTGGCATTACTTGCTTTGGTATTCTAACTAGTTATGGGTTTGTCACTTACTTATTGGAAGGTTTTTGATGTCCTTGCTCCTCTTGCTTTAGTCCAGCTAGCAGAGCATCTCTTGAGCAGTGCTTGTCCTGTAGATACATTTCAATTACAACATAAATCAACAGGACACCAAATATAACCAAACTGACATAAGTAATAATAGTAAACACACATGCATAAAATGTATATTAAATGTTTTTCCTGAAACGCACCCATAATACTTGCATGAATACTCATAGTAATTGTTTTTAGATGTGAATAGAGAGCCAGATACAGTCTAAGGGGCTAAAAAGCAAGTGATCCACAATATTCCAGAAAGAGCTGCACAGGACTATCTGTGGCAGCAAAATGCTGCATTAAAATTTGAATGTATTGGCCCATGGAGCAACAGCTCAACTCAACAGGCAGGTGACAAAACGCTTGGATTTGTCCCTATTGGAATCATCTGAACTAGTGGGTCAGGCACTCATCATTAGAAAGCACAAGCCAATATATTTTCACATAATAATGGCCTGCACCTGTGATTCCTCAAAAAAATTAATGGAATAATGTCATATGCCAACATTTGCACTAAACACTAAAGAAACAGAAGTAGATTCACTATTGAAAAGTGATATGACAATAACCTTTCAGCCTTTGGTTCTTTTCTGGCCTGTGGATTAATTGTTCCTTACACAACTGTATCAGTGATTTGTGTCTAATTCAGCGGCTCTATGATGTGCTCTCTGCTTAAAGGGATCCGGTCATGATTTTTATGATGTAGCTATTATTTCTAAATTATACTGTTTACACTGCAGATAATTCATTCTACAATATAAAATGTAATTCCTGGACCAGCAAGTATATTTTTTTTAGTTGTAATATTGGTGTGTAGGCAGCCATCTCAGGTCATTTGCCTGGTCATGTGCTTTCAGAAAGAGCCAGCACTTTAGGATGGAACTGCTTTCTGGCAAGCTGTTGTTTCTCCTACTCAATGTAACTGAATGTGACACAGTGGGACCTGGATTTTACTATTGAGTGCTGTTCTTAGATCTACCAGGGAGCTGTTATCTGGTTACCTTCCCATTGTTCTGTTGTTAGGCTGCTGGGGGGGGGGAGGGTTGATATCACTCCAAATTGCAGTACAGCAGTAAAGAATGACTGAAGTTTATGAGAGCACAAGTCACATGACTGGGGGCAGCTGGGAAACGGACAATATGTCTAGCCCCATGTCATATTTCAAAATTGCTCTTTTGAGAAACAGATTTCAGTGCAGAAGTCTGCTGGAGCAGCACTATTAAAAAGTTTTCCCATAACAGTATCCCTTTAATACTAAAATCCAGACTAGTTGATGCTTCTTCGCATTACTGGTTGCAATGATAATTAGTAAAGGTTAAGCTGCACCCCAGGGCTAATACTAAGGAGGAGTTAAATCAACATTTACCCCCTTCTTGACATGAACTTATTCATTTGGCATTATGGCATTCAATTAAAGGAAGGGAATGGGCTTACCTGTAGGTGGGTGATGAACGAAAACCTCTGCCGCTGAAAAGGTTCACAACCTTCCCACATACACTGCCCAGGATATACATCTTTACCTCCATGTTCTGTTGCAGCATGGTAGAAAACCTGCGATGGTGTTTCAAACCATCTTTTAGAAGAGAGGAAAAACGAATATTGATTAATGCTGTGAGACTAACTAACAGGCAAGTGACCGTAAGTAAGAGCAGCTGGTAATGCTAAATTCAAAGCATAGCACTAGCAGGAACAATACTCTACATTTACTACATGTCTGTTCAAAGAAATACTCTTCATTCAACATTAGTTAGATCCTAAGTTAGTTGAGAATACTCCAGTATAATACACAAAAGCCATGAATATCTTGTAAATTATAGCCTTATAAACGGTGAGTTCTGATGTCATCAGTTATAAACGGTGAGTTCTGATGTCATTTCTGTCACATGACTCACTGAAACTTGTGTATTATAATAAATAAAGTACCCCCAGTTGTAAAATATGAGGATATTAGAAGTTACCTCGGAGTTTCATGACCTGTATAAAAACACTCGGCCTTCAGCCTCGTGTTTTTATATGGTCATGAAACTCCTCGGTAACTTATAATATCCATATATTTTACAAGAGGGGGTACTTTATTCACTATATAATACACAAAAGCCATGAATATCCTGTAAATTATATCCTTATAAACGGTGAGTTCTGATGTCATCAGTTATAAACGGTGAGTTCTGATGTCATTTCAGTCACATGACTCATTGAAATTTGTGTATTATAATAAAGTACCCCCAGTTGCAAAATATGAGGATATTAGAAGTTACCTCGGAGTTCCATGACCTGTATAAAAACACTCGGCCTTCGGCCTTGTGTTTTTATATGCTCATGAAACTCCTCGGTAACTTATAATATCCTTATATTTTACAAGAGGGGGTACTTTATTCACTATATTAGGCCCAATTCAAGGAAATATAGTGGTCATTTACTAAGATATTATTACATTTTACGGATGGACCCAAACTAAAAAAGTGCCTTATATAAAAGAATCCAAAAAGCACCTACTTTTTGCATGATTGCCACAAGCACAAGAAATTCTGTCCCGGTTTCTTTACTTGCTCCACGTGGTGAATGGATGTGGTCACCGGAAATGGAGACAGCTGAGAACTGACAAGGTGGCCTTGTACTTGCAGTGCTGGCAGAGTTGTTACGGGAGTGCTCTGATGAAGAAAAAGGAGTATTGCATGTGATGTCATACACACAAAACCTTAACTCATAGCACTGATTTGCAACAGCTACATTTTAAAGCTAAATGAAAATCAAGAAACATGTATAAATATATTCACAAGTGTATAAAGTCATATACTACGTTCAACTATGTTGTATAACTAAAGGACCAGTAATACCATAAAGGGGGACTTTATTTTCCATTTAAGGTTTGTATTTGTATAGCCAGAAGCTACAAATAAACTATTTCTTTGCAATTAATGTTGTATTTTATATGAGAAGACCGTTTATCCTATAGTTTTGTAAAGGTTCTTGAATAGTATTCGACTCCTATGTACCTGTGAAAAGCCGGCAATACACTGCCAAACTTGCCAGATCAGTAGACAAAGCAGCAAACAAGTAGATCTGGGCCCAATTAGGTCAGCCATGTGCAGGGCCAAACTGGGCTCAGGCCAACAACTGGATCATGCACTGGGACTTGTGGTACTAGCAGTAAGGTCCTTTACAGCTAGCTCAGCCGATTATACAATCTACAGCAATAAATGTAGCCATAATTATATTGCCTGAGGATCCTGGGAGTTAGTACTAGCACTATCTGCCAATTGTTATACCACTATGAGTCTGAGAGGAGGGCTATACAGATGACAGTTGTACTATGTTCCACAGGCCAATGACTGCAGCATTTAAAGTATGTTTAAAGATATCTAGATTTATAAAGAACCAACATAACATGATTTGTTTTGCATTAAGGGCCATATCACATTGATGTAATTTAATTTTGAAATCTGACATGGGGCTAGACATATTGTCAGTTTCCTAGCTGCCCCCAGTCATATTGACTGTGCTCTGAAAAACTTCAATCACTCTTTACTGCTGTACTGCAAGTTGGAGTGATATCACCCCACCCTTTCCCCCCAGCAGCCTATCGGCAGAACAATGGGAAGGTAACCAGATAACAGCTCCCTAACACAAGATAACAGCTGCCTGGTAGATTTAAGAACAACACTCAATAGTAAAATCCAGGTCCCACTGAGACACATTTTGTTACATTGTGTAGGAGAAACAACAGCCTGCCAGAAAGCAGTTCCATCCTAAAGTGCTGCCTCTTTCTGAAAGCACATGACCAGGCAAAATTACCTGAGATGGCTGCCTACACCCCAATATTACAACTAAAAAAAAAAACAGTGTCATTGAGAAATAGAAAATACATCATAAAAATCATGACAGAATCCCAGTGAATATTTTAAGTGCACAAAGTCTGAAAACTTCTGCAGAAAAAGGTCAGTGACACACTGACATTTCTAACTCGAGGTCCCAACTCATTGACAATAATAATGTTGAAGTTGACTAAGCTAGAAGACTTTTACTTCAAAGAGAATCTAAATTCAAAATGCGAGTGCTTCCCTGAACTCTATTTTTAATTATTTTTATCAGAGTGGGTTTTTTTCTAAAATTGAAAATATGTGCAGTATGAGACTGGTAATTGTAGGCTTTCAGCTCAGCAGCTCTCTGCAAAATCAGTGTCAATGACTGGGACTATTCCCAACCTGCAGGGTCACTGGCAGAAAGGAGTTGCTGAGCTAATTAGCAGTGTATTAAAAAAACTCCTTTGTACAGGCAGCACTCACATGGCTTATGAAAAAGTTAATTTATTATTATTAGGCTCGGGTAACAGCCGAAACGTTAGTGTTTGTATAATAAATTATTGTTTTCATAAAGAAAATACATCTGTGGTATTGGGGTCTCCAAGCAGTATAATGGTTACTCACCACACAGGGGAAGTGGCCCAGGTGCACCGCCGTGAGCCCTCAGCACGGGGGCGGACAAACCGACAAACCAATATGGAGAAGGCACTCAATGAAGGCTAACTTACACCAGGCGATAGTTCAAAGATTTATTGTGTCCACAGCCTGACGTGTTTCGTGTCATAAACACTTAATCATAGACTAAACTCACAGAGCCATCCATGCCTCAAATATTTATACACAAGTGAACCAATCAGATCATCACACCAATTACCTACCCACCCAATCCAAGAAAACTTTACTAAGGTGCATCAATCAGAACTCTCTCAGTGGGATTGAATAAAGGTAAAAGTAAAGGTCAAAGGGTAAAGGCCTTTTTTCGTATCGTAGCAGGATACATCGTATTCACTATTTAAACCCATCGGAGACCTAGTGGCTAGAACAAAGATCCACTTAGTTTCCCAATAGAGAAATTTCTTAATCTGGTCCCCTCCTCTCTGGTCTGGTATTAACCTTTGGATGCCCTGAATCGAGAAGCGGTCTAAATTGCCATTGGTACAATCCAAAAAGTGGGTAGCTACCCTTGTGTCTATTTTGTTTTTGATGTTATTGATGTGTTCTCTAGCCCATTCCTTTAAAGTCCTACTAGTCTGGCCGACATATTGGATGGCACATTTTTTGCATGTGATCAGATAAACAACATGGTGGGTGTTGCAATTAATGTATTGATTCATATCATATTTCCTTCCTGTAGTGTGTGATGTAAAGGTATTGCTTATAGTAACAAAGTTACATGTCACACATCTGTTTGCTCCGCATTTAAAAGAGCCCTTATATTCTAACCATGTGTGTTTCTGTACATTGCCAATTCTACTCGGTGATAGTGCATTTCTTAGTGTCCTTGGTCTTCTAGAAACAAACCTACAGCCTCTTTGCACTATATCATCTAATATAGGATCTGTTTTCAATAACGCCAGATTTCTTTTTAAAGTTCACATGACTTTTTTTTACAAAGTCTTCCTGGTCTGAACATAACCGCCTTAGTCTCAGAAATTGCCCTGTTGGTATATTACGAATAAGGTGAGGTGGGTGAGCCAATGTTGCTCTTAGGATTGTGTTACCAGTGCATTCTTTACTATATAAAGAAGTTGTTATAGTATGTTCATGGGCATTGAGAACTACATCAAGGTAGGAAATGGAGGTGTCATTCTTACAACACGTAAAGTTTTAGATCATTCTTATTCAGATATGCAAAGAAATCATTGAAATTATTCTCCCTGGCAGTCCAAATCAATATAATGTCATCGATAAATCATGCACAGAAGTAGATGTTATGTTTAAACGGATTTTCACAATTGAAAACAAATTGCTCCTCCCACCAACCCATATAGAGGTTGGCGAAGGAGGGAGCAAATTTTGCCGCATAGCTGTGCCACACCTCTGTAAGAAGAAATCTTTTTCAAAGAGAAAGAAATTGTGTGTTAAGAGATAATGTATGGCCGTTAGTAGAAACTCTTTCAATGGTTCAGAGTAGGTGCTGTATTTGTCTAATGATTGACTATAGCCTCCAAGCCTAAAGCATGTGGGATCCAGGAATAAAGTGAAGAGACATCAATTGTAACCCACATGTGAGAGGACTCCCAATGACAATTTTGTAACTGTGTAATTAGATGTGAGCCAAAATCTGTTTTTTTCCCAGTTCACCTAAGAGACGATATTGTAAAATGTTCCAAAAACAGATAAGAGAGAAATCTTACCAAACTTAAACCTACGACCAATACATTTGATAAAAACAGAAAGTACAATCCAACTCATACTGAAAAATTAGCTTTGGATAAATTACAAAATGACAAAGAAATCGTTATTCGTTCTGCAGATAAAGGTGGAGCCATAGTTGTTATGAATAGGATAGATTATCGTATGTTAATGAAGCACTATGCCAACAAAAAGATGAATCTACTTATATTCATCTTAGTAGCAATCCCACCAAAAAATTGAACCAAAAGTGAACTCTTTCAACTGATTGATCAGGCAAAAGAAAGATCTCATTACATCAACCACTGAAAACGATCTAAAGGTACAATCACCTATATGCCCCATCTTTTACCATTACCCAAAATCCATAAAAATGAACGTCCCCCACCGGGGCGACCTATAATAGCAGGTATGGGGTCCTTAGGAGAACACTCTCAGAACTTGTGGATTATTTCTTACAACCATTAGTTACTAGACCCCCGGGATACTTAAAAGATAGGTCACATCTAATTACACAGTTACAAAATTGTCATTGGGAGTCCTCTCACATGTGGGTTACAATTGATGTCTCTTCACTTTATTCCTGGATCCCACATGCTTTAGGCTTGGAGGCTATAGCCTATCATTAGACAAATACAGCACCTACTCTGAACCATTGAAAGAGTTTCTACTAACGGCCATACATTATCTCTTAACACACAATTTCTCTCTCTTTGAAAAAGATTTCTTCGTACAGAGGTGTGGCACAGCTATGGGGGCAAAATTTGCTCCCTCCTTCGCCAACCTCTATATGGGTTGGTGGGAGGAGCAATTTGTTTTCAATTGTGAAAATCTATTTAAACATAACATCTACTTCTATGCACGATTTAACGATGACATTATATTGATTTGGACTGCCAGGGAGAATAATTTCAATGATTTCTTTGCATATCTGAATATGAATGATCTAAAACGTGATGTTACGTGTTGTAAGAATGACACCTCCATTTCCTACCTTGATGTAGTTCTCAATGCCCAGAAACATACTATAACAACTTCTTTATATAGTAAAGAATGCACTGGTAACACAATCCTAAGAGTAACATCAGCTCACCCACCTCACTTTATTCGTAATATACCAACAGGGCAATTTCTGAAACTAAGGCGGTTATGTTCAGACCAGGAAGACTTTGTAAAAAAAGTCATGCGAACTTAGAGACTGACTTATAGCCCGAGGTTACGAAATGCCCATTCTATTGAAAGCATTTGAAAGACCATTGTTCACCCCTCGTGATACTTTGTTTAATAAATACAAACGGGCACAGAAATAGCTAAAAATAAACCAGAGGCATTGGATATTACCACATGCATTCTTACCTACAGCTCCCAATACCAGGAAGTTGTTTATATCATTAAAAGAAATCTGGCGTTATTGAAAACAGATCCTATATTAGATGATATAGTGCAAAGAGGCTGTAGGTTTGTTTCTAGAAGACCAAGGACACTAAGAAATGCACTATCACCAAGTAGAATTGGCAATGTACAGAAACACACATGGTTAGAATATAAGGTCTCTTTTAAATGTGGAGCAAACAGATGTGTGACATGTAACTTTATTACTATAAGCAATACCTTTACATCCCACACTACAGGAAGGAAATATGATATGAATCAATACATTAATTGCAACACCCACCATGTTGTTTATCTGATCACATGCAAAAAATGTGGCATCCAATATGTCGGCCAGACTAGGAGGAATTTAAAGGAATGGGCTAGAGAACACATCAATAACATCAAAAACAAAATAGACACAAGGGTAGCTACCCACTTTTTGGATTGTACCAATGGCAATTTAGACCGCTTCTCGATTCAGGGCATCCAAAGGTTAATACCAGACCAGAGAGGAGGGGGGACCAGATTAAGAAATTGCTCTATTGGGAAACTAAGTGGATCTTTGTTCTAGCCACTAGGTCTCCGATGGGTTTAAATAGTGAATACAATGTATCCTGCTACTTCTAAGTGCTATTTTGATTGTATCTGTAGTGAGGGGTCCTGTGAAATTCTCTTCCATAATAATCTCTCTTTGCTATCTAGCAATTTATTTTATACCATTGCGGTATGTTATTCCAATAATTTAATGATTCTATACCAAGCATTTATTCTTTTGTATCTAAAAGTGTGTTATTTTCCTACCATTTATAAAATAGCGAGATTATCTGTACCTTTTTTGGGTTAAATGTCATTATTGTAGCAAACTGATAACATTTCTATATAATATATATTTATAATATTTATTGTTCACATATATCCTTGCACAGTTTCAGGGTTTACATTTGTGTACTTGTTTTTATGTATTTATATGGCACTGTCACTTTAAACCTGGAGTGTACCAATATGTTACTCCATTCAGATAGGGGTGTACAAAGATGGCCACGGAAGAATTTCTAAGGCCTTTACTTTTACCTTTATTCAAACCCACTTAGATGGAGTTCTGATTGATGCACCTTAGTAATGTTTTTTTGGATTGGGTGGGTAGGTAATTGGTGTGATGGTCTGATTGGTTCACTATAAATATTTGAGGCATGGCTCTGTGAGTTTATTCTATGATTAAGTGTTTATGACACGAAACACGTCAGGCTGTGGACACAATAAACTCTTTTCACTTTGAACTATCGCCTGGTGGAAGTTTGCCTTCATTGAGTGCCCGCTGCATATTGGTTCGTCGATTGTTTTCATAAACCCTGTGAGTGCTGCCTGTAATATGTAGTAGATTGAGATTGATGAATGGCGTGCACCCAGGCTTCACTGAACATGTAATCGAGACCTGTTGAGTGCTGCAGCACCCAGGCAGACAATATATTTTTAATTAAAAATAATAAAATTGTGTACCAACGTGGAAAAGGTTTATTCCTCCATATTTACATCTACACCTTTCGATCCACAGGGGATCGTCATCAGGATAGTGTAAAAGAAGTGAAACACCCTTAATTAATTATTACATCATCCCCTGTATGCCAATAATAACCCCTTATGGCAGTGACAGTTATCAGTATCATTAAAATGTGCATGTCTAAAAATATATACATTAAATATACAGTCCATCAATTAAACCACTAAAAACAAGTTTGACTCACGTCATGCCCATAACCCACAGAACTATAATCCACATTTGGTCCTAAATACTATTAAACAGTATAATTCAATTTCTATCAGAATACAAATTAGGGAGGAAATATAACCTTAATTATTACTATTTGATCTCCATAATACCTTAAAACATGTTTAAGTGCAAGCCTCTGACTCCATATTTCCCC
Organism: Xenopus laevis; assembly: GCF_017654675.1. Classification (NCBI taxonomy): domain Eukaryota; kingdom Metazoa; phylum Chordata; class Amphibia; order Anura; family Pipidae; genus Xenopus; species Xenopus laevis. Next base: position 70,547,730 of record NC_054375.1, read on the forward strand.
ATGCTCTAGTTATTTGCATAAAACAAAATTTACAAATAACAGTGTTCTATCACTTTTTTCATAAAAGGCAAAGCAAACAAGTGCATACATAAAATAAATACAGACTTACCTGTGCAACCATAGTGTGTACAAAAGTATGTGGATGCTGTTGTTTTTGGTGGACAGCACTTTCTATTGCTACTTTAGCTACAGTGCTCGGATCAACTCCGGCAGGCACAGCAACCATTGTTGCGCTGCAGCCAGCATTGTTGGGATCGCTGATTGTAACAATCCTCACTCCCACTTTATTTGGAATAACTGGGACAGACTCCCTATCGTTATCCTCTGCAGGTCTTTTAACAGTCTTGCAATCTGTTGTGCCATTTGTTGCCCGAACGTCAGCAGAAAGGACAGGCTGAGAAACTCTGTGCCCTGAATGGGGAAATGCTATAACTTGATGACCTGGTAAAAGAGAAGCTGTAGATTGTGTTGAAACAACTACAGATGGACGTTGCTGAGGCACATCTGAATTCAAACTGGAAACTATAGGTCCATTGGGTAAATCTGTTGAATTACAGCGTATCTGGATTGCTAAATTTGAAGCATCCTGGGCTCTATTCGTTAATACAGGTCCATTTGAAAGTTTTTCTACTTGATCACCTTTGGCAGTTACTTGTTGAGAAGAATCCAAAAGTTCTTGTTGCTCCGCCGGAGATGTGTCACCATTTCCTAGGTGATTGGAAGCTTTGTGATTAGGAATGTTTTTGCTCAAATGAGAACTATCTGCCTTATCAAAATCACAAATTCCATTGACCTGTGGTTTTTTTAAATCATTTTTTGTCTCCTGCATATCAGTCAGTTCAGAGTTCTGCTTTAAAGAAAACCCATTTTCCCCCAATTCCACAGATGCCCCATTTGTGACCAGTAAATTTGAACTGGCCTCCTTTTGAGTTTTCCCTGAGTTTGAAGGAGGTAGACTTGAGTCATACTTTTTTCCATTCATAATATTTCCTATTTGAACTTCATTTTCATTCATTTCCCCATTGCTGGTGTTTGCAGAAGCTTTTGGACAAGTAGGATTTTCCATAACTTCAATATTACGTTCATGGACATGTAGTCCTGTTGCTTCTTTTGCTTCCTCCTCCTTTTGGCAAATTATCTTGTCACCTTTAAGTGGGGGAGAAGCAGCAGACCCTGGTAAATGGCCTGCTGGTTGTGTGAGGGTAGCAGGAATTGTTTGAACCTGAAGCCCAACACCAGTTTGTGTCCCACTCATTGGTGCAATAATCTGAGGTGTATTTGCCTGGCTTACCGTTGCTGTAGCAAAACTTGTATTTGGCACTACAGTTATAGTAACTTGATTGCCAGTAGTTCCTTGGAAAATTGTTGCTGGGGAATTTGAAATCAACTGCCCTGGCAAGATCTGCAAGTTGGAGATCGGAACCGCAGACTGATTCGGCATTGCACTTTGGACCAATTGCACATTTTGTTGGCCAACCAGTATTTGCTGAGGTGTTGGCTGCCCTTGGACTCCAAAGGAAGGTGCTTGATTATTGGCTACTTGATATACCAGCTGTGGACTGGACGCTCTTGCATTATTTGGAGGTGGTATCTGAGGTGCAGGAAGTATAAGTTTTCCACCAGGTGTTGAAGGTCCCCTTTTCGGAAGCAACAGTTGCTTTATGAGGCTTGATTCCCCTGGTGTAGAGTGTCCAACCCCAGAAGTTATTTGCTGTTGTTGTTGTTGTTGAACCTGTACTTGTACCTGCTGCGGGGGCTGTTGTTGGGTATGCGTTTGTGCCTGCTGTTGAACTTGTGTCTGCTGCTGTGGAGTGGTGACGGGAGGTGCTGGTGACAACTGCTGTCGTTTAACAGAAAGCATCTGGCTAACAGTAGGCAGAGGTCCTTGTGACACTGGCGTGGTTGGAGGAGAGGTCATTACAGGTGGGAGCTGGTTATTGGTAGTTGGAAGGGGTGAAGAGGAGGATGGGTATATACTAGGTTGCCCAGGCAGCTGAACAGTTTGTCCGGTCTGAATTGCAGCTGGATTAGTAAGAACAATTTGGTGAATAGCTGGTGCATAAGCCTGACCGTGTTGAGCTGATTGACTTAAAATCACTACACTTTGCTGCTGTTGCTGCTGCTGTTGGAGAGTTTGTGGTACTACTGTTGATGAGACTTGCTGGGAACAGAGAGGTTTTGGAGCGATGTTCTGGAAGCCAATCCTAGAAGCTTGTGGATTTTGGACACCAGCTATTGTGACAACCTGCCCAGGTGCAACCTGGAAATTCTGCACTGTGGTTGCAGATACAATATTAGATGAAGAAGTTGTTACATATTGCTGGGGTGTTATGATGACAGTATCTTTTTGCTGGTTGGAAGCTGGACTTTGCTGAGATGTGACCTGTACAGTTTGGGATGATGTGGGAACTAATTGCTGACCTTGAGAAAGAGCTGATGAACCTTGTGGAATATTCTGCACTCTCCCAAAAATGTGACCTTGTGGAACAGTTTGCTGAATAACTGCAACAGGAGTTCCTGATGTAATCTGACCAGGTACTACAGTATGTAATGCAGTTTGTGGCTGAAGAACAGATGGATGGTGAAACAATGCCTGAGATCCTACTACAGTAACAGAGGATTGCTGCCCTAAGCCACTGTGGTTCTGAACAAGAGAAGCTTGTGTAGAACCTCCCAAAGCAATGCTAACAGGGACTGATGAATGTGAGACAGACCCTTGTATTACCGTGGCCTTAACTTCACAAGAAATTGGAGTTTTATTCTGTATTACAGTCAATGTTGTATTCTGTTGATGCTGGGCTTGACTTAAAGGATTTTGTGTCACTGTATGGACACCTTGTATCGGAAGAGATAAAGTGGGAGATTGATTGGTTGCTTGTCCTCTCTGAAAATGGTTTGCTACTCCCTGCTGCATTCCTGTAAATATACAGAATTCTTTATTAAATTTACAGAACCTTTCAGAAATCATATTTATACTTATTAGATGCATATTATTCAAGAAAAAGTAAGTGTGTAATGGCTCCATAAGATCCAGAAAAAGCAACTGTGTTTAGGCTGCCTTATCAGATTAAGCTTAAATGTTCCAACTAAAATAATATACTGTATATGTTAGGTAAGAAAAAATGCCAGGTCAAATTAATACATGTCAATTTAAAAGAACAATATTTTTGGATAGAGCCTGTTTTTTTACATTTCCATTATATGGAACCATGCGCTGCTCCTTTTTGGTTTTATTTAGGGATGCACAGAATCCAAGATTCGGATCGGGATTCTGTCAGTGCCTGGCCGAACCAAATCTGAATCCAAAAGTTACGCAACTTTTCGTCACACAAACAATGAAGTCAAAATTTTTTTGTTGTGTGTGGTTCTATTTTTCTCTTATTTGCCTAATTTGCATGTGGAAATTAGGGTCCGGATTCGATTTGGTATTTGGATGAATCTTTCACAAAGGATTTGGCTGAATACTAAAATAGCAGATTCGGTGCACACCTAGTTGTATTAAAAATAAAGAGAATTAACCTGATGGATTTGTTCCAGCAACATCCGAAACCACATCAACCCTGACAACAGATGCTGGCTGGTGCTGTTGGTAATACATTTGAACAGGAAGTGGTATGGCCCTTCTTCTTACTCCAGCAACATGAATGTGAGCTTGCCCATTGTTGTTTGGGTCCTCCACTCTTTTAATGTTATGGTGTGTAAATACAGACCTAAAACAATTTTGGAGAAAAATATACAAATAAAATTTTTTTTAGATTAGGGAGACTGAAAAAAGCATTGCCATTGTTTCCCAACATAAGTATTTTCATACAAGGCAGCAGTTGTTGAATGCAAGAGGAAGCAGAACTATTTGTCCTGCTCTTGGCAATGTACAGAAACCTTGTATAAAGCAACTGCTTTCTGGAGAAACATTACATTTAACAGAGAAGCTAGCACAGAACCTTCAAGCTATACATTCATATAAAAAAGTTTGGGAACCCCTCTCAGCCTGAATAATAATTTACTTCACCTTCAACAACAAAAAAAGATAACCGTGGTATATCTTTCATTTCTCAGGAACATCGGAGTACTGGGGTGTTTTCTTAAAGATGTTTAGTGAAGCAGTATTCAGTTGTATGAAATTAAATCAAATGTGAAAAACTAGCTGTGCAAAATTTTGCTAATTTGAATGCATGTAACTGCTCAATACTGATTACTGGCAACACCAAATTAGTTGGACTAGCTCGGTAAGCCTTGAACTCCATAGGCAGGAGTGTCCAATCATGAGAAAAGGTATTTAAAGTGGCCAATTGCAAGTTGTGCTTCTGTTTGACTCGCCTCTGAAGAGTGACAGCATGGGATCCTCAAAGCAACTCTCAAAAGATCTAAAAACAAAGATTGTTCAGTATCACGGATTAGAGGAAGGCTACAAAAGGCTATTTCAGGGGTTTAAACTGTCGGTTTCAACTGTAAGGAATGTAATCAGGAAATGGAAGGCCACAGGCACAGTTGCTGTAAAACCCAGGTCTGACAGGCCAAGAAAAATCCAGGAGTGGCATATGTGGAGGATTGTGAGAATGGTTACAGACAACCCAAAGATCACCTCCAAAGACCTGCAAGAACATCTTGCTGCAGATGGTTTATCTGTACATCGTTCTACAATTCAGTGCAATTTGCACAAAGAACATCTGTATGGCAGGGTGATGAGAAAGAAGCCCTTTCTGCACTCACGCCACAAACAGAGTCGCTTTTTGTATAAAAAAATCTCTTTTAGACAAGCCACAGTCATTTTAGAACAAAGTGCTTTGGACTGATGGGACAAAAATGGAGTTACTTGGTCATAACAAAAAGCGCTTTGCATGGCGGAAGAAGAACACCGCATTCCAAGAAAAACACCTGCTACCTACTGACAAATTTGGTGGAGGTTCCATCATGCTGTGGGGCTGTGTGGCTAGTTCAGGGACTGGGGCCCTTGTTAAAGTCAAGGGTCGGATGGATTCAACCCAATATCAACAAATTCTTCAGGATAATGTTCAAGCATCAGTCACAAAGTTGAAGTTACTCAGGGGTTGGATATTTCAACAAGATAATGACCCTAAACACACTTGGAAATCTACAAAGGCATTTATACAGAGGGAGAAGTACAATATTCTGGAATGGCCGTCACAGTCCCCCGACTTAAATATAATCGAAAATGTATGGGTTGATGATGTCCATGCTCGGCAGCCACCAAATTTAACTGAGCTGGAGAGATTTTGCATGACGAATGGTCAAAAATTTTCTTGATTCATATTGCATATATTCTGTTAATCCTATAAACTGTCACTGCTGAAATACTACTGTTTCCATAAGGCATGTTATATATTAAAAGGAAGTTGCTACTTTGAAAGCTCAGCCAATGATAAACAAAACTCCAAAGTATTAAAGGGGATTGCGAAAATAAAATTCTCTGAATGGAAAGTTGAGGTGGAAATATTAAAATCTTCAAATATATTTCTTTAGCAGAAATGCTTACTTTTTTTGTAAAATGAAATACTAATACATGCAATGAGGATGCTTTCTCTGAGAGACAGTTCAAGCTACTGCTGAATGGGCATGGCTACTCACTAGCTATGATGTCACTTAGCAACTAGCACCCTCCAACTGCTACTCTGCAGACAAAGTTAGAAAAAAAGTATGTTCACCCCAGAAAACCATATATTACACATTCCCCGGAATCCAATTGCCACTAATCTGGGCCTGCCTGCCCACCCCCCCCAAATGCTGTATACTGGGCTCCCTGACAGACCCTTGGACTAAAGTCCTGCTCTCTCCTGTTACCCCCCCCCCCTCAAGCATCAGTGGGCCCCGGCTCTTGTGGGTCTCGGTCCAGACACTCTCCCTAATGTCTCTCTCCTTACCTCTGTTACCTGCCGTTGCTGCCCCGACCTCTCTCCCTGGCCCGTTCTCTGCAGTAAAGAATATATGTAAGTGCAGCGTGGCCAAGGGAGGGTTATGACTTAGATGGGGAGCCTGGAGGGGGGTTGCGGCAAGGGGGGCCAGAGGGTGCTTTGCGGCTGGGGGCCCCCCAGTTCCATGCTGCCTGCTGGATTGACCTCTCTCTTCACTCAACCCTCCGCCCCCTGCAGACAGCCTCAGTAATTTTTTATAAAAGTATGTTCTCTCTCCTTAACACTCTCAGTTTCACACTCTCCTTCTGTAACTCCCCCTCCCTCCCAGAAACCAGGCACGAAAAAAGAGAGATAGTTTGACAACTCCGGGCTCCCTTACACAAGCTCTGCCTCTGGAGCTCCCCACTCCCTCCCAGAAACTAAAGGTGGACTGTTGGTTACTGTGGCTTACTTCCCTGCCGCACATTCATTTCTATGTGAGCAGCAGTGACGTGTGTTAGATAAGCAGGAAGTTCAAACTGCAGCACATTCTATACTCGCATCTCAGTGCTGCTCAAAGAGAAATGAATGTGCGGCAGGGAAGTAAGCCACAGTAACTGACAGTCCACCTTCAGTTTCTGGGAGGGAGAGCTTGTGTGACGGAGACCCAAGTTGTAAAACTATCATTTTTTTTTTTCATGCCTGGTTTCTGGGAGGGACGGTGAGTTACAGAAGGAGAGTGTGAAACCGAGAGAGAGAGAGAGAGAACAGGAACGGCTGCCTGGCTTGAAGTACTATCTTTTCCATTTCCACAACTAATCACACAAATCTGCTTTCCCCATTCGACCCCCCGCCTCCGCTCAGAATGGCATGTGGAAAGGCAGCACTATCTGTATCAAAGTGGCTGCAAAGACTTCCATTCCCCCACCGTTCCTCCTCCCTTCCTCACGCAAAACTCCTGCTTTCTCCTGCAATGGGTAGCTAGTCAGTGGTCTCCTTCGTTGTTCTGCATCTCACTTTCACTTTTTATTATGATTTAGGACTCCCAAATTTTGAATGAGCGGATAGGGAGGGTTTGAAGGAGTGAGCCGGAGTTATGTGGGACTGTCAGGGAACAGACAAAGGCAAAATATACGTGTGTTTAATTTGGGGAAAGAAACCTTTTGAACCACTGTAGTGCCGATGCTGTAAGTGGAACGGTACTGGAGGTTCAGTAAAACACTCATGATTGACAGCACACAACAGGCAATTAGCGTTAGGGCAGACTTGCTATGCAAATGAATCTGACGTGACCTCAGAGCTGTGCTGAGGCCAGTTAGGAGAGGAGCTACCAGTGAGATCACTATAATAATTAGAATATTTTAAAAACCATATAAAAATTTTAATACATTATATTTAGAAAACTGATTAATTTGATGTGATCATTCATTTCAATAATTATCAATTTCGCGATAGTTCCCCTTTAAGAGGGGTTCCCAAACTTTTTCATTTGACTGTAAATATTTTCCAATAAGTACTTTAACGGATACCCCAACAAAAATATTACTCTGAAATAGGTTATATATATTACATATCTAATACATACCTAAGACATTTGTAAAAACCAGATGATGTTAAGATACCACCACGAGCTAATTTACTGCAGGTTGAGAGGTATTCAGAGTACATTTCTGATCGTGAAACTGAGCTGTCAGCACTAACTTCAAAATGTGCATTTAACCTATAAAAGTTAGAAAGAAAGCTTTAAGAGAGGTTCTAGACATAATACAGTCACTTTTACTTTTTTTTTTTTGTATGGCAAATTTGATGTAACAGGTTTGGGATCCCTTTTTCAGAAAGCTTTGAATTAAGGCAGAGACCCCATTTTAAGCAAACAATTGTACATTTTTAAAAAATGATTTCCTTTGACTGTATTAGTAAAAAATGTATTTCTACGTACAAGTAAGCATTTGGGTACTCTATCCTTAGTGCCTGTGTATAACGTATCTCCTCAAAGCAATCTCAGCAACTCACAGTAACAGGCATAAAAACAAATATACCTGCAACAAGGTATGCCGATTATATTGTATATTACATACACACAGGAAACTTGGCATTATGAAAATTTAAATAAAAAGAAAATAAAAATATTAAATTAAAAAATGTAAAAAAAATAAGTGTTTTCCACAATTTGAACCAGGGCTGAACCACGTAAAAATGTGTAGGCTTCCTCTCCATGTTCATAAATATACTAGTAGTTTAACTAAACAATACATAAGGAAGTAGACAATAAGGTACTGTTTCCAGCGGTTTAGCAAAATCTAGAAGATCACACCCACTGCTAGCAAAATGTTTAAACATGTTTGTGGTAAGAACTACTATTCTGCATATAAAACTGTTGTTATGAACTCATAGTATTATGATCTGAAATATATTTCAGTATTTTATCCATTAACGCTAAAGCTTTCCTACCACAGATGTCACACAAACATCTACAAATATCAGGCAAAGAATTTTAATTACAAATTTTCCTTGGCAATTGTTCTTTACTCACCATTGACAACCAAATTTCTCACCGTCTATTTCTACAATTCCAGGAGGGGGTGCTGCATGCGCTGGAACTGGACGGGTAGCTATGGAGAAGCATTATATAATTTAAGGATGGTAATGAAAATGTATAAAACAGTCATTAATAATATATCCTTATGTTAAAGTAAACACACCTTTACTATGTGGCTACAAACCTGCATATTAAAAAATGCATAATAAAACATATGCTCAGTTTGCTGAATTGTTTTATTTCTAACACTAATAAAGAAACAAAGGGAAAAGGTAGTCACTTTAATCTGTCACACTGATTCAACAAGTAATTTATGTGGCAATTCAAAGGTGAAAATAAAATTACATTGCAGGTTTTGACCTTCATTTTAGCATTAAAACCAACCTGGGACAGAGCCTGCATTTACTGGAGAAGGAACATTCTCAACTGTTTGAGGGCGGATTTCAGAAACAACTTGGTTGTTGGAACTCTGATGCTCAATAAGCTTAACTGCTGTAAGTGCATTGGGCCCAAACATCTGTATGTCCATAGAAATCAGACACACCAAAGTATCTAAAAAATTTAAATGAAACACACATTTAAATTAGAACAAGATGAATTACACATTTTAGTTTTATTACTGTTAACAAATGTAAGGTGGCTTGGAGTTTGCTTATAATTATTAAAAATGTATCCAATATAGATATAAAAATTGGTTCACTTTGTAAAACAGTAAACATAGAAAATATTAACTGTGCCAACATATAAAGCTTTTTGGACCAGCATTTTTGACTGCCAGCATTAAATCGTACAAGAAAAGTAGGCCTCAGGTAAACTTTCCTGTAGTTCCTATAGTGGCCACAAAGGTAATGCACCTACTAGATAATACTTAACATGAATACCATATATACACATGCTAAATATAGCCATATACTGGCATTTGTAAGCATCCTCTCAGCCAAGAATAAAGCACTATACTGCAGTGTATTGCAGGTTTTTATAGCAATATAAACTACCTGTTGGGTTGTGAATAATACTGGAAAGTGCTACATACAGGTACCTCTGTAAAGGAGAGAGTTATTGGCTTGTTCCTTTTAGAGATATGTTTGCGCTTTTGAGAATTTTTTGCTGGCCCCATTCTTACTGACCATGCACCCTAGTCAGCTAATTCTAGCACCCTGCTATCGTCTTTTAAACTTTTGCAAAGGGAGACATGACATGGGGCTAGACATATTGTCAGTTTCCAAGTTACCACCAGTCATGTGACTTGTGCCCTGATAAGTTTCACTCACTCTTTACTGCAAGTTGGAGTGATATCACCTCCTCCTCCCCCCCCCTTCAACAGAACAATGGGAAGATAACCGCTCCCTGGTAGCTATAAGAACAGCACTCAATAGTAAAAATGTATAACCCACTGCAACTCCTTCAGCTACACGGAGTAGGAGAAACAACAGCCTGCCAGAAAGCAGCTCCCTCCTAAAGTGCTGGCTCTTTCTGAAAGCACATGATCAGGCAAAATGACCTGAGATGGCTGCCTACATACCAATATTATAACAACAAAAAAATACACTTGCTGGTTCAGGAATTACATTTTATATTTTAGAGTGAATTATTTGCAATGTAAACGGAGTAACTTAGAAATAAAAACTACACCATAAAAATCATTACAAAATCCCTTTAACATACTTTTGACCTATTGTTTTAATTAGGAAATCGGTATGTTCTTTTCAGGCTTTGTGCAGTTTAGTGCAAAAATAGCAACCATTTTTAAGCTTCCTGGTTCTACAGTAACTATTTGAAGAGAAGGTAAAAAAAAAAAATGGCAGATCTACAGATATGCTCTCTATGTGAAATGCTCTATAAATAAATTTAAACTGCTCCTTTAGGGTCAGGCCACACAAGCCGATTCGGAGAGAGATTAGTTGCCCCAATATGACAATATGTCTAGCTTCGTTTTCTGAAGTCGTCCGAAGTTTCCTCGTGAGGCAACTTCGGAAAACAAAGCACCGCGCGTGAATTGATGCAGACGATTTTCATTTTAGCTGGCAGAGGGCAGGCAGTTCGGGGAGATTGTCATCCCGAAAGAGGGGATTTTTCACTGGGGTGACTAATCTCCCCGAATCTGCTCGTGTGGCCTGACCCTTAAATGTAAAATAGTTACATTTTTACTAATGAATAGATTATAAGGCTCACACTCTACAATGGTTCCTAAAACTATATTTTCAAAAACACAAAAAAAATGTACTTTTGGAGCCTCACATAATAAAACATGCCCACAAAATAACACAACATTTAAAGGAGTTCACAAACCATTCCTCACCTATACTCCTTTCAACATTTGCAATCTTCACACAGGCCACTTCTCCCAGTTCTGTGAGCATATACAGTACTTCTAGGGTAGATATTGCAAGCAGCACATCCGGTAAAGTAAGATGACAGATTATTTCCTTGTAACTATCTTGATCCACATACTCGCAAATAAGGACTGCGTTATCTTCAGCCTTACAAAGATTGCCTAAGATTTCCATTCCTGTCATTGTTATAAGAAAAACACATTATTCATGTTGCATGCAAGGGCTTAAACAAAATAACTCATCGAAAATACTGATGTCTTACCCCTCATTTTTAAGAATCTATCTCTTGACATTAGACACTTTGTAATAGTATGGAACATTAAGTGAGTGGTTTTGAAGTCAACAGGGTCTAACTGAAGCTGAAATAGTAAAAATACACAAATATTAGAATATTGCAAGAAATTAAGTGTTTTAGCCAATGCAGAAAAAAGTAAAGTATCACTGATACTATGCAGATGCTAAACATTTAATGTAATAAGCATTTTTATTGTGATACAGACAGCCATGAGGCCTTGGTGCCTAACAAGACTTTTTTCTTTTCTATAATAAAACTTACAATGGGTAATAGTTACTAAAAGTTATAATGACAGCATAGTAACAATTTGGGTTAAAAAAAGGCCAAAGTTCATCAAGTTTAACCCCTCTAAATCAGCATCCATACACTCACACTGACCCCTCCATACCTCACAAACTATATATATATACCAATATCTATACTAATTGGAGATTTATTATCGCTATAGCCTAATGATATAATATTATGCTTGTCCAAGAAACAGGCCAGGCACTCTATGCAACCTGGTAGGTTAACCCTGCCCCCCCCCCCCCAGTGTGCATACATGTGTATGCACCATAACATAGGTGCAATGAAGAGGCAGAGGAGGGGAGGTTTGGGGCTGGGGAAGTAATGGGTAGGAGGGACAGACAGAGAAGGGAGGGACAGAGGAGGGAGGAAAGAACAGAGGAGCAAGTGACAGAGGGGGTAGGCGAGACCTCTAGAGGGAAGTGAATCTTGACTAAGGGAAGGCAGAAGAATCTTGAGCAGGCATCTGTCCAGCCCCCCCCCCCACAGTGGTGTGCCCTATGCAAGGTGCCTCTTCTGCCTACCTCCTGCTCTGCCAAGAAATCATCCAAGCCCCTCTTAAAGGCATCAACAGAACCAGCCATCACATCATCACCTGGAAGGGCATCCCACCTCACAGTACACACCGTGACAAAGCATCTATGCTGCTCAAATGAAAGTTCTGTTCCTCTAGTCCAGGGGTGTCCAAACTTATTTTCACCAAGGGCCATATGCGGTAAAATACACAAACAAGCGGGCCACTCACTCGAGGTGAAGTACATAAAGCATTATTTTGGCCTAAGCACCTTATCTCCACCTGAACCGCATCAATTGCGCTCCCCAAATCACCTCCAGCACCCTGCACCACCACTTCATTCCTGCCTGTATTCAGTCTTTCATCCAGCGGCCATTTTTCCTGCAATACTGGCATTGACCTACTGGCAGTGTTTTAATGGACACAGTGACAAGGCAGAGCAGAGCCAGCCTGAGCCATCTCAGCGTCAAGAACTCCAGGGGGCGGGTTGCTTTCCCCATCTCAAAGGCAACCCTGCCCCCAAACCAGGGGATCCAACCATCATCCAGCCTCGGATGCAGGGAGGGGGTAGGGGTGGCATCAGGCAGAAAGTATCGCACCAGCAGCACAATACGTTCCGTAAGCACGGCAGTCAGAGTGAGAGAGCAGCGCCATGGCCACGGGCCAATTAAAAATGGATCGCGGGCGTAGTTTGGACACCCCTGCACTAGTCTAAAGTGGGGGGGCTCTGTTGCATTGATCCTTTGTATGGGGAAAAAAAGATCCCCGCTATCTGTCTAGAATGTCCTCTAATGTACTTGTAAAGAGTAGTCATGACATGGATGAAGCAGCGTTTCAAATACATACTTTGACATACAAGTTTACACATAATGTAAGCTTCTTACCTCTGCTGCAATATTTCCCAGTGTGTCCAGCCCCAGTTGTCTTAGTGAAATAAAGTGACTGTGAGCAGACAGTAACAGGAAACGCAGACACGTACGGTTAGCTGCCAAAAGTTTAACATTACTTTCCTCAAAGGAAAGATTTCGTAAAATAACAGCTATCTGGAGAACTCGCTGCCCTTCAATGTCATTAATGCCCAATTTTCTAGGAGGGTGAAACAAAGATCCCCACAAGGATTCTGGCGAGGAACCTTCTGCTAGTGTAAAAAAAAAAACATTATGGAGGACAGTTAAATCTACTGGAATGCAGCCAAAACATCCTAAATTAATTCTAAACACATATCTAAATTCACTGAAATTAAATTTCACTTGGCTGACAGCAAATAAACACAAAACAGGGAAACACCTCAGCACTCAAGTCTACAGAAGTCTTATTACTAATGTTCATTTTCAGGATCTGTGAGAACCACATGTGTGTATTTATTTTTGAAACGTAAGTGGGGGCAGAAGGACAATCTTATTTCAGTCCTTCTGAAGTGGTGTCAGTGGGAGCTTATCTTGATACCTGCCTATTGTTCAATTGACAGGCTCAGCAGACAAGGCTCTATTTACATTACAGCAGCTTGTAGGAGGGAGGGGTAATGACATCACTCCAACTTGCAGTGCAGCAGTAAAGTGTGACTGAAGTTTATCAGAGCACAAGTCACATGACCTGAGGGCAGCTGGGAAATGTCAAAATGTCTAGCCCCATAGCAAATTTTAAAATTAGATATAAAAAATCCATTTCTTGTTTTGAAAAACGGATTTCAATGCAGGATTCTGCTGTAGTAGCACTATTAACTGATACATTTTGTAAAAAACATGTTTTTCCATGACAGTATCCCTTTAAAGAATGCTTGTAGTAATCTGTGGGAATTGGAGTCTTGGCTGGAGGAGACCTGACTTTTAGTATTCAGGAAGGGCAATCAGGTTAATAGAAAGGAAACTGCATGTACAGTTTTTTTATAGCAATTCCATTTGCAAATAATATCAAAATCACGTTTCTAGGAAATTGCTTTCAAATGACATTTTGAGTATTTATCTGGGATTTACCTTTAAGCAAATGGCACCTGGGATTCTCCAGTAACTCAAATAACTTGTGCCAGGGACCCATACATGTTTTTATGTAGGGCACCATGTTAAAAAGTGACACAGCATGCAACGTGAAAACATGCAGTACAACCCAAAAAAAAAACCAAAAAAAAAACCAAAGGGCTCACCTTGAGATGTACTTTTATCATATATGAGGTCACGTACTTCATTATCTTCTACAATATCCTTCCAAAACTAAAAAAGAAAAAAAACAGCCCCATTATAAGTAATTATGAATGTCATTTACTGTTTATAATTAATATAATCAAAAAATGGTTGCTGTATAGCACAAATCCTCTAGTAAAATAAAAATATATGCCATATTAGTTAATACACATGCTAATTTTCAGCACTGGTGTATTTTGCAGCATGATGAAAGCATCACATGAAAAACATATTTATCAAGGTGGACTGTAAGTAAAGGGAGGTCACTAGCAGTATCTATGAGCTTATGCTATTTGTGTGTGTGACATGGACACTGTTGGTGACTGCAGGCAGACTGCAACTTGTAAGGTTAAGCATAGCCCTAATCTGTGAACATTTCATTCATGTTACCAAAGCATAAGTGGGAATTCAAGCTTTTTAACAAAATATATTCAAACATGCACTTAACACTTTTCATTAACAGGGTTGGACAAAGGAAGAACAATTTATCTTCATTTACTTGCCTTGCCAAAGGCAAACTCTGGGTCTACAAATGAAGTAATTCAAATTATAACAGATACTCCATAACACCTAAGTAGCATGAATTATGCGTTTCTGGTTGGACTCTTAAGGTCCCCATAGACGCAAAGATTTCTTTTGCCGAATGACCGATTTTAGAGAAGTCCGACCAATCCTTCGAAATTATCGTGCGGTTAGCGAGATTTGAACGATCGAACATCTTACAATTTTTCGGCCGACATCTGTCAGGAAATTACTCGACCAGGTTAAAAAAATCGTTGTCGTTCCCAGTGCAATCTATCTATGTTTGCAGGGCCAAGCAGGCAGCTACCCCTTGTTTTCCTGGTCCTTTTAGTTGATAGACAATTCGTGCGAACGTACCATCGTTCCGAAATAATCGTGTCTCATGACGATGATCGGATCTTTTAAAAAGCTCAACATCTATGGACACTCTTAGTCATTCACCCTTTAAGTTCCACAAAATGTTTTTTTTTGCTCATTCCCTAGCCCTAAGCACAAGATGAATTGACAATCCGTGGCTACTGGGATGGAATTAACTCCAACTCCAAAAAACTGCAGACACCATTAACAGGTATGACAAATGTTTCAGTCTCTGCAGTTTAAGACGTGGGAGACCTATGGTTTTTAAAATGCCTATGGTTCATAGCTGATGTAAGCTCATTTAAACATCTCAGCTGTCAATCAAATATTGTCTGCCCCTCCTCTATGCCATGGGCATAGAGACGGGCAGACAATTACATTTACTTTTCATTCAACACTTCCTATCGCTGCACTCCCCACATTCCCCCATTCTCTTTACCATTTAATTGTGTAGCCAGTGCATGGGGATGGGCATCAGGTCCCCCATTCTGG
The DNA here is from genome assembly GCF_017654675.1 of Xenopus laevis. Classification (NCBI taxonomy): domain Eukaryota; kingdom Metazoa; phylum Chordata; class Amphibia; order Anura; family Pipidae; genus Xenopus; species Xenopus laevis. Next base: position 70,563,096 of record NC_054375.1, read on the forward strand.
TGCACAAACAAGATTCTGAGATGATGCAAGGCTTGTCTTAATAACAGTGTCCACAAAATGGCTCCTGCCTGCTTGCTAGTAGTGCACGTTATTGAAAGGCACGTGTAAGGTTTATGTTACTTGGTTACATTGAAGTGGAAAGAGGAGGGTGTTTTTTTTAGGAATGGTATTGGCTCGTCTGAAAGGAAATGTTATAGCAGTATATGGTACAGATGCAGCCACTTTGGTTTGTCTGTTTGACACAGAATAACTAAACACAGATATCCCATTTATCTCATTTAACACAGAAAACTGCGTCACAACATCCCATCTAATTAAAGCATTCACCATTGTTCACAATGGTGCTTTGGTATGCTAATGGAAAGGTTAAATGCATTAAATGAGTTAAGATGACTTTAGATAACGCAGTTTCTTCAATTAACCATGAGTCATGACGCATTTATCTCACAAATCCAAGTGGCTTCATCTGTACATATCTTTCCTCTCTTCCTTTTATTACTGAATTTTAAATAATTTTAAATTATTATGTCTGCACCAAAAAAAGGGGGGGCTGGGTGAAACGGAAATTTCAATATACTGTAACATGCATATTGACAAAGATTTTTGATTTGATTTGATTGATAATTCCCAGACCGAAGGAAACAAGATTCAAATAATTTATATTGTGTAATTAAAGTTCATTTTGCTTGACTGATGTGATAAAATAGTTTCCCCATTAAAGAGAAACAGTAACATATTACTGGTAAGGCTACTTCATTTGTTGTTGGTTTCCACTGAGTATATTCAGGGAAATAAATTCTGGCATACCTGCTTTACAATATGAAAACAAAGGCAGTTGTGTGAAATGGTTTGTAAATTCTGCTGTATACAGCGAGAAATTATTCCTCCAAAAAAAATTTGTGGACAAAGCAACTGTAAAAATAGACATACCAATGGCACCTTCCTATTTATCTGAAGTGGCAAATCCATACAATACTGTACATCATTTCCTAACAAAGGGAACACTAAAAGCACAAAAAAACCCACACACACACTTTCTTGCATAATACACTTTGTGGGGTGGATTTTCTGCTTTTAACTGCATTACAGTATTATCCAAAATGCTTGGACTGGGGGTTCTCAGATAAGAGTTTTATGCCTTTTTGGAATCATCAAATGCATTCTACTAAAAAAACATTTAAAACATCAAATAAAGCGAATAGGATTGCCTTGCCACTGATATAGATTCAGTCAGTTTAGTTAGGATCAAGTACAAGGTATTGTTTTATTACTACAGAGAAAAATAGAGGACGTCCCATTATTTGGCAGTTTCTAGATTAGAGATCCCTCAATTTTCTGTTTAATAGGGTCTACTCAAAAAACATCTGCCAAATAATTGACACAAACCATGTAAAAACTTTGACTTTTTCAGTCTGCAGATTTCCAAACATATACAACATGGTGATGAATATTCTGATAGACAGACTGAGAAAAGTATGACTACCTACAGTTTCTACTTGTATAAACTGATTAACTGATATCATATGACTAATTCATTTATAAATTACCTGTACAAAATCTCTGTCTGTTTTCTCCTTCCATTCATTGCCAAACACCGCTGAAAAAGATCCTAGGGCTAGGAAGTTAAATAAAAAAAAGTTAGAAGCCATAGAAAGTGACAAATTCTATAAACGAGCCTTTAAAAACAGATGTTTCTTAGTTTATAAACTAAGAAAATTATTTTATTATTATTCCCTCTTTGCTTTTCCATGACTAATTATATCATTGCAACATTGTACTGGTACCCAATTCTTCCAGCTATGAATCAATATCCCACAATGCCTTGCATGTTCTGTGAGTAACAGACCTTGCAGGAAAGAGAACAGAGGTGTACAAGGTAATGCACCAAATCTGAACCTTTTTGCAGGATTCAGAAGAATCCAAGCGCCTGACCAAACTGAATCAGGACCCTAAATAAGGCAAAAAATGTGTCACACACTTTGGCAGCTATTTCCGACTGAATGCCACCAATTTCCGGTGGCACCGAGCGTTTGGATTTGGCCAAATCTGTTACGGAAGATTTGGTTGAATACAAAATAGGAGGGTTTGGTGCATCCATAGCACAAAGCATTGTGGAAACTGGAGTCTTGGCTGGAAGAGGGTTAAGCTGGCTACACACCTAAACATACATCTTTGCCTATGGCTATCCAGGTGTTGATACAAATCAGGCCCCTCCAATCACGTGGTTCCCCCTCAAAGGATCACATTAAAATAGTCGAAAATTTGTAATAAACATATATTGTAAAGTGGCATAGAATTGCATCTTTTTCCATTACACAAATGAAATGAGAGTAAATTTTGGGTGGTAATGCCTCTCTATTCTCCACAGACAAAACAAAGCAAAAACATATGGCGATATCTTACTTTGAAGAATTCCTAAACAACAGCAATATTACAACTGTCACTTTTACAGTGTGCAAATCTGGTGAAAATGTGAAAATGATTTAGGCACTTTCTATTTTATTTAGGGATGCACCGGATCCACTATTTTGGATTCAGCCAGAAGCCGAATACTAAACCGAATCGTAAGGGGAAAACATTTTTTACTTCCTTGTTTGTGACACAAAAAAAAAAAAAACACACGATTTCCCTGCCCACCCCTAATTTGCATATGCAGATTAAGATTCGGTTCTGCCTGGGCAGAAGGATTCGGCCGGAACAGATTTTCCATCTGAAAAAGACCGAATCCTGGCCGAATCCCAGATTCGATGCATCCCTAATTATATGCACTTACACCCAAGTACCGATAAAAGTATCACAAAGCAAAATGACTATATAGAATGTGACATTTGTTTATTTTAATATTTTAAGAAAAATAACAGAAAATATACAGAGAGTATCGATATTTAATCCCCACACTAATTTTCATTAGCTATCTTTTGCATCAAAATCAATGTATGTTCCACACTACCACATATATCAAACACAAAATATGTTATGCTTAAGGGCACACCCAAGAGCATATTTTTAGGAACAGTTGTGGATTGCTCTTACCTAGTAATTAATTAAATACAGTATCACTTTTGGAAAGTGAATAACCATGAAATAATGTGGGTGTGCTATATTAAACAATATGCATACATACAACATTTTTGAGTGCTTTACTGTAATGTTACATGCACATGCCTTACTGTGACATTACTAACGAATTTGAACACCAGTGCTTAATTGTTTTAAATAACATACTCTTCAACACAACCTGATTCTCCAGATCTAAATTGCTGGCAGAGAAAAAATATATTACCCATGGTAGCATTCTATTTCTAGTAACGAAGATAAATACACAGAATGTTGAAACTACCGTTTTTGAATACAAATATATTTCACTTTCAGAATGGGTTAAAAATAACCCAGCGAACCAATTTGACTAACTATTAAAGTGCAACATTTTTTACTGTTAAATTTTAATTAAAATGTAAATCCCACTTACTGTCATCGAACACCCCAGCATTAGCAAGCAATAAGGTGATAATTTTAGGATCCTTCTCGAGCTGCATTACATGCTTGCTTTCATTGGACAGAAGCGTACACACGTTGATTGCAAAATCCACTTCATTTGGGAGTCCAGATAAAAGCGAGAGCACCAATTTATTGTAATCATTTGGTGCATCGAAGTCCATGGTAAGCCCATAACTCTGCCGTAAATAATCTAAAAAAAGATGGGGTGGGACAGATGTAAAATTATTTCTAAAATAATCCACTGCAAGCTAACGTTTTGGCTTACATAACATATGAAACTTAAGATGCTACACGCAGATCAGAGGGTGACCCAAAACCTTACCTGGTATACTATGCTGCTGGTAATTGTATGAACACGGTATTGCACCAATTGGGCGTTGTGGTTTTGGATTCCCAGGCTGAACTTCATCATCATCTTCTCCAAAATGATGCACCTTTTCATATTTCTCCAAATAACTAGAAGAAGAAAAAAAGCTAATTGAAATACCCAAATGGCACACTTTTTCTTAATAAAGGTGAACAAAAAGTGGACATCAAATATTTTTTTAAATACCACAGTACACCAAGTAAAATGGCTTGTAAAAGACTCTTTGTAAGCAGCTCAAAACATTGGGGATGAATTGAGCTTTTTCATGTTATTAACCATCTGCAAGGTATTGCATTTTCCAAAGCATTAAAAAAAAAAAAACATAGAACCTACTACTCTTATTCTTTTATTTTTGCACAGTGATTCATAGGCTAATCTCGGTTAAGGCCATAGGAGAAAACATTACAACTATCCAATTTTACCACTGCCTTTTCCCTCTCTCAACCAGGCAAAACTAGCAATGCCTTTACAGGGACTACTGGAAACCACATAATCACTTTTCTCTATATCAATGTATTTCTCTAAAACTAGCAACTGGGTCTAATTGTTGCATTCAATTATTTTTTGCCATGTTGTGCTGAGTTGTGCAAACTCTACCAAGCGGTTTGTGTCCATGCTGCTGGCCCTAACTCCATACAGGAGAAGAAAATATGGAAGAGAATATATTTCTGCTACACTGTTTGAAGAGTTGAAAACAAAGAAGATACATTGATGCATAGATACTGAAAATGTAAATTGGAATATATTGGAAAGTTGCTTATAACTATAGTTAAAGCCCCACATGTGCAGGGCATCAGAATAAAAGTGTAAAACCTGGGGAATTTAGAATTTTCCTTAAAACCAATTTATGGTGTTAAAGGGACAGTATATCCCCTTGTTCAACGAATAGGGCTTGTGCATACATACAGTTTTGTAATTTCTTAAGAGATTAAAGTACCGTACTCCATGTCTGGTTTTGCAAGGTATATAATTAGAAATCAGAGAAATTATATTTTGATTTTGCAAACACAATTCATATTGATTTTACAAACACGATGCATTTGCATGTAGTTCACACCTATTCATAAAAATGACAAAATGTATTTTACATAATGTTACAGAATAGGTGAAAAACACTAACTTCAGTGGGAAATTCATGTTTCCACTCAGAGTTCCAGATCTCTGGTGTACTTCCCACAAACAATTTCTATAAACCAAGGACACATAGGGAATTTGTCGCTTTTTCCCGTCTCAGACTTTTTCCAAGTAAAGTTCTTGCCAACAAAGGAAACAAGACAAAATGCTAGGAAATGTCTCTGAGAAAATGATTTGGGAATCCCTGTACCGGTAATTTGAACATGCAGACGATTACTGCAAATGCATTAAAGGCATACGTTCTCTGCATGTATCCTTACTTTCTGCCCTGGTAACTTTTATACAGGGAAAATGCCAGCATAATATATTTTGAGGAGTTTTTTTTCCTTTTAGGCATAATGCAGTGTACTTTACAGGCTTTTTTCACAGTTCTAAAAATAGGCCTCACAGTGTTTCTGGCTTAGTTGTGAAAGAATATCAAGTCAGAAGTTCCTGTCACATTTCAATCCACCAACATCCTGACTGGTGACTGACCGGAAATTTTCCCTATGTGGGGAAAGGCTGAAACAGCTTGCTTGCTACCTGTCACCTTGTTAAAAATCCCCCATATTTCTAATTACAGTGGAGAAGAAAATGATCAGATATCCTCATAGTGACTGCCACGGAAAGCATTTGCATTCTCTAAAAGAAATTGTTTCTGGCAGACACTACTTAAAGCCTATAGCATACTAACCACAGAGTTTTAGAACGGAGCTTAGAACACACTTGCCAGCCTGATTTCACTTACTTTTCAAATGACTGGGAAAAGTGCTGCCTCTAGCAAACAATTGCAGTGTCAGGGAGGGAATAGAATTTTGACCACCTAGTTCCTCCATGAGAGCACTGAGGCAGTAAAAATGCCTAATATACAATAGGGGTAACAGTGATTTATCACACTATTTGCGAAAAAAGCTATTACAGTTCATTGAAATTAAAGAGGTCTGCATTTTCAGGAATGCATCAGTCAAAACTGTTTAATTTCAATCCCAAAGACAGATATTCCCAGCTTGGTTCACTAAAGATACAAAGAAATGGATAACTGAATTCCCATTGAATTTCAGAATCTGCCAGCTGACCGGGTCGCTGGTGCTCTGAGGGGCAGCAAGTGCTGAACAAGTATGTATGTATGTATGTATTTATTAGACTACCCTTGAGCCATATCCGACAGGTAAACATTGGAGGGGCAGCCCTTCAAGCATCAGCCAGCAGCTGCCAAACTTCAAGGGGAATCATAAACAAGGGACACTAGGCAAAGCTGCAGAAACAACATTTTAAAAGACATAAAATAACACACTTGTTTAATTTAATGCTAGGAACCTATACTTAAAGGACCAGTTACACCAAAACATGAAAGTGTTTTAAAGTAATGAATATCATGTTATGTTGCCCTGCACTATTAAAACTTGTGTGTTTGCTTTCAAACAATAGTTCATATAAACAAGTTGTGTAGCAACGGAGGAATTTGAAAAAAGGCTATATGGCACAGGTTAAATAGTGGATAACAGATAATACCATATTAATGGCTGCCCCATTGCTACACACATAAACAATAGTAGTGTTTCTGAGGCAAACACAGCAGTTTTACCACTGCAAGGCAACACTGCATTATATTTTTATTACTTTAATACACTTTCATTTTTTGACGTTACTGTCCCTTTATCTTTAAATGAACTTTAGATTCCGTTTTAATATGAAACATTGATATTAGACAGCAAATGATAAGCTGATGAGGTATTGTTACCAGTGATACAGGTTACTGAATATCTCTACCTAAAGATCTGAAAAGCTGTATATCAGGGCCTGGAGGTGGCTATACATGGACTGACCTCACCGCTATACAACCAATTTATAACAGGACAAACTAACTGCTTTGTACAATTTGGCCTTCTGCATGGATCACGGACACTGCACGTGCTCACTGTGCTTTGGGCTGCTGTTGTAAAGGAAGGCAGAATTTGGTGAGCTACTAAAATATCTTCAGAAACACAGATCTTTATTGTGAAATGAGTCTATTGGCCATTGTAGCCATTCTAGTCTAATTCTTTGTAGAGCTTTACTTCCTTAACATTTATCAGCAGGATAACCTAAACTCACTTCTCACAATTTGCTGCCTAAATACAAAACAAATCACAGCTTGTAAGAATTAACATTTTTTTTACTGTCTTGTTTCTATTTAATTAAATTCTACTGGAATGAAAAGCGAATCAGCAATCAATGTAAGCTAAATGAAATATTTTATTAGCCTTTATAAAGTTATGATTTATTACACCTTGCAACATCTGCAAATAGAACAGCCAAGCAAAGCTTCATATGATTCATAAGTGCTTATAACGCATCTCTGAGATATTTTCTAGGTGATGTTAAATTAAAATACCAGGCATAATTATAGCACACATTATACATTTAATTTTTTGTTGTAGCATAATGGTGAAAAATACTACTAGCTTGGTCAGTCATCTCTGGTAATATCAGACCTAAGTTTAACTAGCTGTTTAACTGAATAGAAGGGTCCACATTTGCACTAACAAACTTACAGTCAATTTCTACATAGCTGGAAATTGACAAATTCGATATTTTTTTAAAAAAAGCTTACAATTACAGTACTTGGCTGATATTAGCTGCTTACTGGAGTGATAAAGGAGTTAAAACAATAGGATGATGACAGTAATTATCACCGTTGCGTATAAAGGGGACCCGTCACAAAAAATCCAAATCCTATTTTATCATTTTAGTCAATGAACTTTAATTACACTGTATAAATTATTTGAATCTTGTTTCGGTCAGTCTGCAAGCATGTAGGAGCCATTTTGTGGACACTTATTAATGCAAGCCTTCCATCATCTCAGAATCTTGTTTGTGCAAAAGAAAGGGGGACCGGATGTCCATCCCCATGCACTGGCTACACAATTAACTGGTTAAGAGAACAGGGGGGGGGAATATATGGGGAGATCAGTGACATCTAGAAAGTGCTGAATGGAAAGTGAAAGTAATTGCTTGCCCCGCCTCTATGCCGAGGCAGGCAATATTTGATTTACAGCTGTAATTTTTAAATGAGTTTACAACAGCTATGAACGCTTTAATAAAAAGAAAATAAAAAAAAGATTTTGGATTTAATGTTTAATTTGAAAAGGACTTTTATTTTACAGCTTTTAATGTCTGGGTGACAGGTCCACTTAAGTGCTGGGGTCCTGAGTTTGATTCCAACAAGGGCTCTGGCTGGCCTCTGCAAGGAGGCTACATGTTCTTGAAATGTCAAGATGGTTTCCTCCAAGTTCTGCCATTTTCTCCTAAAAGCCAAACATACAGGCAAGGTAACTAAAGCCTGATAAAGTGGATACCACAGTATTCATTTTAGGAAGCCTAAATTGTAAACTCTGTGGGGAAAGTGTCTGATTTAAATGATGTATGGTTTCCTGGATTTTATGTTGCCTTTTAATAATCCCTTCATGTTATGATGCATTTCAATGGAATCATTTCTTGGTTTTTAAGTTTGTTTTTCTGAATTTTACACCATCATTTTGCCGTTTTCCTTAAAACCAGTTTTGCCGCACAACTTTTCCAGCATTTTAAATTTTTTTTGTAGTTCAAAACCGTTTTTAGAGATTTTTTGCACCCTAATGCAAAAATCACAGTTGGACTGTATAAAAAAAGATTATTATTATAATGGCTTCCACCATTAACATTTAGGTGGGGCTCACAGTCTGAGCTTGAATGGGTTGAGCCTGAAAATTTAAATCTACAACTCTGGCATTTGTGGCATATCTCTACCTATTTGGTCTAATATTTGAAACGGAAAGTTGAACTGATTGAATGGAAACCAAGCTTTTTTGCAATTTCTCTACATATGACTATTGCTCACTAACCCTGAAATATTTCTGTTTTAGGAGAATTCTAATTTAGACAAATACTATACAGCATAGGCGTATCTCTGGTACCATCTAGTGGCTACACACTTCACTATAATTGTATTAAAATTGACAGAACAAAAGTAAGTTTTACAGAATAAAGACAATGACCAACTCAATGAATATATTTCTATTGTAATCACGTTTATGGTCATGAATTTACAGGATTATGAATAATCCACTAGTTTTTTTATAAATATGCACCCAATCACAAAAGTTCATATATTAATAAATATAGCAGAGTATTGCATTCTGTTTCTTAGAAATCATTCAAATCATAGCATAATAAATAAGTATTTCATGTTTAGACAGTTCAAACAGACACATCATACAGAACAAAGGATTTTCTCTCAGTTCAATTGATAAGACAAAACAGGTGCAATGAATGTGATAAGGATGTGGAGAACCAGCAAAACAGAAGGGATCATGAAAAAGAATCCAAGTTTAGCTTCTGGGGTTTCAATTTCCTGGAACTCCCCAAATGCTAATGCTTATCCTCTAGATCATAAAGCTCAGCCAGGGTAGTCAATAATCAGATCCCAGGCTTTCTTGAAAGTAAGTGCAGGTGCAATAGTAAACCTGTGCGAAGTGATAAGGAGGATGTGCAGTAGTGAAATGCTCGCACTCCTCTTCGCGGGTGGCGGGTTGAGCTCTTCTCCTGCTCTCCCCGCCTGCTACGTTGCAGTGCTGGCTCAGGGCTTCCGGGTTCTTCTTTTATAGACGCTGCACCTGCTCGCCCTGCCCCTTTTGTGACATCATCGGCGGGGCGGGCACAGGTCTATAAAAAGAACCCGGAAGTCGAGCATGGGCTGGCTGAGGGAGGGCGCGTTAGGGTTGGGAATAACCCGACCCGCACATCACTATTGTGCAGCATAAAGGTGGTTGCACTTGGGGCAAAAAAAGACCAAGTTGCCACCTTATCTGTGGATGGAGCCAAAGATCTGATATCAGGTATGAAAATCCCATCAGAGAGAGGACTGGATCTTTGTCGTTGTGCTGCTATCATTTGGCTAGAGGTCCAAAGGATCGGCTCAGCATGTTATAGCCCTCTCAAGGTGGGCATATCAAGTAAAGGTCCATTCATTTGGCGACCTCACCAAACGAATGGGTCTCTCAGTTAATGGCTATGTGTCAGAAATTCTTCCACAGAAGCCGCCTGGGGATATAATCCAATTTTTGTTTTTTATTTCAATTATGAATGCAACTGGGTCCCATGGTAGCTCCATTGTGCTTTTTTTATCCTGAAACAATTCAAGCTTTAAATAAAACCATCAAACTTACAGTTGAATCATTTCAGAAGAGCTGTGCAAGAGGGAAAGGTAGCATTCAGCAGAGAGAAAGGAAGCAGGTAAAAATTATGCACATTTAGGGGAGAGATGTTAGTACTAAAAGCACAACTGACAGTTGCTGCCATTTTTCATCAAATAATGTTCTTTGCTGTCAAATGCCAAATGTCCAAACTTGCACAAAGTTCAGTAAGCAACTCAAGTACAGACTAAATATTTCAGAAGCAGCTGCCTGCCATCCTAAAGCTGCTAGGTGTACACAAAGCTGACGAAATACACATAGCCATTTTCTATCCAAATGGAAAAATAAACTGTGGTTTATTTCACCAAACATTTTTACTAAGCTGATTTAAAAGCAAAGTGACTTTGGTTCTACCAATCTATACGCATTCAGTACAATAACATTACACTTTCACAGCAAGTGTCTGGCTGAGCGTGATGACAGGACTTGAGCTTGTGACCAGTGCAAGGATAGGACAGTGGCCCAAAAACTGGCAACCTTTCAATGATATTGCAGCATTCTTGCCCCCACAGCAAATACATATTTGGACTTATCTAAGTAGGCTATTTTTCACTTCAATTGCTATGTGATAAATAAGGTAATAAGGAAAGCAGCGGCGATGTGCACAGCCAAAACAGCCTCAGAGGAATACCGTTTCTGTTTCTAAAATTTTAGTGCACATGATCCTAAAAATGCTTATGAATTATTTATTTATTTTTTTGCACACATAGCCGACAGGAAATTAGAGGTGGCACTGGTTTTAGCACAGGTCACAATTATGAAAGCTAATATCGGCCACTCCCCCCCCAATCAGTTTGCACACTTGAGCTCCTATCACAGTGGTGGTAGCTCCAGGGTTCAGCGGTGTCAATTATTGCACTTACTGTATGTGTGATTTGTTCAAAAAGGTTCTCTAAGCACATTAGTACTTGGCCCAATGCAAGGTATGGTTTTGAATGCAAGCAAGTGGCAATTTGGTCAACAACGGCACCTTTTTCCCCATAGCTGCAACTGCAGTCATAAATGAACCCTTATGCCTCTAACATTATAAAAGTGCCAATGAGCAATACACCTATGTTTATTTCATTTTAAACAATACTCAAACCGTCTTTTATAACAGCTATTCCAAAGTACTAAAATGTAAAAGATAATACCTAATGATTTTACACACTTTATGTTTGTGTCATCTTACATACAAAATTGATGCAACAAAAATACTTGTGTGATATGACTGTAAGAGCAATGGCACATTAGGCAATTGAGGGTGTTTTGACACCCAAGAGATTTCCAGTTCAGCAGGAAGGTCAGGCAATCGTCCCTTGAAGATGCTGACAGCAGTAATTTCAACTGACAATCACCTGATTCAAAACTGCATACAAGAGTAAAGCATACTGCCAATCAAAAGAATTCCAATTGATCCAATTATCATTGTTGAATCAATATTCAAGCAAAGGACTGCAATGAATACAATTTAAATGAATATCAATTTTTTTAAAAGTAACAGTAACACCAAAAAATTAAAGTGTTTTAAAGTAATGAAAATATAATGTCCTGTTGCTCTGCAACACACACTGCTAAAACTGGTGTGTTTGCTTCAGAAAGACTACTATAGTTTATATAAACAAGGGGCTATGTAGCCATGGGGGCAGCAATTAAAAGCAGAAAAAGGAGAAAAGGCAGAGGATACTCAGCAGATACCAGATAGCTCTTTAGTATACAATGGGATTCTACTATGTATCCTGTGCTTGAATGGCTTCCCCATAGCTACAGAGCAGTTTGTTTATATAAACTATAGTTGGGTTTCCAAAGTAAACCCATCAGTTTTACCAGTGCAGGACCTATAGAATAGAGAGAAATAAAATACAGGGTGCTTTTCCATAGGAGGCTCCCCATAAGGGTCTCTAAAATAACATTAAGAAAATTAAAAATGGATAGCACAACCAATTAACCAATTAAAGAAAAATAAATGTATTACAAAAAAATAAAATATATAAAAAATAAAAACACAAAATAATACTTAATGAGCCCAACACAAAAAGGTATTTTTTGATTCATCATTTGTGCCCCTGAGGAAGACCCTTAAGGTCGAAAAAAATAAATTTTTCTTTAATTGGGTGTGCTATCCATTTTTGATTATTCTTCTTAAGTAATGTTGCACCAGTAGTTTTAAACTAGAACATGCAGCATCAATCACTCAGTTTGGCAAATAAGACCACGCCTACTACAAGACTATGGAGTGGAATGGTGAAGCAGTGATTGGGTTCTTGGTTTGATACCACCCAGGGCACAATCTGCATGAACTTTATATGTTTTCTTTGCATCTGCAGTACTGTGGTTTCTTCCAGTTGGCTAGAGACTGATGTTAGTGATTAACAGTCTCTGTAATAAGGCATGTAATGTTGCTGCTACTTAAAACAGGTACGGCATCTATTATCTGGAGTCCATGATACCTATGGGTTTTCCGAACATGGGAACTTTCCATAAACTGGATCTCCATACATTAAGCCTGTTAAAAAAACATTAAACAAACCCAATAGGATTGATTTGCCACTTCTACTTTAAAAAGATACAACCTTACAAGTGATCTGTTCCAAAGATTGAACATATTTTATTTTTAAAAGTTGGGTGAAAAACCTAACATACCATGTGTAACATATAAACATAAAAATTTTTCTAAGGTAATGCCAGACTTTTAGGCTGGACTGAAGAACCCCTATTAGCATTCAATATATTAATCCTATGAACAAAAGTAGAACAAAGTGCATATTGTAAATTTCTGAGAAGTGTTCAAACTTACCGCAGGTAATACTGTTTCAAAGCAAACGCAGCATTGGCGCAACTTCTTGGAAAACTAAACTCCTCTCCTATTTCTCCCCAATGATTCTTTTCAGACACCTACATTAAGAGAAGTGTATATAAACAAATGTAATAGTCTTGTTTACAAAATAAAAAAATAAGAATGACATTTTCTAAAGTTTTCCGCAGATCTCTGCTCATAAATACTCAAGTTGCAACTGTATTCTTCAAGTATGATTCCCATAAATAAAATGGGCAGCAGTGAGAGCAGTCTTTGTCTGCCACTACTATTAGGCAGAAAACAGCATTGTTCAAAATGTGCGACATTTTCCTATAAATCTATTTGTTGACAACTAAGGAAAGAGCCATGTCATTCAATATTTGTTTAATATATTGTTGATACTTAAATTAAATGTAACAAAAATCATACACAGACAAAACACATTGGTGAGTAAAAGGGAAAAAAACAACAGCATTCAAGCAGTTACAAATTATTGCTTGTTTTGTAGTTTAATACAAATGTAACTGCTTTAGTAAACACAATGTATATTCTCGTTTTTAAGAAAAAGGCACAAACATAGGCAACATATTAACATTTATAGTGTGGGACTGAGGCACCTGCGGGACATTGGCGTAGAAACATCCAAGCCCATCATATGTAAGCAGTTATCAGAGTATGAAATAAATTTGTAATGATAGCATTGTATTTGTTACATTTTATACAGCTATGCAATTAAACAGAGCAGCAGGAATAAAATAACTAGATCACTGCTAGTTATATTAAAAAAAACCTAAGCACATTTGAAAAACAGTATAAATAAGATATACTTTAAAATACTCCAAAGCAGGCAGTACTGTCCAACTTCTTCCTTGTAGTGGGCAGATTTTATATATTTTTTTTTATATATTACAAACATTAAAGTGTTCAAGTTTTCATGTTTTATTATAATAGAAAATGGAATTGCGGATCTTTTGACACCGATCAACAGAAAGCAACTCATGGCAAAATAAAAAAAATCTCTGCAAAGCTATTTAAAAGGCAATATAAAAATGGAAAATAACTGATTGCACAAGTATACACCACTTTTATTATCATCACTGGAGCAGCCAGTTCTTTTCCAAAGTTACATAAGTAGTTGAATGAAGATCGCATATGTGATAATAATAATAAGATAAACAAATTTTATTTTGTAGCATAGGAACCCCAAAAATCTAATCTGTTAAATATTCTCATTTATCTATTTTGGCAACAAGAATTTTCAGACAGACGCATTTGGACACTGGATTTATCAAAATCTGACATCACTAACAAAACTAGCATCTAACACAAAAGTGTGAGTGAGAGAGTGTAGAAGCACCAAGAGATGTACTTTGAGATTCTATGTACATAAGACATATGTTTCCTAAGAGCTAACCACCTCATCTCCCTGATAAAGAGTCTTCAAACAGAGCAGTTTTCGCACAGCTATATACATAAATAAAATTGAGATTTAGACATGCTCATTTCAAAGTTGGAGATTCTGTTTTGGAAGGGGCAGGGAAAACATCATTAGAAGTCACCACCAAAAAGAGAGCATACAAGAAAATATAAAGTTTTACTCCCCACTATGTCTAAGTTATCAAGAGCTCCACCTAATCTGAATGCTTTCATTGCTGCAGGGAGGAAGGATACTTTATCCATACTTAGTGGATCTGTTAAAAGAAATTTTGAGAAATGGTGGCAGAGGTGATCTCCCAGAATCTTCATTGCATGATTTAAGCTAACCCAATTTCTGCAGGGCCTACAAATTCATGCCTTAGAGCAGTGATCCCCAACCAGTAGCTCGTGAGCAACATGTTGCTCTCCAACCCCTTGGATGTTGCTCCCAGTGGCCTCAAAGCAGGTGATTATTTTTTAAATTCCTGGTTTGGAGACAAGTTTTGGTTGTATAAAAACCAGTTGTACTGCCAAACAGAGTATATAGGCTGTCAGTCCTCATAGGGGCTACCAAATAGCCAATCACAGTCCTTATTTGGCTCCCCATGAACTATTTTCATGCTAGTGTTGCTCCCCACCTCCTTTTACTTCTGAATGTTGCTCACGGGTTCAAAAGGTTGGGGATCCCTGCCTTAAGAGTTTCAAAGCTACTGTAAATTATCAACATTACAGACAGACAGGTCCCTTCTAGCAATTGGACACCTTTCAAGAATAGGTAAAATTAAATGTAGCTGCAGAAAATATTAGGGTAATGGTACATGCAAATTTGATGTCCGTGGTTAAATTGATGCTACCAAAAAAGCTTTCCAAAGTTGCCCAGTGAATTAATCACCCACCGTACCACATTTTTACCACAGATGACAAATCTCCCTGTGTGCCATTGTATTTAGGGACTTCCTTACTGATAGTTCCTATGATGGAGAACAGGACTGGCACCCCTGAACAAATTGTCTCTGCCCTCAAAATCTTCAATCAGTAATGAGATTAACACTCCAAGGGGAATTACACCCCTCTCCTCCACAACCATAATATAAAAAAAAATATGAAGAGTATAGCAAAACCATGCAAGGTGATGGAAGCCACCAAGAGACCTATGAAAACTCTGATGAGTTACACGTTTAGTGGCCGAGATTGGCTATGCAAGAACTATTGCCCAGTTCAGCAGTTGTAGCTTTATGTGAAAAAGGCACGAAGGATAACGCTAAAGTCAGCTGGAAGAAGGCTCTATGGCCTGATAACACCAAAATTTATATTTTAGCCAGAATGCCACAATTGTAGTAAGCAAAACACTGCACAACATAATCTCCACTGTTGATGGCAGTATTATATTGTAGGGATGCTTTTGTACAGCAGGCTCTGAAAGGCTTGTGAGAATAGAAAGAATGCAGTGAAATCTTGGGACAAAAACCTGCAAGATACCTGAGCCTTGGCAGAAGATTTGTCTACTAGAAAGACAAGTACTCACAATCCCTATGCAGCCTGACAAATCTTGAGCAGTTTTGCAAAGAGGATTGGGAAATGCAGTGTCAGTTGTGCATAGTAGAGACCTATCCACACAGACACTAGGTTGTAATTGCTGCCAAAGATACAGCTGCAAAATTCTAGTGTAGTTATAATTTAAATCACTTTGCAGTGGCCTGTTTTCACTTTTACATGAATGAGTATTTTGGTTGATCAGTGTAGAATAAAAAGTGATTCAATGTTGTATGACAATAAAACAAGGAAGAAAAGTGCTTCCTTTTCAATTTCTCATGTGACCCAAAGGGACCCTAATGACCCACGCTAAGCCAGATTGGACCAATTTTTGCATACAGACCCAGGGGTTAGGCATCATTGGTCACTAGTATCAAAGCAAATAATACAGACAGTAGTCAAATACATTCGAAAATGCATAACTTATTTTGATTAGCTTCCTTCTAAATTTGCAAAGCTTTATCATGCCAGGTCAGCTTTCCCAATTAAAACGACCCTGTAGCATTAAAAAACACACATATAAAAGATGAGATCTGGCATGGGGGAAAGCACTACTGTATTTACAAACTGCTTTCTGTTACAGCATAAGTTATGTTGCCTCAGTATATTTGCAGCCCATGATTCGATAAGCCCAGAGCTTTGCAATGTACTCAGTTTGGAACAGCAGTAATGGAGTCAATAGATCTAGAAAGTTTATCTACTTTTGCTTTCCAGCTCAAACAAATGAAGTTTTCCTCACCTTGGCAAACCCTCCCAAAGTAGTGACTCTGGTGTAAAGAGCATGAAGGTCCAGTTCTCTGCCACCAACAGCTGGAATCTTCTTGAAGCCAGACCTGTGCAGACAAAAAGAGGCATGGGATTGGAGGACAAGAAGAGAACATGCAACATAACAAAAGCAAATAAGCATTTGGCATCACTGCAATTATATAGCGAACAGTTGCACTGGGTATATTGGCAAAACGCAGTGGTGCAGTTTCTCCACTCATCAAAATTGGGTTTTATTTACACATGAATATCAGCCAATTTCTAAATATATAGATATAGTTTTAAACACATAGCGACTATTTCTGTTTGCATATGCAAATGTAAGTCAAGTTCTTCATGTGTATATCTACTTTTTTCAGTCATAGGTCTCTGCCTGTTCACATAAAGTAAGGCAAGTGCAATCCAGGAAGAAAAAACATAAAGGCCACAGGCAGACAAGAGACTTTAAAGGCAACTGAGTGGCATGTGAATGATAGTTTCTCAAGAGAAAACTATACCCTCCTTTTTAACTAATTCAGTTGGACTAATGTAAAAATAGGCACAAACTATCTATTTTTTTTTTTTTACATACCCAGTTTCACGGATTGAAAGTATTGATACTCCTACAATTTCCAAATGTCCCTTAGGCTTAGTGTCATTTAACATCACCCTCTGCTTTCCAATTTTAATTAAAATAATCTTATTTCTATTGTTATTACAAACCAGAGGAATTTCACAACACAGTTATGTGGGATTAACTTCAACTGCCATGAGTGGAGGAATTCAAATCCATATTTTCCAGGAAAAATACCAGTGTTCTAAAAACTCAGTTTGTTCACTCTAAGTAATCAATTATCTGACTACAGCGAAGTCATACAATATATAGAGACCCAACATATTTCAATTAAAGGGAAAGTTTAACTTCAAATTAACTTTTAATGGATGACTTCACATGGTATCTGACCAATCACCCACAAGCTAAATGGATGAATATCATATGAGGGACATCTTAATACTGTCCTGTTTGCTAGGGCCGGCAATCCAAATGACTGGAATAGTTGGGCCACCATACACACCAAATACTGCATAAAATGACTGTGTTGTAATGGTATGGCTAGCTTTATTATGTTATAGAGTGACCTTTTCTAAGTATTTTTTCAAGTAACCTTCATATTTTGTCTTGTATGCCTTTTTTTTTTTTAATTATTCACCTCCTTATTCTGTCCATCTCCTGCCTGTAATAGAAAAAGCTATATAATTTTTGGGGGTGACTAACTCATACAACTATAAAGTCACAGTCTTGAGAGTTCAACATTATGGCTATTCTTAACTGTTTTTGCATTTTCCGCCCATTTTCTAATCTTCCATTCTGACTTCCAAACAACTACCACAGTGCTAAACCAAAGAACCCAGACAGCAACCAAAACCAAACCAAAAGTGCTGCAGAACAACTAAATACTAATGGCAAATTCTCTGAGAAATGCTGTTAACCTTATAAAAAAGTTAACTGTAAGGTGAATTACTTTAAAGGGATACTGTCATGGGAAAAGTCATCATCATCAGTTAATAGTGCTGCCAGTAGAATTTTGCACTGAAATCAGTTTCTCAAAAGAGCAAACAGATTTTATTTATATTTACAGTAATGGGGCATGGGGCTAGACCTATTGTCAATTTCCCAGCTGCCCCAAGTCATGTGACTTGTGCTCTGATAAACTTCAATCACTCTTTACTGCTGTACTGCAAGTTGGAGTGATATCACCCCCCTCCCCCCCCCAGCAGCCTATCAACAGAACAATGGGAAGGTAACCAGATAGCAGCTGCCTAACACAATACAACAGCTGCCTGGTAGATCTAAGAACAGCACTCAATGTAAAAATCCAAGTCCCACTGAGACACATTCAGTTACATTGAGTAGGAGAAACAAAAGCCTGCCAGAAAGCAGTTCCATCCTAAAGTGCTGCCCCTTTACTGAAAGCACATGACCAGGCAAAATGAACTGAGATTGCTGCTTACACACCAATATTAAAACTAAAAAAATATTTTTTGTGTAAACAGTGTAATTTAGAAAATAAAAAACACATTTGAAAGCTGGATAGAATCCGAAGAAAAATGCAAATATTTAAAAGAAAAAATGAAGACCAACTGTAAAGTTGCTTAGAATTGACCATTCTATAACATACTAAAGGTTCAAAGGTGAACCACCCCTTTAAATGCTTATTCTGCCCTAAAGGAAAAAGCCAAGATCTGTGTTTTTCTGCTGGACTGTGCGCTTATTTCTCACAGACCTAATTGTTGAGAACCCTGTGTGGGAATCCATATCAAACCCTATTAGACTGGTACTGATCTTCTAAAATGGAAAAGTGATAACTCCCATTAGACGTACATATGTAAGTAGACATGAATGCTATCTTTCACTGACCCAAAATTGAATGGGCCTGCTCAAGCCACAATACAGTACCTAAAAAAAAAACACCTAAAATATGTGCTCAGAAAAAGATACTGCCTCATGCACACATATGTATGACAGTATGGACACTCACAGTGTATGTTTGGAGCAGTTTGTTGCTCTTACACTCAAAGCCCCCACCACCAAAGCTGAACTGAAATTGTATAAAAGCACATGTTCCTGTTTCATGCAGGCAATTATCTTGGTGCCAAACTCCTTCATCTGTATGGAACTGCATGGAAGGCGGTGCAATAGGTTTCTGTGTGACCAGTCAAAAGAGATTTTAAATTGTTGGTGTGGGTACAGGCCCAGTGTGGCCGTAGCATAAATCTTTTCCAACCTCTACCATGGGGTGAACAAAAATATCGAAAGTATCCTACTCGCCTACTTTAACTTTAAAAGATTTTCATCCCTCTGCTTCCTGTAGCATCCTGAAATTGTCTTACAAGACTAATAAGGTAGTACTGAATCATTAACCGAATCAACTGGAACTTGGGTGTTTTGGTGGTCGATGCTGCCCCCCCCCCCCATCCTTACCTTTATGACATTCTGATGGAAGCAAGGGGGGAATACTAAACAGAAAATATCTAATCAATGGATTTACTATAGAGATGTTATCTTTGAAGGGGGTCATAGATATGTATAATTGGAAAAAACAAACCTGTATAAATGCAAATATCCTGTAAATAACATCCTTAATCAGAGCTTAGTGATGTTGTGGGCTGTAATTATTTCAGAGAGATGTAATGAATCACATGACTTATTTAAGCTGGTGTAGAATAAAAAAATATATATCCCCAGTTGTAAAATATGAGGATCTACGACCTGTTTAAATTCACTTAGCCTCACATTTTTATATGGTCAAAGAACAACTCCTTGGCTTTGAGTATCCTTATAATTGAAACTAGGGGGTCCATTATGGAGTGCCTTCTGTTGACAATATACACCACATGACTAGGTGCAAATACAAGAAGATTTATAAGCAGTAGAAGTGATAGGACTCGTGTCTTGAACATAAGAGGATTTTTAAAATGTTTCGGATAAATGCTGAGCGTGTCTTCAGGTTCCATATTTGACTGAAACAGTGAAAATAAAGTCCTGTTTTTCAACATTTTCAAAAGACATAAATGACCTGTGAGTGCTGTAACTTCTACTGTTTATAGTTCACCTTTAACTAGCACTCATGGTGTTTATGAAGTGAATTCTGTTTGGCTATATAGGTTTTTTACAGACATGCATACATATTGTCCCCTTCATAGAATCCATTTGTATAGTAAATAAACAAACATTTTCAAATTAGGATTTCCAACTACCATTCCAGGTGCAGAATAAAGATACTCTTAGCAAGAATGCATGTGAATGAGCACTCCCCAATAGTTAATACTAGCACATCTTAAAGATAAGAAATTCCATGAAAATAAACCACTGTAGCAGATATTCTCTGTGTATCACACTGTACATGATACACTTATAGCACTTCATGTGCATGGACACGGTCTACTTGAATGAAGCTTCTCTTTCTGTGGAGCTTGATACACTTTTCATCCTTACCAGAGCTGTGGAGTCTAAAGCAATTTTGAGTATCTGGAGTTGCCAAAATTGTACAGACTCCGAATAATTTTAAATGCAAGCACTGAAAATAATCAAATCAGATTTAAAAGCTTATATGAAGGAGGATATGGCAGAAGCAATTCTGTTTCTAAGAACAATACTTTAGTTAATTTTGGATTGTATTTAGCAGTTATTCTATGGCTATATGTCAGGTTCAATTAAAATATTTAAGTTGTTTTAGGTTTTCCAGTTACTTTTGGTTTATGTAGTTTAACTTTCATATTGTTTTAGAAATAAAGCATGTGGTTTATATTTTTGAGCTTTGGCAGTGATAAAATTCCTTGTATATTGTGTACTTAACTTATTTCAGTCAACATGGAAATTACATTAGGAACAGCAACACAAAAAATTAAAGTGTTCTAAAGTAATTAACATATAATATTCTGTTAGCATGCATTGGCACAGTGTTTGCTTCAGAAAGACTAGTATAGTTTATAAAAACAAGCTGCTGTGTAGCCATGGGGTCAGCAAGCTGCTTAAAAAAAGAGAAAAGGCACAGGTTACATAGCACATAACAGATAAGCCATTTCCAATAAAATTGTGTTTTATCTGTTATCTGCTATGTAACCTGTGCCTTTTCTTATTTTTTCCAGCAGCTTCAATGGCTGCCCGCATGGCTACACAGTAGTGATGTGCGGGTTGGGATTTCCCCGACCCGCACTTGACCTACCTTAGCCGCGTGCATCCATCTTCCGGGTTGCTTTTATAGACCCACCCACCAATGATGTCACAAAAGGGGCGGGCGAGCAGGTGCATTGTCTATAAAAGACAAACCCAGAAGTCGGAAGCTGGCATTTGACGGTGGCAGGTGGGAGAGCAGGAGAAGAGCTCACCCCATACCCGAAGAAGAGTGTGAGGTCGGCCCGAACCTGTCCGACCCGTGGGTATAAGGCCAGCCCGCACATCACAACTACAAAGCAGCTTATTTATATAAACTATGTTAGTCTTTATGAAGCGAACACTGAGGTTTTACTAGTGTAGAGCAACAGTACATTATACTTTAATACACTTTTGGTGTTACTGTTCCTTTAAAAACAGTCGTTGAGGTACCATAAACTGAGGAATCAGAGTCGAAAGATTTATTTACCAACTCAACAGCCCTGCTCCTTACTTTGGGCACAAAAGTGATGAAGAGACCTTTAATTAAAAAAAATTGTATTTCTGGTGCCAGTATATGGATGGACTCTTCAAATGACAGCCTCAACCTTTAACTCACTCATTTAATTCACTGTTTGTATAAATACATTTAAGAGAACAGCACCATAAGTCCAGACAGACAGGTGCTGCAAGTAGATCAGCACCATTATGCAGAGAAAGGACAACAGGCCTCCACTTTAAAACAGTGATCCCCAACCATCGGTTTGCTTTGAGTACCCCCCTACCCTTTTAATAATGACCCCAGTGACTTCAAAGCAGGAGCTTATTTTTATATTCCCTGCATTATACGTTTTGGATGTATATAGGCCAAGCATAATGCAGACGAGGAGGACCCCCTTTTCATTCTTCAAGGCTTCCCCACATTCTTCACATTTCAGTGGGGTTCACAGGTATAAACAAACATGGGGATCCCTGCCTTAAAGCTTGCTTGGTACAAAGATTTTTTTGCAGATATATGGGAATAACAGCTGGGTGGCAAAGCTGCTGCAGATGTTGCCTGGGCAAGTAAGAGCATCCTCAGCTAGGACATAGGTATCCGGCCTCTCTGTTTGGCAGAAAACCATGTCCTAACTAAGGATGGCCAACCTGAGGCCTGGCACTGTTACACTTCAACTCTGGGCAGGTGAATGGTACTGAACTGCGGAGCACAACATATAAAATAGAAAGTGTGGAATTGAAAGCTAAGGAGAGTACGTTGAACCTGTGGCAGCCCAGCTGTTGCTAGTTACACTTCCCAGCATCCCACCTGCAGGCAGGACACTGGGAGTTGTAGTCCAGCATCAGCTGCCGATTAAAGCTCAGTGGCCAAAAGTGTTGAGTGGTCAGGTCCGCATGAGCATATGATGCCCAGCCCCCCCTCTTTCTATCAAGTGCAGATACTCATTGCCGCTACATGCTCACCCTCTGCTCTCGTGGAACTGCCGCAGCTCATCCAGGAAAGCCTGCCCCTTCCTCCGGTGATCGGGCTCCGGTTTTCCCGTCGAGTTGGACATTGTTATTTCCGGCGTCGGAGGAGGAGGGCCGAGCCGTGTCCTCAGATAACCGGTTAGTTTCGTCCAGAGGAGCAGGCAGCAGTCCGTTTGGCAGGGTGGCGGCCTCCCCCTCGGCTCTCTCTCAGGAGAGCAGGGTGCCTGGGCCGCTCATGAAGCGCACAGGAGGGAAAGCGCACAGGGGGTCGGGGGATGGGGCAGGCGGCACGAGAAAGAGAGGGAAAAGTTCAGGCCGCGGGAAGAAAGAAAGAAAAACAAATAACGTCGACAAGTAGTGACGGCGCCGAACACAATGTCGGCCCGAGCGGCGGCTGTGCTGTAGCGGCTGGAAGAGGCGCCCGCAGCTCTTGGCTGTCTGGATCCCAGTGTTCAGCACGAGCGGCCGGCTGCTCTCTGTCTCATACGGGACATCTCTGTGCCGGGCCGCTACGGGCTCCCTCTCTCCCTTTGTGTGAGTACCGCCGGCCCCGGTCTGTGCGTGACTTGATGTGAAATGGCGGCTGCGGCCTCCTCGGCTCTTCCCCTTCTGGGGCTCCTCTTTCTTGTAGTTCGCGCACCGGCTGCCCAGCACAGCGGCGCCCGCGGAATTCAGCGCTCTTCGCTCTGCCTCACAGACAAAAAGATCTCAGGCCGCGGCGGCCACTGCTGCTCCTGCCGCTGCTGCTGGTGAGGGGGGCAGAAAGCGCAGAACAGCGCCCCCTTAGAGTCGGCCGCAGGTACTACACACAGGGCCTGCACCTCGGCTCTCGCTGTAGCGCGCACCCCCTCCAGCCAAATGTGCACGCGCAAAAGGGGGGGAGGCAGACGTTATCCGCGTGAGCTGCCTTCTCGAGGTCCGCATCGCGCGCGCGATTGGGAACAATAGAAAAGAGGAGCCTTGCTTGTGTGCAAGGATTAGGGGTGGTGTGCAAAGAGACAGCCTCCAAGACAGGCGGAGGAGACTCTTACAAACAACCGTTGGGAGATTTTAGGGACCGTAGCAAAAGCTTCGCTTTATTGATGTTATTTTAAATGATGACGTCAAGGGCTTAAAAAGGAGTCTCCCACAACAAGTGTTATTGCTTTGTGTGAGCATTAGACAGGTGGCGGGAATCCCCCACACTCCCTGCTTTAATTCAGCAGTTGTAGCATATGAGCTGCTTCCCATCGGAAGAACTGGTGGGTCTGTAGTACAGTGATGGCGCGAGTAATAAGAGCCGGCCAATATGTGGGCATCTTTCTTTCACTGCGGGGGTAAAATACCGGCCTGCAACAGGGCAGGGTTACTTTTCCTTATTGTATTTGGAAATGCAGGCACATTTTAACCTGGTTTTATGTAGATTGATACTTAGTTACCCCGAATAACTCTGGCGGTGTAATGGAAACATGTTTGTGTGCTTCTTAAAATTCCCTCCTTCTCTGCTCTAAGAGCGCAACATTGTATCAATGTCAAGACTCCACGTCCCACAATGCCCTGCGTGCATTTCTTTGTAGAAGGAGGATAATGAAGGGAGCGAGGCATCGTGGGAAATGGAGTCTGAGCTGGAGGAGAGTTGATATCTGATACATTTCCTATGTAGGCTGACAAACACAGAAGCAATGGACAGGAGGAACTGCTGAAAGTTGTCTTAGAATTCCATTTATTTCATCAAGCAATGGGTGGCCCTTATCAATCTTCAAACTGCCATTAGACAATATTTCTTGAACCATTTGTGCATTTTTTTATTTAAACTCCTGTTAGGGACCTCTGCCTTTGGAACCCAGTGCAGTTGCCTCCTTACCCACACCTTCACGCAAGAGTCAGTAAAATCTCCACTTCAGAAACGGTGACAGGGCGACGATCCTCGTGCGGTGCTCAATCTCTCCTCCCTGGCTATCTCGTATAGAAGGCATGGAGGAAACATTGAGCGCAAGCGGAGAATCGGTAAGTTATTTCTTAATAAAGACTTTGCAAATTTAAAGTTAAATGTGTCTTGGTGCTTTTTTTAGGTAGAAACACAATTTTTTTTAATTATGTTACTGGTCTTTTAAAGTGCACCTGTCACCCAGACATACAAGGCTGTATAATACAAATAAGCGGGAAATCCCTTTTTTATATATGCTAAAGCATTCATAATTGTAAACTCATTTAAAAATCTCAGCTTTCAATCAAGCACTTGCTAGATTTCACCCCCTTTCCCATATTCCCTCTCTCGTTACCATTTAATTGTGTAGCCAGGGCATGGGGATGGACATCGGATCCCTCATTCTGATGCACAAACAAGATTTTGAGATGATGCAAGGATAATAACAGTGCCCACAAAATGGCTCTTGCCTCCTTGTTATAATTATGAATTCCCAGACTGAAGGGAACAAGATTCATATAATTTATACAGTGTAATTAAAGTTAATTTTGATGACTAACAAGATAAAATAGGATTTGGAATATTTTTTTTCGGTGCTGGGTCCCCTTTAAAATCAGGGTATATAAAATTGAGGTTTCACTGCATATTATCTTTCCTTTATATAGCACCAACATATTCCACTATGCTGAATGGACATTATGCATCAGTCCCCTTTCCCAGTGGAATTTATAGTCTAAGGTCCCTATCACATTCACACTCACTCTGGTTAATTTTATCAGGTGACCATTAACCTGCCTGTATATTCATGAGAGGAAACGAGTGCCCTGAGGAAACCCACTCAATCATTTGGGGGGGAGGGGGACATACAAAGTTGTTGTAAATAGGTTTAATTCCTGCTAGGGCACTAAGAAAATGCAGCAATGCTAACCCATGCGCACTGTAGTCCTCAAGATAAGCGCATATACAATGTATCTCTAAAAAGGCTATATTTAGTGGATACACAAAATAAAAGCTATATGTATTTTGAACTTTCACCCTGCTTTAGGGATTTAATTAGCCAGAAAATGAGTTCTTATTTGCATTATCACCTTATAGTTTGCATTATTTATGCATCATTCAGTTTAAGCAAGCAGCCCAGTATGGATGAATGTCAGCCACACAGAATTATGCTGCAAGTTAGTAGTGCAAGTACCACTTTAGTAGTGATAATACATTTCTATATAGTTTACATATTGTAAGGTTCTATTAAGATTTCCATCATGTTACAGCACATTTGGGTGATTTGTATCGTTTAGATATGAAACGCGTCAGGATGTAATGGTTTTAACGTGTTGAAATAAAAGCTGAATTTTACCAAAAGAGGTTTCTGGGGTGCTTGCCGATCTTCTTCATATCGCATTTGGGTGATTTGCCACATCTCTTGCAATTCCCCTAGTTTGACACATGCCCCCACAACCAGGACCGCCATCAGAAATCGCAAGGCCCCATACGACAACATTTCCTGGGCCCCCTGGGCTACGTCCACCGCAAGCCCCATCTTCAGGTCCGCCCTCCCCACCACACAGTAAAAAAACAAAAAAAATTATTGGTGGCTAGGGTTCCCTCATGTTAATAAAAAATAAAAAGATATTGGTGGTCAGGGCCCCCCATAAAAAACATTTGTGGACAGGGCCCCCCCATTAAAAAATATTGGAGGCTAGGACCCCACATGAGAAAAAAAAATTGGTGGCCAGCCCCCCCCACATTATAAGAAAATTGGTGGCCAGGGCCCCTTTAAGTCCATGCCTTCCTGAAGTCAGCAGCTCTCAGAAAGATGGGGGGCCCGGCTAATCAAGTAAGTGTGGCGTGGCCGGGCCCCCCACAACTCTCCCCCCTGATGGCTGCCCTGCCCACAACTGTCATGAATGTGTTTGCTGGTATAGTCTCGCAGGACTTGGGGTCTCTCTATGAACTTACCATGACTAGAGGACTAAAGATTGTGACAGCACTTTGGAACCAATGGAATCATTATCAAACACCATCGCTTATTGAGAATATTTAGTTGCTGCAAGTGGCATGGCTTTATCTACCAGTCTTATTTTTCAAATGAATTTAGGTTGTGAGTTCTGCACCGCAGAAGGGGGTGGGAGGCCCCCTTTGTATTGCATGTGGAGGTTTTTTGTTTTTCTGTTGCACTTAACATAGCCTCTTCTCACAACTGGGTTAACAGTAGAGCTCATGATATATTTAATCCATACCTACAGTTTAGTTTGGTGGTAGTAGCCAGTGGCATACCTACAGGGGGTCTGCACCCCTTGGGGCCAGCTGTAACCATTATAAAGCTTATTGTGGGCTGCAGAGCAGGGGAATGTTTTTGGCGTGCATTCGAAGGGATGACCCTGGTGCACATCCTGCAGCTGGACCCAGCTGTGTCTAGTTACGTCACTAGAAGTACTATCATGTTGTAGGCTATGTTTCATCAGCAGGCACTGGGCATCTGATTACATCTAAATAAGAAAGGATGGTGCTAAGTACATGAGGTGGTTCAAAAAATACTGAAACTTGGGCAAGTGTGTTATCTTAACAGGACAGTAATCCCAATTGTAAAACCACAGAATCTCTGGAGTGGATCAGAAATAAAATATGAATCCTATACAATATGTTTCTGTCATTACATTCAAATATTGAAATGCACCAACAATGTGTGATTATCCTGTAGAACCTGGGAGCAAATGTGCCTGGGAGAATGGGCCAAAATCACTTCCAAAGTGTGCTAAAATGGATTATACTTACCTCAAAAGATTTAAAGCTATTACTGCTGCAAAATATGGCTGTGCAAACTATTTAAATTGAAGTCATTGAAATACTTATGAAAGCATTTTTCTTAAGATTATTTTTGTAACATAATTACATCAGGTTAAAAAATGTAATTTTCAGTTCTTTGAAATAAGAATATCAGAACAGCATTTCAGTGTAGAGAGTGTACTTCAGTAGGATGAAGGGGGAAAATGGTTTATATACAGGTATTGGACCCATTATCCAGAATACTTAGGACCAGGATAAGGGGTCCTTCCGTAATTTGGATCTCCATTCCTTAAATCAACTAAAAATCTAATTTAAACATTAATGAAACCCAATAAGATTGTTTGCCTCTAATAAAGATAAATTATATCTTAGTTGGGATTATGTACAAGGTTCTGAGTAACCAATCAGTGACTTGAGGGGGGCCACATGGGCCATAACTGCTGCTTTTGAATCTGATCTGAGGATTGCAAACTCACTGAACAGTTATGTCCCATGTGGTTCCCCTTCTAGTCGCTTACAAAGGGCTCTTACAGACGAGCGTTTGAACTCACACAGGCGCATGTAGGCGCCAAACTCAGGAAAAATGCAGCATGTTGTGTCTCAACCTGTGTTCGGCGCCTACATGCACCTGTGTGAGTACAGCCCCATTGAAAAAAACTGAATGCCTCTACTCCTGCAATCCCCTGTGGCTGAACGCATAAAAACGAAATGCAGGGGAGCGCAGCTTCACACGCTCGTCTGTAAGAGCCCTTTGTAAGCGACTAGAAGGGGAAACACATGGGACATAACTGTTCAGTGAGTTTGCAATTGATCCTCAGCTCAGATTCAAAAGCAGCAGTTACGGCCCATGTGGCCCCCTCAAGTCACTGATTGGTTACTGCTTGGTCACCAGGGTAACCAATCAGTGGAAACCAAGAGAGCTGAAAAGCAGGAAGTAGTTTTCTGGCTATTATGTTAGACATCCAGTCACTCCAGCCTTTATACATTACATTTTTGGCTAACTAACTATATTAGAAACATTTTTTATTTAGCACAGTTCCTTTAAGAACCCCCCAGTGAATTAACTGTTGTCTTTCCCAATATCCCAGCAATACTCTGTGCTGTCCTGGAATACACGCATGAGCAGTAAAGGAAAAGAAAAAAAAATTGGAAATAAGGAATAGTTATCAATTTTATTCATTGGGCACACCTAACAAACTTACAGTGAATAGGACTTATACCGTGCAGAAGCTCACATTTTTACCAAATAACTCTATTATAGTTAAATAAAATATTATAAATGTATTCTTTTTATGACACTCATGGGACCTGTTATGCAGAATACTCTGGACCTGGGGCTTTCCAGATAACGGGTCTTTCTGTAAATTGGTGTAATATCCTGCTAAGATTTTGCTTTCCCCCAGCTATTATACAAGCATGTCCACATGATACATACATCTTATCTGTGCACATCTGAACTTCAGTTTCAATTTCCCGTGAACAGATATTAAAACTGTAAATATTGAATTCTTCCTGTGCTGCTAAAGCTTTATTCGTGGTCTAGTGGTTGAAGTAAGAGTTCAAGGTAGGATTTCCTCCACCCACATACTCCTCTCTCTCTATTTGTCCTTGGATCTAGAAATTGGAGAAAAAAAAAAAACATTCCTAGGCAATTTCCCTTTGAGGGAAATAGATTTTTTTTTCATATCCTTGTGAGCTGGGGTTAAATCCTCTACTATCTATCTTTCGCTAATCCTTTGTAAAGTGTTTGTGTGAGCGAGACAGGGAGTGGGGACTGAAATATAGGGAGTTACCACACTTTGAGCATTTTAATCTGACACGGCACAAGTAGCAGGTTCTTAGATTAATATCACACCAGTCAGACTTTAGCAGCTGTGACTTTTCTATGCAATGGTGGGTGGACAATACATGTCTTTATTGACTCCAGCTGGTTCCCATTGAGAACAACTGGAATAGACACAATTATGGCACATCTGCACATAATTTCAGGCGATGTGATGATGCCATGCTTATGTAGGTTCCAGGGAAATGTCCTCAATCTACTTCTCTTTATTATGGTGGAGCCGGCACAGAAATGCCATTGATGGACCCCTGCATGCACCAGGTTAATATCACCTATATAAAACAGTCAGTCTTAAGACATGAAGAATACATTTCTGACATTTTGGGAAGCCCACATGCTGAAATCATGCTCAGCATCCCATTTGGGTGAAAAGGATAAGGAAACAGTGTTTTACTCCAGAAAGAATCAACGCCTAAATACAACTATCAGAGGTTCATTTTCCATAAAAAATGGTCCGATAAGAAGACCCTGTTTATCAGTATTCTGATGTCTGTGTACATAATCACAAGCCTATAATGTTACCAGGAATATCAATACAAGGTACCGCGCAAAAAGCTATTTTATTTCCTATATTTAGCATTAAAGCACATTCCAACTCTGTGTAACAGCCAGAATGCTCTTATTTACATAAACAGCGATAGTCCAGTCATTGTCAGGCTTCAGATGGATGGACCAATAAAAGGAAAGTAACAATTGATAATGGGTAACATATCCATAAAAATCATTAGTAGCAAGCAGTAAATGCACCACATTTACATATGCTTTGTTCTTAATTATACTCATTAGGGTAAAGACTCAATGTGACTTTTTTTTATTAAAACTGTTGCATCACACCATGTTCTTCCAGGCAGGTAGCGGACTCTATTGAGGAACAGTTTCTACAATTCTCTGATGTCTCAGCACATAATCCATGTAAGCTTTACTTGCTGGATGAAAATGACTGTAAGTGTTAGCAACTGGACAACGATCAACCTCTATTTGCACACACTATAATGTGTCCATTGGGACTCTTCTGTTTTCATGGTTGATTTAGAGTTTGTTTCTAAGTTGTTTCTGTCCTGTGGCTAAGTTAGCAAGATAAATGGTAGCATATTGGATTCACCAAGCAACTACTTTTGAATTCAGCATCTCCCTGATATGGAAGTAACCTTGTTTTATTCATTATATATATTATTTTCGGGAGTACTTTATTCATTGTAGTGCTGACACTATGTATTCTACAAATCTGCTTACTTTTTGATCCATGCCATGGGGCTGATTTATTAAAGGAGACATATAGGATAAATGGAAAAAAAAAACTATTTTGTAGGCAATTATGAGTAATATACTGTATGCTGTTGCTTTTATATGGTGCTAAAAATTAATATTATCTTTAAAAATAGCCCCTTTATTGGAACTCCCTATAGATGTTCACTGGTCCCTGTTTCAAATGAGGGGTGGGCATGTCCTAATGGTCCTTGCCAGAAGCACAGTAGGAGGGGGACAGCCAATCACAGCCCTGCAGTCACACAAGCAGAGACAGGCTTGAGTTCCCTATCAGGTCCTGCTAGCTGCTGATTGGTTCCTGTCCTACAGTGCAGGGAGCTGAGTGCTGCCGGCTCCCCTGCACAGCCTGGGAATTCAGGGAGCAGGAAGTGGAAGAGAAGGAAGGGATTATTAGGGTTTTAGCAGAAATATTCAGAAAATCAGCCCGAAACACTACCTTTTAAACCCAATTCTTCTATATCTAAATGAGTATAACGCACTGGTACGTTCTTATTGTTTACACAAAATGTCTCCTTTAACGTTCGTATTTTTTTTCAGGATTTGATTTTTTTATCACAAAAAATCCGAAAAACCGTTCACTTTTTATATTTAAAGCTTTTAATAAATAAAAAGACATTCATGCTTTTTTTTTAAAATGTGAGTTTAGTCGAGGTTGAAAACACTTCTAAATTTACAAGATTAGAGTTTTGATAAATAGGCCATCAAGTATTTTCTGGCAACATGGGGTATGCCAAGATCAAAGAGAAGGGTTAATAAATGTTTTATATTGGAAAAAAAACCCGATTTTTAGACCATTTGGTTTTGTGTGTTGAATGATGCATGTGGTTGGCCTTTGCAGGTGCCGGCTGCTGTTTTTGTTTCTGTGTCTGTGAGGTTAGAGTTTACTATAACAGGCACTTTCTTTTGTGCTGCCTGCAGTTCTGTTAGCTTATCACTTCCTCGACCTAAACAGAAAAGCAGAAGGGAAAGACACAGCCAAAATGCAGCCATGCTTCAGAGAACAAAGGCAAAATCTTAAAAACAAAGTGCATAAACCATTGGTGAAATGTGATACTCCGTGTCCATGGAGTTCTGCTGGGGTGCCCTCCTTACCTTCCTGTAAACTATGTGGAAGGAAGAGGTGGGGGTGAGGTGGAATGTCTGTCAAAAGCTTCAACTGCTTTTGCTGCTGTACAAAAAGATAAATATTGGTTGGGAACCAAGGTGGAGGTTTGTGATAGTGGTAGAATTTGAGAGAGTTGCAAAATACTAAGTCTCTTGCACAATGAATTACAGTGCAGTTATTCAGGCACATAAACAAAAGATTTCACCACTCATAAGAGAAAGAGTTACAATTAAAAGGCAACTGTATTACTTTCTTTGTATTAGGAAAAATCTAAATTTCATGATCTAAAATGCCATATTTTCTACAATATAATTTGATTGTGAGACTGCGTTCCTACTTTAGTTTTCCGCAATCTGTTTCTTAACAGATCGCCAAACGCCCCAATCTTTCCACGATATGCCACTAACAGGCATGGCTATACCGGGGGTAATCTGAGCGTTCGGCCCTATGGCCGATTGATCGGATTATGATGAGTACGTAATGGGCTCTGGTGGGACGGTCGGGACAAAATCAAACCTGTCCGATCGACCAAACGACCGATTTCCGCCGGACGAAAAATGTCGGGACTCTCCACACACGGTCGGAAAATCGTACAAATCCTCGATTCGTATGATAGGATCTTTGCGTCTATGGCCACCTCTGTACACATGGCCATTTAAACATGCAAATATTGGAATGCATGCTGAACCTGTAAGCACACATATTTTGTCTATAGGCGTTTATTTTAAACACAGGTGCTTTTTTGCTTTTAAAATATTGTGAATATGAGAGAAGCACCTAAAAAAAGTAATATGTTGTCACTGGAAAAAAAAAACACAGTAAAATGCGGCAGTTCTAAAATGTATGTCTGAATATTACTAGGTAGAGTCAATAACCTCGTGTGCTTTGTTGCTCTCAAACCTGACTCAAATGCATGAAAATAATTCCCATATATAGGGATCTTACACAAACCAAAAGCTTTTTTACACATGATCAGTGGCATAGAACTATAACTGCAGATACTTGCAATTACAAACAGAAATCCGTTTTCTACTGACTGTGAAGGCAGCTGCAATGTTTTGAAGAATCAAAGGAAACTACAGCAAGAGGAAGTTAAAGGAACCGTAACACCAACAAATGAAAGTGTATTAAATTGATTACAATATAATGCAGTGTTGCCCTGCACTGGTACAACTGGTGTGTTTGCTTCAGAAACTCTACTAAAGTTTATATAAACAAGCTGCTGTGTAGCCATTGGGGCAGCCATTCAAAGCTGAAAAAGGAGAAAAGGCACAGGTTACACAGTTTATAACAAATAAGCTCTGTAGTATACAATGCGATGATTTATGCTTTTAAAGTTGGTGCAGGGGCTGTCATCTTTGTTAAACATCTTTGCAGTACCAAGACTACGCACATGCTCAGTGTGGTCTGGGCTTCAGCGATCGTCCTAAATGATCAAAACAGCACAAGTCAAATAATATCTGCAAGAAGCCGATACAGCAAGACTGATTAATAATCAGACTATACAGACTGCACTGGGTCTGTGGATACAAATCTACACAGTTGTTACAGGGAAACAAACAAAGCTGCTCGAGTTCTGGGAAGTAAGGTGGCCATAGACATAACAATTATGATCTTTCCTGGAAAAGATCTTTCCAAGAAAGATTGTTTGTTTCAATACACACGTGTAGAGCGAAATCTTTAGATATACATATAGAAACAATAGAATTCTACCTGTATCTAACGATTCAGCACTAATAATGGCCGATGTTCAATTGCCTTCAAAGGCACCCGATCAAAATTGTCTGGCCACCCCAATCAACAAGCCGACCAATATCAAAGTCTTCTGCCAATATCGGTCGGCCTTTTTCCCACCATACACACACCGAATATCGTATGAAAATTCTTTCGTACAATATTATCTGTGCGTCTATGGCCACCTTTACAATTCACAGATATGGGAGGCATTGGTGGCAAAAAAATTTTAAAGTAAAACAAATTTGTTAAAAATCAAGATAAGATTTTTGTTTCTTTACAGGGATTTCCACTGGTTGCTACGGGTTACAAGACCCAAGCAAGCTGTGCACCTTTTCAAAATATAGTAACCCCTGGGAACCAATTTTTTGTCATTTCTGGCCACAGCATAACCAACCTTGTTTCCTTCTTCATCATGCCATGACCACACATCTTGCTTTACCCCCTGTGTGGGGTAGAAATATGATTGATTCCTGAAAAATTCATCAGACCTGACTGATCCATTTTAGTACATTACCCCAGCTGTATCTGTGCTATTCAGCGAACAGGAAAAGGTGATGGAGAAATCTGGACCTTGAGTGTTAAAACAGAATGAGCCAAATATGACTCAGATATTCAGATATAAAAGGTAATTCTCATGAGCATCAACTAAACACTATCTAAATGCTGTATAGACCAATAACATTCAAAATTTCACTTGAAATACTGTTATTTATTAAGACATATTTAAAAGCATCCTAGTTTAATTTTAAATTGCTTTTAACTGAAATTGTGTTTATCACGTTGCTGTTTGGACATCTTTTAACTTTTGTCAAAATAGCACCGAAACAAAACTCCTGTGTTCAATGTATGAAGTGTCAATAAAAGACATACAAGAAAAACTACCGACATTCTTATATATAGATATCACAATTTCACAAAATGGTGCAGAAATGAGCTAAGTGATTATATGGGTAATTTTTTCATTGTTTTACTGATCCTTTAACTTGTACGGTTAAAAAAAATAAAGGAATGGGTGACACATTGATAACTGCGGATTTGTTGTAACATTTCTTCTAGGGTTTATAGATTAACTTCAACCTTTTTGTCTTCCAAGATACTTATCTCTTCTAACCATGGCAAACATGGACTCTTCATATCTAATGAATGATTGTGTCTGGGCTACTGTCTGAGACGAAAAGAGATCTTTACTAAAAGAAAGTATTCAGATGCTGCACAATCAAGTCGGTGTCAGTTTTTATCTTTCTTATATGTAACTTCAACCATAAACTAAAAACAATAGTCACATTGAACGGTAATGGCACGTAGCCCTAAAGGAGTAACAGTTACTAGAGGCAAGCAGAAAGTTTTAAATGTTTTTAAATCTGCAGAGCAGAAGGGTCAAAGTGCTTTTTGGCTGTTTATCAAGCCTGGGGGCTTGAAGAAAGTTGATAAAACCTCCCCCACCAAACGACAAACAAGATAGCAGATCTCAGAGATCATTAACCTCTGCTTCAAGACCACCTCATGTGAAGATCATAAGGCTGGGGTACACAGGGCAGTCGTCCACTTCCCTCTGCTTGTGATTTATACATAATAAATGCAAAATCATGCATTTTTGGGCTAATCTCCACACTGTGTATCTGCGATTAGCCAGACGCTGTGCCTGTGACCAAATGCCCTGTGTGCCCTCAGCTAAATTTTGAATTGCCTGTTAAATGGGTAACTGCACAAATCCTTAAAGGAGAACTAAAGCCTAACTAAAGAAGTAGCTAGAAATGTTGTACATTATGTTTTGGGGTTCTGTACCATCCCAAGGCAACCACAACCCTTTAGCAGGGAAGATCTGTACCTCCAAAGATGCCCCAGTAGCTCCCCATCTTTTTTTCTGATGATTCACTGCACCTGATCTGTGCTGTTGTCACTTACTGAGCTTTACTCACAATATTCAGTACACATAGAATATAAATGTCACAATATAAGGCTGATTAGTAATGAATACAGATAATTACTACATGGCAGCACAGAAACCAGTGCAACTAGCATCATCTTATATTACAGACAAACCTAATTTTCTGCTTGATAATTTGTGACGACCCCTAAGCTCAGCTTCTCAACAGCTGCTCAGAGCCCACTGAGCATGTGAGTGTCGCAGACACTTTCCAAGATGGTGACCCCCTGTGACAAGTTTGAAGTCCTGGATCATTGCTGCTATTGAGAAGCTGAAACTTTAGGCTGGTGCATTAAGTTCAGTATATAAAATATGGCGTTTTTGGCCACATTAATTTTTAGAGTTTAGTTCTCCTTTATTTTATGATGGCGAAAGTTGTTTGAATTATACACTCCTAATGGTTAGTTGTACAGGTCTGAAATGTCACATTTGAGATTCAGACTGTCGATACGTCTAGGCCATTTATCCCAACCAGTGGCTTGTGAGCAACATGCTGCTCTCCAACCCCTTGGATGTTGCTCTCAGTGGCCTCAAAGCAGGAGATTATTTTTGAATTCCTGGCTTGGAGGCAAGGTTTGGTTGCATAAAAACCAGATGTACTGCAAAACAGAGCCTCATGTAGGCTGCCAGCTCACATAGGGTCTACCAAATAGCCAATCACCCAGTGACTTTTTTCATGCTTATGTTGCTCCCAAACTCTTTTTACATTTGAATGTGGCTCACAGGTAGAAAAAGTTTGAGGACCCCTGCTCTAGGCCCACTGTTGTAAATCTATTGGTTTAGGACCACTCAGAGATAAATCCCATGTACTTTGAATCCAGGTCCTTTTATCTTATACTGTTTCATTTACCTGTTGGCACACAGTAAGATTCGAGGGAGATTAGTCGCCCATCGACAATCTTGGGGCGACTAATCTCCCCAAATGCCTCCCCCCTGGCAAAAATGAGAGTCGCCGGCAGCATGGCATACGAATCACTTCAGTTTTCAGAAATCGTCTGAAGTTTCCTCGTGAGGCAAATTAGGGCTACTTCGGTAAACAAAGTGCTACGTATTCAAATTCCACCGTGTGCAATCATCCGTATTGTCAATAAAGAGGGTATGTTGCTACTATGTTGCTGGCATTCTATAAATGGATAAAGGTTTATGATAATGGCATGGTACCCTAAGGTGTTATAACATGGTTAAAATGGTAAAAACTCTCAAGTTTCTCAAAGAAGTGTAAATCCCAACCTTTAAAGGAACAGTTCAGTGTAAATATAAAAACTGGGTAAATAGATATGCTATGCAAAATAAAAAATATTTCTATTATAGTTAGCCAAAAATGTAATGTATAAAGGCTGGAGTGACTGGATGTCTAACAGAACAGAACACAACTTCCTGCTTTTCAGCTCTATAACTTTGAGTTAGTCAGCGACTTGAAGGGGGACCACATGGGACATTTCTGTTCAGTGAGTTTACAATTGATCCTCAGCATTCAGCTCAGATTCAAAAGCAAACAGTTATGGCCCATGTGCCCATGGTTACTGCCTGGTAACCAATAAGTGGAAAGCAAGAGAGCTGAAAAGCAGGAAGTAGTGTTCTGGCTATTATGTTACACATCCAGTCACTCCAGCCTTTATACATTACATTTTTGCCTAAGTAACTATATTAGAAACTTTTTTTATTTTGCACATCCTATCCATTTACCCAGTTTTTATTTTTACACTGAACTATTCAAAGGTCACGTGACATTTAAGTGCTGGAAAACATAATACAATACTTTTTTGTTCACCATTGATGCAATTTATTTGGGGGGGAGATTTAAATTCTATGTCTGATTTTTGCTTAAGTGTTCAGTTGGTCTTCATTTTTTTTTAAAAAAAATATTTTCATTATTTGCCTTGCTCTCCTGTTTCTTTCCAGCTATTTTTGGCAACCAACTGCCAAAAATGATTGCTCTTTGAGGCTACAATGTTGTTCTTGTTACAGAGGGCCATAGCCTGAGGCAAATGTATACTTTTATAGCTGGCTTAATTTACAGTACCTTTTTGCAGAGCAATGATGGTTTCCACTTTTCTTTATAACAAACTTGAGATACTCCTTGTTCGTTCCCCACTTGCCAACAGTTCATTAATTCCATCTCCTGTCCACTTAAGCACTACAGTTAGGGTTGTATCCAGTAGTTTTGCTTTCATTTTTTTGTGTCCATTACTTCGAACACACCCTCCTTAATTACCCCTAGGCATTCTGGCATTACACCATATGTAACGTGCTTAGTTTGCAGATATTTTCTTTTTCTGCATAAATATACCAAATTCCACAATTTTTGATTTTCCCTGAAATAACGAGCAAATATTTCTACTGTAGGAGTCGTAACAATCCATGTTTTGTTTCTGTACACCACACAACTTTGATAATTAATCTGTTGCAAAATACATAGTATAATGATTACTGTTATTTAAAATCACACAACCATCACATCTCAACTCTACTTTACAGTTTAGTTGGGGGATTTAGGCCCTCTGGTGCTGCCTAACAGAAATGCATTTCTTGATTCTCTTTAGAAGCTGCTTATTGTAACCGAGTTCTTTAATATTGCATGAAATGTTCTCCCTCTGGTGGAGAGACTGTGCCGTTAGGTCTGGTAAATCACTGTAGATGCAAGAGACATACCTTTTTACATTTTCAGACTCTGATACAGACCACAACAAGCCAAAAGCAATTATTAATGGTAATTAACCATGAAAAGAAACAGAATAATGGGATTTATTAGGGTTACTAAACCCCCATCCCAGTACAGCTACCATTGTTTTCTTGAGCTATCCAAAAGATTCTGCCTCACTGCACCTTACTGGCACCCTTATCTGTTATATAAAAGCAACCCCCAAGCTCGTTTAATTGGAAACTCTGCAGTAGCTCTCCATTTATTTATTTTGTTCTGTCCGAGTAAACTTAAAAGAGTAATTAGAGTCTTGAGCTTCCAGGTTCTCATCGTGTTGAACGAAAGTATAAATGTGTAATACATTTTTAACATTAACCAATGTGTATTTTGGATTTAGTGTACATTTAAGGTCTGTGTCACATTATGGAACTAGCCGCTGCTAGCTGTAGCAGTCAAGATATAGGTTTGTTTATTTGCTCTGGGGGGAAGTTAGGCTAATATATTTGCATAGGAAACAAAGAAAGCCTATATCGAATTACATTCAAATAACACCCATTTCCCTTGTGTTATATAGGCCTGGGAATTCCAGCTGCAGAAATACAGCTGTCTTTGTATTTTGTATGAATCAATGTTCTCTCCTAGAAACTCATTGAAGCGCAGCTTAGAGGTGGATCAATTAGGTTGGGATTTGAGTTGAACATTTATTTGCTGTCCTAGAAATTCTTGGAAATATGGCTGAAACAGTAATGTTGTGACATTACAATATTA
This sequence comes from Xenopus laevis, assembly GCF_017654675.1. Classification (NCBI taxonomy): domain Eukaryota; kingdom Metazoa; phylum Chordata; class Amphibia; order Anura; family Pipidae; genus Xenopus; species Xenopus laevis. The sequence continues at coordinate 70,601,854 of NC_054375.1, forward strand.
CTGTTACCTCCGTAAACTTATTATGAGCTAAGGGGATGCTTGACCACATTTTGGACCTCAGCAGTTTATTAGCAAACAGGTTTAAAACCAGAATTTCAAAAAAATGGCAACAGAGTCTGTGAGGGCTCTATAGGCACAATAAATATCTCTTACAAGTGGTCCACTACGAAGGGACCAATGCACAATTATATGAAAGGATTATTTGAATGCTTAGTCACAGTTTCACTGAATGCTTAAGTCTAACAAAGGCTGCAGCTATGGGAAGGGATACAAACGGCTTCTCAGTGGAATGATAATTTGTTTTAATCAGATCTTGGGACTAACTCTGGCCATATATTGGCCACAATCCCAGAAATTAAAATCTATTTTTGGGATGAATTTGCAATAATTTATTTTGTATAATGACATGACACAGTGGATACTTTAGAAAGTACAGTATATTTGATGCACACAAAAAAAGGGTTAATTGTCAAGGGAGGGGTCAAGGTGCAAAGTTCAAATAATGACATAACATCACCTGTTTTGTGCAAGAATGTACGTTAATATTGCCTTTGTGCCTACAGTAACAGACATAAGGAACAGTGTGCAGTACTATAGGTGCAAGGGAAACCTCTCATTTACACTTTAGGCATTAAAGGAGCAATAGGAGTTCAGTGAGTAGACGTTGTGCTTATTGTTTTTAAACAAAAACAGAACTGTATAGGAAGCACATATAATAACCCTAGGTTGTGTACTAGTGCTCTATTTACCTCTCAAGGGCCAAATATGGAGTAGCTCCAGTTTGTGTGTTTGCCTATTTAGCTCAAGAATAACAAAGCCATGCTTTAACATTTAGGGGCCCATTTACTTAGCTCGAGTGAACAAATAGAGGAAAAATAGTTTGAATTTCAAATGTTTTTTTTGGCTACTTCGACCATCGAATGGGCTACTTCGACCTTCGACTACGACCTTCGAATCGAAGTACTGTCTCTTTAAAAAATTCTTCGACCCCCTAGTTCGCCACCTAAAACCTACCGAGGCCAATGTTAGCCTATGGGGAAGGTCCCCATAGGCTTCCTAACAATTTTCTGATCAAAGGAATATCCTTCGATCGATGGATTACAATCCTTCGAATTGTTCGATTCGAAGGATTTAATCGTTTGATCGAACAATTATTCATTCGATCGTTCGATATTCGAAGTCGAAGGGGTTAATTAACCCTCGATATTCGACCCTAGGTAATTGTGCCCCTTAGGGTGGTGGCACACGTGGCTACTGGGGGAGATTAGTCGCCCAGCGACAAATCTCCTCTTCTTCGGGCGACTAATCTCCCCTAAATGCCTTCCCGCCAGCTAGAATGTAAATCGCCAGTGGGATGGCACTTCGATCGCTTTGACTTTCCGAAGTTGTCAAAAGTTTCCTCCCGGGCCGGTGCTCCTGTTAGCAGAAAACTGCATTGGAAAGGTCTCAAAACAAATTCACAAAGTACTGGAAGAGGCCCAGGTGCACTACCCTGAGCCTTCAGTTATGGGAGCGGATCAAACCGTATTGGTGTAGAACAGACATGTAAAATCCTAAAGTAGTTTATTTAGGTACACATGGAGGTAGCCTTACATGTTTCATGTTCTACAAACACTCAATAATAGCTTATGATTAATTGTTTATAGAACATGAAATAAGGCTACCTCCATGTGCTTAAGCAGAAGTAACCCAGGCCGGTGAAGTTTTCTGGTAACAGGCGCACTTCCTTCAGGGAAAAAGGCAAAGGATTAATCACTGCAGGGGGGGGTAACATTTAGCACCCCCTTCCCCCCAGGGATTGAATCTCCTTCTCTTTTAAAATAGGCAAAAAATATTTTCAGCATGAGCCGTATTCATTAAGCTCATGTTGAAAAGGGCAGTAAGTACAGGTATGGGACCTGTTATGCAGAATGCTCAGGACCAGATAAGGAATCTTTCTGTAATTTGGATCTTCATACCTTAAGTCTACTAGAAAATCATGTAAACATTAAATAAAACCAATAGGCTGTTTTTGCTTCCAATAAGGATTAATTATATCTTAATTTGCATCAAGTACAAGCTACTGTTTTATAATTACAGAGAAAAAGGAAATCAATTTTAAAAATGGGGATTATTCGTATAAAATTGAGTCTATGGGAGATGATCATCCCATAATTTGGAGTTTTCTGGATAATGGGTTTTTGGATAACAGATTCCTGTACAAGGTTCCCTTTGCCTGCATTCACTGAATAGCATGTAAAAGAATGCCATACCCCCCCCCCCCCACATCATTCGTATAGGTATAATGTAGATACTGAACACGGCTGCACCTGGTGGCAGGCAATGGTTTACTTGGGAAAAACACTATATTGTAGGAAAATATGTAAGTTTAAAAAAATGCAGATTTTTGCACCTTGTCTGTTCTTAATAATTGAAGTTCCAGGTCTCTCTATATTGTTTTGGCAAACACATCCACACAACTGAATTCACCCTCTTTTTTAATGATGAAATAATTTTACAATGGGAACTGGGGGATATAAAAAAAATCTTTTTCCAATCAGTCCTATTAATTTCCTTTTTTTTTTTTATTTTTTTAAATCAAGGATAAAAAAAGTTAGTTAAAGGCTAGATTATTTAACTGGACTTCTTGGGCCTACTACCAACATACTAACAACAATGTATTTGTATTGCCTGTGTTTTTGTTACAGGAAAATGTGTTGCCCAATTCACAACTAAACAGGCCGCTATTTTGGCAGGAAAAGGGTTAAAAGATAGTTTCCCTGACAGGACTATAATACACTTATTGATAAGACCAAGCAAAGGATGATAAGTAAAGATTCTACAGTAACGTTTATATGAAAGCCTTTATTATGGTATATACAAAATATTATATTATCGATAAACAAATCATTAAATCAGGAATATAATCGGTATACAAAAGATACATATGTTTCTGCATATTCTTCATACAATGAAAAATGCATCCTGCTTACTAACAAGCATTAAGATTTGATACTAGTTACAAACAAACAATCAATGTAAAATTAACAATAACAAAACACATACACATAGTGGTCATGAAATGTGTAACAGTCTGTAGTGTAGCTGTATTTACACTCAGTAATCATACTTCTCTATAGTGGAAGTCCGACAAATCTATGGATTGCACTGGATTGGGCAACCTGTGGGCCTCAAACATCTGCAGGACTAGAGGTTTCCTATCCTTGGACTGTGTCAACACAGTAAAACACAATAGGAGCAATGTAGAAAGAGATGCAAAGTTTGCTGCAGGCTTATTAAAGGGGAACTAATGTCTAAAATAGAATAAGGCTAGAAATGCTGTATTTTGTATCCTAAATATAAACATGAACTTACTGCACAAGAAGCCTAATAAAACAAATGATTGATGCTTTCAAAGTTGGCCACAGTGGGCCACCATCTTGTAACTTTATTAAACCATCTTTGCAAGACCATGACAGTGCACATGCTCAGTGTGGTCTGGGCTGCTTAGGGATCGTCATAAATTATCAAAACAGCACAAGTCAAAAAATATCTGCCACAAGCCAATACAGCAAGACTGATTAATAATCAGAATATGCAGACTGCCCTGGGTCATGTGTTGTCATGTAATCTAATGTGGATTCTTATAGTTTTTGTATTGTTTAATAAAAACTTTCTCCAACTCTGCAGAACTAGTGGCTGCAGCAAAATAATCCTTTAATGAGAATCCCAGTTTATCTGCTTAAATCTGGCTCCATGATCTTTGTTCCTGCCATTGGAGTTGGAAACATTAAAGGGGATGTAAAGGCAAAAATAAAATCCAATACGAATCTCTACACAGTCGCTGACTGCTCTACAGGGAAACAAACAAAGCTGCTTGAGTTCTGCATGGCTGGGAAGTAAGGTGCGGGGTTGCCCCCTTCTGTTTGTAAGTATGATCGTTTCCCTGCAGAGCAGCTAGGGACCGTTTGAAGTTTCCTATCCACAGCAGTCAGAGCAAGTAAAATGAAGGGGGAATTTCACTGCATACAGTCAGGTTTCTTGTAAAAATGGTACCCATTTTTTAATTAAAGTATATTGGAGATAGGGTTCTTTTTCATTAAAGAAAGTAAAAATGGGTTTTTTTTTTGTCCTTTAATGTTGGTTGTCACCTGGCACGGCAAGCAAAATTGATACTTGATGCTAATATAATGAATGGGGAAAATAGATATAGGCCAAGATTATACTAATAACCCATCAGATGTGTGTTTTAAACCGTAGATTAATGTCATCTGCTTATTGGCTGCTACTGGTTACAAGGTCAGGAGCCAAATTGTCACAAGCCAAATTGTGAGCAAACATTAATGGTGTGATTATTTGTATACAGGTATGTTGCCACAGACTTACCTTAAAGGGAAACCATACCCCTAAACATTGGCTCAATTAAACTACATCATATAAGACAGGTCATATGTAAAACACTGTGTCATATAAATAAAGCCTTTCTGTGGAAAATAGATCATTCTAATGGCATGTGTCACTGGATAATACCTTAATGAAGCAGTGCCATTAGTACGGACTTGTATAAGGCACAGTGCTCACACACAAACCCTGTGGACTGGATGACCCTTGGGAATTTCTCTCCAGCCTATAAAACCACACCAAAAAAGGGGTTAGGGTGCAATTTATTAGGTGCAAGTCAGTGCTTTTGGGTTCTGACCCATATGTTAAGGCCCTGTTCTGAAGTTAGGCCGTGCATTGAGCGTGTGCAAAATTACCATGTATATGGTCATTTTTATGGTAAATATAAAGCAGAGAAAAAAATCTGAACTTCTCTTGTTTTTTAATACAAACAAAATACTCTTCACCATTGTGGAATGGAAGGCATTTTACAACTATTTACGTCACTCTACTTGAATTTCATACAACTAAAAGTCATGTAAGTGTATCCTTGATACTAGTGCTGGCAAATCCAGCATGGCTACTGTGTAACCACATACAACTCAAAACACAGTGTTGCTATGACCAGAAAATTTGCCCCGTTTGTTAGATTAAATGACTTTCGAACATACAGAGCACTGGCAAATCACCTCAGTAATTGTAATTCCCTTCTCCTGTAAAATGGCAAGTGAATGATTTAAAAACAAAAAACCTTCATGTTAAAGGTAATCTGCTGATTATTTTTGCATCCATTGTGAGTTTACATTTAAAATGTCACTGATTTTGGATCGTACAGGCACTTTGTATAGTAGGCACTGCAGATATTCAAGACAAGAAGAAATTATAGTTAAAAAAGTATAGTATAAAATATAGTAATGGCATTGCACATTGTGAAAAAGTAAGATATTGCTAAAATAAAGGCACTTCTGTATATCAAGCGATATTTTAAATGATTAAACATAACATTTTTAGAGATCAAAATAAGTTTAATTATGGGCAATATGCCCTATATAGATAATGGGGTGGGGGTTCTTCAGTTTAATCGGTTGATTTCCCTTAAATAGAGTTAAGTATGAGGACATCTGTTTATCAAATGTATTTGATTCTTTTAAAGGAGAAGGAAAGGCTGTATTTACTTGAGGGTGCTTGTAATTGTATTTACCTACCTGAAACCCCGGGCCGGTGCCCCTATTAAGCTGAAAACTGCTCTGGTCCAGGGTTATTCCAGTGAGCACCACGGAGTGAGCGGCTTCCAGCATCTTCTTTCTTTGCGCGGGTTCACATGCGCAGTAGTGCGAAAAGCTGAACGAAGAAGTTGGCTATTTTGTTCTACTGCGCATACGAAGAAACCGGAAGAGAATCGATCTGTGGTACTCGCTGAAATGACCCCCGGACTGGTGCAGTTTTCTCCTGATAGGAGCACCGGTCTGGGGTTTCAGGTAAGTATATATAATCCCTTGGGGTGCCTAACTTTTGGCACCCCCAAGTAAACAGGCCTTTCCTTCTCCTTTAAGGGGAACTGTCATTTTTCAGAACGACATTTGCTAAACTGTAGTGGCTGCTTAATAAATCTTTCCCTCATTCTTCTCTCTACGTCTTCTTTCAAATGTTGATAGTAGTGGATTTTTTTTATAGCAGCGACAGTTCCCCTTTAAGGAAAATTAATCCTATAACACAGGGGATAGTCTACACTTCTGTTTCACACATGAATTAAATGTTTGAATAAATATTTATTGATTTTACACAATAGGCTTTCCCATAGTGGTAAGAGTTATTTTAGCTAATAAATATCCCTCTAAGATAGGGCTGTCCAACTAATGGCTCCCCTTTTATGCATGAAACATTTCATCATTGCTTCAGAAAAACCCTGGCTCGGAATACTGTAGCAGAATCATACTTGCATGCAAAAAAATCTGTACAACTATGCTATAACTGCTTGGCTACATAACTTAATCAAAGGTTAGTATATTGCATTAATTCTGCAGCTCAATCTACACATATGGTGGCTACCACTTGGCACATAAAGAGTGTAAGGTTGATTTTTATGCAGTGTATGATACACTTGCAATACCTGAGATTTACACTAGAGGCACAGTGTGGCAGAAGATTCTGACTGCATTTAAAGGAACAGTAATGTAAAAAAATAAATGTTTTAAAGTAATGAAAATATAATGCAGTGTTGCCCTGCACTGGTAAAACTGCTGTGTTTGCTTAAGAAACACTACTATTGTTTATATAAATAAGCTGCTGTGTAGCAATGGGGGCAGCCATTCAAAGGAGAAAAGGTTCAGGTTACACAGCAGATAGCAAATAAGCTCTGTCTGTCTAATGGTGTTATCTGTTATCCATTCGTTAACCTGTGCCATATAGCCGTTTTTCAATTTCCGCCATTGCTACACAGCAGCTTGTTTATATGAACTATAGAAGTGTTTCTGAAGCAAACAGATCAGATCTACCAGTGCAGGGCAACACTACATTATATTTTTATTACTTTAAAACACTTAAATTTTTTGGTGTTACTGTTCCTTTAAGGTGCAATAAGGAATCATAAATACGTGGTTGTAAATCTTCCTGCTAGGAGACAAGATTCAGCACAATTTGGACAATACGACCATCTTAATGGCAGTGCTACTTAGTGCTTTGGTAAAAGCACCATTTTGAAAAGTGGTAAATCCTTTTTGCTATCTGACACATTTTTTGTATATTGTAAACTTTGCAATGTGTGACTAAGATACCTGCAATATTATATATATGAATATTAGTAAATACATTTTTTAAATGTGCGAAACTGTGAAAATTAAACTGGAATGCTTTACCAGTAACTGACATAAGACATGAGCAAATATAAGTATCTCCATCATGTTTTTTGCCTCTGTGGTTACTTTATAACTAGTTGGATGATATGTTGATTTGAATTATTGGCTGGACTTTGCATTTCAAAAAATGTCCGTAGCAAATTAAGGGGGTTATTTATCAAAATCCAAATTTATCTCATTATTTTCTGACATCTACTCAGACCAAGACGGGTTATTTCCTCTTATTTATCAATACATTTTCCCAAAAATTTCCCGTGCGGGAAAAAACTTGTGAAAAATTCGGATTGCACAAATTTTTGGGATTTTTGCCCACAAAATTTTCAAATTATTGCACGAAACCCAGCGCAGATCAGGATATCTTCAGGATTTCTCCCATTGACTTATATACAACCCCGGCAGGTCTGAGTTGGCGAATTTTTGGATTTGGACTTTTTCCATCCTCGGGGAATAATAAATCACTAAAAAATTTCGAATTCTTAAGAGTTTTTGGCATCCAGACTTAAATAAATAACCCCTTAGTCTTCCTTATTTATAATGGCATTGTCCATGCCTTTTAGGAACCTGTCAGCCAAGCCTCCCATTTGTTTTTTCATAACTCTCAAATGTCTTTCATGTAAAAGCTTCTGTGTAAGGTATTTTTCTCTCTTGATCTTGTCTTTGGTCTGATTTGATACATCTGGGATAATGTATGCAATAATAAACTTCACAAAGTAGACAATGTGCTGTTAAAGAGAAATACAAATAATGAATTACTGGTATCAAGAAAATTTAATGAATATATATGTAGTCACGTAGGCTATTCTCTAACAGTAATACATATACAGAGCACACACTATAGTGCCACTCATTTATCAACACCAGGCAAATTTGCCCATGGGCTGTAACCCATAGCAACCAATCAGTAATTGGCTTTTTTCAGCCAGCTGCAGGTAGAATAATGAATGCAACAATTGTATTGGATACCATGGATTACTGCCCATAAGCATTTGCCCAGTGTTGATAAATGACCCTAAGGAGCAGATTTATCAAAAGTTGAATTTATGTAAAAAAATTTTTACTCTAATAAATTCAGATATACTCACAACTTGAATGGGAGGTTATTTGAGTTCGAAAACTCGAATCGAATTCAACTAAACATCTGTGAAAAAAACTTGAATGTCAGGAAGGCTATTAACAACTTAAAATGGGTCACTGGACCTCTGCCACTTACTTCTACATGAACTCGGCAGGTTTTAGGTGGTGAATAGTCAAATTCAAGTGTTTCCCAAGGTCAAAGTATGATAAATCTCGAATTCGAGTTTGGATTATTCTCAAATTGAATTTGTCAGTTTTGACCAAAAATCCAACTTGAAAATTCGAAATTATAATTCGAACCTTAATAAATCTGCCCCTTAGTGATCACACTTTTACACACTTTTAAATTTTACAGTAAATTTTAGAGATTTACCAGAAAAATGATAGCTTGATAAATATTGCAAGGGGATATATGCACAATAGACTAATAAAGGTAATTACCTCCATAACGATGAGGAAAGACAGTTTGGCAGCAACAACATGCCAGTAGTATACGCTGTGTTCATACTGATGCTCATGTCCAGGTGGGTAACGGAAGTCACGGTATCTAGAAGGCAGTGCATAAAACTCATTCCATTTACTTTTCATGAGACCAAAATGACCCTATTTGTTGAATGCTAATTATAATGTAGCATTTGAAACTTTATAGAGAGATGTAAGTAAAATATAATATGTTAGGAGACATATAGGATAAATGAAAAAACCCTAAAGATGTGTTTTAGTTGCAACAGCATTTGGTAAATGAAAATCGCGAGCCAGAGTAAAGGTGGCCATTCACGGGCCAATGAAAGCTGCCGACAGACCGAGTCGGCAGCTTATTGGCCCGTGTATGGGGCCCCCACAACGGGCTTCCCCGATTGAGATCTGGCCGAAAGTCGGGCAGATCTCGATCGGATGGGACTAAAAATCCCGTCGGATCGAGGCCGCATCTGTTCGTTGATGCGGTCCCACGATCCGACCGCCCGTTACCATTTGTTAGGATATGATCGTTGGTCCCTAGGGCCCACGATCGGATCAGCCCGATATCGGGGAGAGATCCGCTCGTTTGGCGACATTGCAAAACGAGCGGATCTCTCCGTGTATGGCCACCTTAAGAAAGGTTTATCGTATTGAATGTTAATTGATGGGACAAAGATGGTAAAATGTTGGGTAGTGGCAGCAGAAGCCAAATAAAAATGAGGAAACAGTAGTATGGTACCCCTACATAAATGACTCATATAATTAAACAAATAGGGGCTTTTTTTTGGCAGTGACATCTACACTAGCAATCAACCCCTCAATAAATTAAGGAAACACAATTTTTCAGACCCCGATTGCAGGGAACAGAGAGGCCTTGCCAATACTTGCCTGCACACATTTAGGTTTAACCAATCTGTTGCTGCCGGCTGGCTCTTACTCTGAAAATCAGATACACTGAAGACGGAGAGTGTATTATTAATGTATCCTTGCATTGTATTAGTACTGTAGTTTCCATAGGGAGGTACAGAGAAAGACCAATAATACACTAAGCGTGGAATCATGTCTGATGTAAAAGCAATAATCATGGCCTGAAAGGAAGAAAAGTATGTTACCAGCCAGCACAGAAAAGCAGTGTAATCGTTTACAGAACATGCATATAAAGGCAACTGCTCACATTCTAATCTGGGCAAGAACATTTCCGCCGTGTGACATGCAAAGTGAGGTAGCAGCACACAAAAGCAGTGTAGAGAGTAAACAACAGCTTATATACCATGCTTCACTGCAAATAAAATGTTATTAGAGAAATATACGCCTTTACTTATGGATATAGTCTATTTTACCTGTGAAGCACGGCTTCTCAATTTTTTCATCAAAATACTAGAATTTTAATATAACAAAGAGTTACATTTTTTACCGTTTAATTGTAAAGAATGTTTATACTTTAAGTATAAACCTCACACTCTATTAAAAATAATGTTACCTACATTTGTCACTACAGCAAGAATTGCAACTCCTTCCATGATTGGTTGCCAGGCGCCAATGTCTTGTGCCTTCTCAGGAACCATGCGTCTCCACTGAGTGGTGATTTTCCAAGCATCAACTCGGATTTCCAACAAATTGTTAACCAGAGCCAAGACCGGTGCCAGTGGAAAAGATGCCACAAACAAAGTGACAAATCCAAACTGAATTACTGCCAGATGGGAGAAGTTAAACTTTAATTTAAGTGAACATTTACTTTGTTATACTTTGAGGGCTTTTGCAATATATTTATATGATTTTTTAAGTATTTTACATTAAATATTCTTTTTAAGCTTCAAATGTAAAATTCTATCTAACTGAAGGGGGTCACTGAGCCCAGCAACCAGGGATTAATGCTGATGGCAGATGTTTATGGTTAATACATTTTGGATCACTTACATATTTTGTTCAATGGCGTAACTTGTGAGCGTCGCCCATAAAATCTAATGGGGGGGCTAGTGCGAACAGTCCCTCCTCCCCTGCCCCCACTCCTGACTTGCTTGTGCTGCACCTCAATATCCCGGACTGCGCCATGATGTTAAAAGTATAAGATGGGTTAAGAAAGGGGGACTATGATACAAGAGATGGCACAGTTCGGGCCCCCTGTTGCCCAGGCCCTATCTGCTGTATAGGTATTTATGCCACTGGTTCTGTTTATATTCTCTTCCATGTATATTTTAGTCTGTAATTGAAAACCTGCCTTGCTACTATAGTAAGTGGTTCCTGAACAGCCAGGTAACAGTTAAAATTCCAAACTATACAGTCACCTTACAATATGTTAGATATTTCATGATGTAAAAAAAGACCAACTGCCAAAGTTCGGGGATATGTGCTTTTATGAAGAAAAACAAAGGTTTCTATTTTGATTGTACTCAATAAGCAGACATTTTCAAAAGAGCTGGTTATACAGGTATAGGATCCATTATCTGGAAACCAGTCATCCTCGAAGCTCTGAATTACGGGAAGGCCATCTCCCATAGACTCCAAATAATTCAGTTTTTTTAAATGATTTTCTTTTTCCCTCTAATAATAATGTTACCAATACATATACAATTAATCCTTACTGGAGACAAAACAATCCTATTGGGTTTATTTTTTTTTTTTTTCAGGTATGGTGATCCAAATTATGAAAATACCCATATATAAGAAACCCCAGGTCCTAAGCATTCTGGATAACAGGTCCATACCTGTATAACAAAAGCTAATTGTATTCTATCAAGCAAGACTATTTATGTACAAAAATATTTTATTCTATCAAGCAAGATCATTTCTGTACAAATTTTTTGACGTAACAGTACATGCAAAGGTGTTTACATTTTTACAGATTCATTAATTTTGGCAAAATGTTAATTTATTTAAAGTTATAAGAAACTCACCCATTTCCAGGTACTCATAGAACAATCCTAACTTTCCAGCTGGTTGCAAGAGGTAATCAGCTTCCCACCTTGGCAGTACTGCTTGCGAACCCGATGAACGGCATCGACTAATAAGGTTTTTAACCCAGCTAGAAAAATTCAACACAAAGGAACTTAGCAAGTGACTTCGCTGGCACTACATGGAATGTTATACTTGTATCCTATCCTATTGACTTACCGTATATAACAGAGAGGTTCTTCACTCTATAGTTCAGCTCTTTAAATTTGGCCATGAACCCTTGGTCTATTGCCAGAACTATTAGTGCAGCTTTCACAAATCTCTGCAATCTACTATGAAGGCTTGAACCATAACTTTTATGAGGAGGGCAAGGGGTGGTTGTAAGGTCTAGTGGGTTAATATATAATTTGTTTGTGCAATAGTTGTAAATAATGTATCATCATTGATTTAGGGCTGATACTGATATTTTTGTCTAGAGCTAATTTTCAAGTTTTTGATCAACAAAAAAAATATGCCCTCAATTTACGATTTGCTGGAAAAATTAAATAAATGCCCTTATTATGAACATTATATACTGGTTTTTATTTTACTTAAAGGAACAGTAACATCAGAAATGATTTTACAAAAATTAGTTAGAATACAACGAAAAAAGAAAAAACCACCAAGACAAATTAAAATTTAAAATTGCAAAGCCTTTATTAAGAAATAACTTACTGTAACTCCACTTCCGCTCCTCTTCAGAAAAGGCAAATGGCGACCATCCATAGTGCAGCACTGGATTTCTCCTCCCTGGCTATCTCTCCTATTGTACTGACAGCAGGAAAAGCGGCCCGGCTGGATGAAGAGCTTAAGTGCTGGATGAAGAGCTGAAGTGCCCGGTGTGAGGCTCCTTCTATAGGGAGCCCATTATCCTCCCCTGCTATAGGGAAAAGCAGCCTGGATGAAGAGTTGAAGTGCCCGGTATGCGGCTCCTTCTATAGGGAGCCCATTATCCTCCCCTGCTCCCACAGCCTAACCCTATCCAGTGTGCCAGAAGAAACATTATGCAGACCCCGGACTCCCCGCAGAGCCGGCGCACCTCGGGGTAGATATTGCGGGGACTCAACCTCCTACTCACCCGGCAGGCGATGCTTAGCTAGAGTGCCCCGGGGCTCACAGACATCGCATTGCTCGCACAGGACCGTAGCCTCCTTGGCTCTGTGGGGAGTCCAGGGTCTGCAAGGGGTTTCTTCTGGCACACAGGATAGGGTTACACTGTGGAAGCAGGGGAGGATAATGGGCTCCCTATAGAAGGAGCCGCATACCGGGCACTTCAACTCTTCATCCAGCCAGGCTGCTTTTCCTGCTGTCAGTACAATAGGAGAGATAGCCAGGGAGGAGAAATCCAGCGATGCACTATGGATGGTCGCCATATCACCTTTTCTGAAGAGTGGAGTGGAGTTTCGGTAAGTTATTTCTTAATTAAGGCTTTGCAATTTTAAATTTTAATTTGTCTTGGTGTTTTTTTTTCGTTGTATTCTAACGAATTTTTGTAAAAATGTTTTTGATGTTACTGTTCCTTTAAGAAAAAGTGACATACAGTGCAAAAATAATTGCATCCAATAAACATTTTACTGACTTCCTGCATTTAATACACAGAGGGGTTTAAAAAACCAAGGGCTAGATTATAAATGGAAAGTCCAGCCAAACAAATGTTATTTCACACAAATAATAATAATAGGAAATGGAATATTATGATTTTCTTTTAACAATGGTTTTTACTGTTTCAATTTTAAGTACATTTCTGAAAACAAAAATGAGTAGATACTCACGGTACAAGTATTTCCTGTATGTTATTCCAAATGGCTTTACCTCCCATTATAATTGTCAGCTGTGTTGTGAGTTCAAGAAGACACCCACCAGGATCACACTAAAAATAATAATGGAAAGAAATATGCCTGTTATGACAAATAAAAATGTTATCACAACACAGCTACATCATATACAGTATTTAGTAAAAAAAAAGGGGTACCTCCTCATTACGATATTTTCCAAACCAGTAAACTGGATCTCCTGGGTACCCTACTATCTTTCCCTTGAAGAATGCAATGTAGAAACAAGAGGAGTAGTAGTTGACAAACTGAAACAGAAACATCTTTGTGGTCAGACTGTTTTCATATTCTGTCCTTGTTCTTGGTAATTCTGAGGAGAATATTAGATTAGATTACTATAAAGAAATTGTATTTGTACATTTAGCCTACAATATTTTTTAAAAAATATAAGTAGAAAAAAAATGCTCATCAAAACATTTAAAAGGTAGTATATGTCTTCATACAATGACGTCTATTGTAACTTTTTGCAAAACATTTTTACAGCAAAGACATAGGGTTACTATTCCTTATACATATCATATAAATCAAAAACAAATGTGGTTTCAGATCCCGGGTATCAAAAAACTTCGGTCAATATTGAACAAAACTGTCATAAAAATATATAGCATTTAAAAATTATATCCTGGCCTGTTTAAACTTTAAAGGCAGATAATAAATGGCAGAAACATAGTGGAAATTAAGCCTGCATTACGCTAAACAGAACTCTGGAAAACGTACCAAAATCTGTAATAATGATTGCCACTTTTTCATAGAACATGTTTAGAAGCATAATAATTATGAAGCTAATTATTGATGCAGTAATTGTTGTTGCTGTCTGTGGAGTCAAGTATTTTTGGATTGCTTCTACATTTGTTCCATTCACTGCACTTGGTAATGTGGCAGAAAATACCAGGAAAACAGAAAGTCGATATACAATAATGCCAACAACAGAAGCAACAATTAGCAGGATCTGTGAAAAGATACAAAAAATGCAATTAAACTCAATATTGTACATCTGGCAATATTCCCATTTAAATCTCTCCAGTTTATGACTGTAAACTATGTAAACTGCCTCTCCCAAGATTCCCAGCTAGGCAATGGCAACTGTAACTACCTTAACTACTAACTAACTAACTGTAACTACCTTAACTGTAACTATTCCTACAATAAGGCATTGGAGGCACTAAACCTGTTTTAGCAAATACTGAGTTGTTTTTTCCAGAAATGTTTAATTATAACATGCCAAATTAACCTTTAACTGTCTTTTACATGGGAAGGAAAAATATGTGTGCAACAGTTTGTATGTTTTGTTATACAACAAGAATAAGTCAACCTAACTTGGGAGTCAGAAAAAGAGTTGAGAGTCAGTAATCTTATGTTATCAGGCTTTGTTTGCAAGTATGACAAAAGTTTACATTAACAACCTTTATTATGTACCCTTCTATCCTTCAGTTATCAACACAACAAAATATAGCGTGCATATTGTCTACAAATATGTACATAAAATGCAAGTCTTTATTTCAAATAAAATGATCATGCAGCAATGATTTTATGCTTATAAAGGTTTTCTATAGCCTACATCGATACTCCTGTCATGATTATAGTTATACAAATGTATGACTGTAAATCTACGTGCACATTGACTGATTAAAATGCACAAGTATGTATCTTGGCACCGAAATCTACTCAGAGTGCCTGCCCCCGGGCTGGCACAGTAGTTCTGGGTGCAGGCACAAAAGAGCACTGATTCGAGTATAGGGGCTGATCCTTGACCTGCTTTTATCCACAGGCTGAGAACCAGCCCAGGATGACAGTAGCTAAGAGTCACTGTTCTATGAGAATTCTTGAGAAGAAACAAACATTTCAAAATTCCCATGGTTGATAGTTGAGGAGGCTAAAATTTGAAGTCCAAAAAAGGTACATTCAGATCTTGAAGGAAATCACTAATAAACCAAAGATATTACCCAGAAAAAAACAGCACTTGAACAGCAAGCCACCCTAAGGCATTTCCCAAAGGCTGTGTAAGGCACATGTTCTTCTTGCTGCAAAAATATAAAAGGACATTTCAGCAATTATAAGAATCAAAGAAATGTTTAGAATGAAGTGATATCAAGAGTATGTTATACATATATGTATGTGGAGTACAAAGTACCTGAGTTATGGGATTTTTTACTACATGTGTGCATTTTGCCTCATATTCTGGCAGAGGTTGTTCTTCTTGCTCTAAAAATTCAACAGTATCCCACTCATACTCCAGTTCAGCCTGTCTGCGCTTCCAGAACTCCAGGAACAGAGTGACTGCCAAGACAAAAGAACTTCCACATTTAGTTATGTGTCACAATTTCTTAATGGGAAACTGTCATGGGAAAAAAATTGGGAAATTGACAAAATGTCTAGCCCCATGTCAGATTTCAAAATTGAATATAAAAAAATCTGTTTGCTCTTTTGAGAAATGGATTTCAGTGCAGAATTCTGCTGGAGCAGCACTATTAACTGATTCATTTTGAAAAAAATGTTTTTTCCCATGACAGTATCCCTTTAAGTACTTACTTTCAGACTAAGTTCTGAACATTAATTATTATGAAACTATAGGCTTCAATAATCCACAATGGAACTTAGCATACATTTGTTTTGCCTATATTGTACTGCCTTTTTTGTGCTGTCTTGTTCTTAATTAATCCTTCAAGGATCAAGGACTAAATCATTTTTAAATTAACCTGTATTTACTATATGTTTATATAGGTCTATTGAATGTATTAGTAGACTGGCCAGCCACATAATAATTTTTTAATAAATGTAATTATAATACAACACTAGTAATTCACAGTGATAATTCTTAGGTATACTTTGTTAGTAACTTCCTGTTTGGTCAGCACTGATAAAATGAAACATCCTATTAAAGTATAATTTACATAGTCTTTGTGTCAGTCAATGTGTGCCCGAATAGCTTGAACAACACCCAACACAGGTGTTTTAAATGGGTGTCCAATCTCAACACCCCCTCCCCCCAAAAAAAAAACCAAAAGACAGTCTTACCCCATATTCCCATGAAAACTGCAAACACAAGTGTTCCAAAACTATCAAATATGCAAAGTTTCTATAAGAAAAAAAATACAATATTTAGCAATAATTAGGAATAATCATTCAAAAAGTTAGTGACAATCAGTACTTTAAAGTTTTCAAAGCTACAACCTGTGAGCCAATTACTTACTGTACATGTTTGTATCTTCTGATGAAAGTGCTGCTAGACTATAGCCACACTTGCTGGAGAGACAAAGGTTGTTCATTGACTGACCAACCACAAAGCAAAAATTTGTTATACAGAACAAAATGCTGCAAGGTGATAAAAGGGATGCTGTTGTAACATTGCAAAGTTTATTGAGAAAACAGCAGGAGTCACACACTTTTGTAATGCTAGAGGGCAGCCTACTCAATTTATTGCCACCAGGAAACCACTAAGTTGCATGAATGGTAATAAACAGGGTAAGCTCCCCTCTAGTAGTACAAGAAGAGAAGCATCTGAAAAAATTAAAAGGTTTGTTAAAGGAAATCTATACCCCCCTAACAAAGTTTCTATAAAAATATATTGCATAAAACAGCACATATGTTAGACCCTGCTTCATGTAAAAAAAAACATTATCATAATAATATACTTTTTTAGTAGTATGTGCCATTGGGTAATCATAAATAGAAAATTGCCATTTAAAAAAATAAGGGCAGCCCCTTTGGGATCCTAGACTTCATGGTGCACACAAACAAACCAAACATGTTAGGTCACATGAGCCAATTAAAAGACAGAGTTCTGTCTTTTGGTACCACACTTCTTCCTGTTACTGCTGCAGTATTTCTGGTCAGGTGATATCTGAGGCAGCACATAATGGTGGGTCAAGGCAAGACATGAAAAAGGGCAATATTTACTTAAATAGATATTCCAGTTTGGTAAGATTCTTTAATATGCCACCTAATTTGATATAAACTATCTGTTAAGTATTCATTTTGGGGGTTTAGTTTTCCTTTAAGAACCTCTTTGGATGCAATGGATAAAAACAGGGCTCACTGTTCACTTGACCATGGCAGGATGGAGGCTGTGCAACACAACATGGGCATGCTGGATACTATACAAGATGATGCCATTTTCTAAAAGCAGCAAATTTCCAACCAGTGTTCCATAACTTCAGATAAAATCTATGATATCATAAGCAAACTCTCTTTAAACTAGATTTACAAATAAGTAAAACAAAAAAAAAAAAAACTGTTTTGGCGCATATTTATTCTTGGAAAGTGAAGGGTTAAATGTAAAAAAGTATGGAAAATTTACTTGAACAGCTACTGTAGAACTAGCATATTTGCTCAAAAAATTAAAAAGCCGTACATATGACACCAAAAGTCTGCAGCATAGGGATTACAGGGGAGAAATCAACTTGAGAAATCTGCAGTTCAAATATGCAGGGTGGGAAATGACTATAAGGTAAACTGCATGAGCTTTAAATACAGAGTAGTTAATTAGTTCACTATTAGATAATGTTTGGGAGTATATCCAAGACAAGCTTCAGATGGACAGATGCAGACATAACATGACAGATAGTCAATGGTAAAAACAGAAGTAGGTAATTATACGTAACCCTAGTCATAAACAAGCTATTAGAAATGAATTGGATAATGGCCTTCATATCCACATGGCAGAAGCTTATTGGCTACTTCTGTAAATAATAGTCAGCAGAAATCACAATGGAGGGGGCCAAGGAAGAAAGTTGTCAAAGGAGATTTTTGTTTCACCAAGTGATACCAAAATGTTTTGAAGCTGATTACTAGTAGACTGGAGAAATGTTACAATTGTAGTCATGAATACTGAGACATCTTCTGTGAATAAGAAATAGGAGCATTGGGACAGGGGGGCATATACCAATAAAGATAGAGGAAGTTTCTCCTTTTAGAAATAACTTTCATAGAGTAGTATTCTACCTAATTTGCATTTCTTTTTATATAATATATTTAGAGGCTGATTTATGTAATTATGTAATTTTAGAAATCCCCCCATAAGTATGAAAAATAAAAATCAGCAAAAAATGCAATTGAATTCATCTTTTTTTTTTACTTTTTATTTAAGAAAAACTGGAACAGGATAGTCAAGTTTGTTTTTTTTCATGGGAAAAAATGCCACAAGCACGAACCACATTCATTAATTTCATCCATACCCGTTTTAACAGGCTGAACGTCTTGAATGTTTTCATGAACCAGGATAAATAAAGTTGTTAGGAAAATTTTCCATTGACTTCTGTAGAACCTAGCCAGCTTTTACTTGGTGAGATTTTTCTGATGCCTTTTCACGGTTTTTTTTCTTTAATAAATCCAGACTATTTGAGGTGTTCAGAGAATGATTTTTGCTAAATAACCCCCTTAATGTTCTTTAAAGGGGTTGTTCACCATTCAACAATTTTATTTAGTTCTGTTGGTTTCAGATAGTTCACCAGAAATAAAGACTTTTTCCAATTAGTTTCCATTTGACCGTTTTTCTAATATTGAAGTTTAAAATTTAATTTTTCTGCTTCTTCTGTCTTTCTAACACAGTACTGGGAGGGGGGTCACAGAATCTGTAACTGTCCTAAATTAATACATTAGTTGATACATTTCTTATCTTTGGCCCTGAGTTTCATTAAAGGCAGCTGTCATAATTAATACAATAGTTGCTAATATTCCACAAATGCTGCTTAGAAATGTATAAACTAATGTAGCAAAAAGTAACAGTTCAGAATCTGCACCTGGATTACTAAACTGCCAAGCTGAAACCCGAGAGAAAAACATACAATTTTCTATAAACTTCAATTTTGGAAAAATGGCCAAAAGGACCCAAAAGTACATTATATTACCACTTCCATGAAGTGAACTTAGAAATAGCAGGCATTTTTGTTATTGTGAGCTATAGTGAAAGCCACACTGAAACTGTACATTACCTTTGAGGATTCACATGTGATATTAAGATACCAATAATTGCAAGCTTTGTCACACTGTGGACACATAATGATCTTTCCTCCAATATTGGGATCACAAACTTCTTTGCTGAAACAAACCATACACTGTCACAAAAAGGACAATAAAATTCATACTCAGTTCAACTGTAGACGCCACAAAAAAAGGTGAAACATTTTTCAGATTATTCAGCAAGTACAGTTGCTGAGCAACAATGTATAAAATGGCCTGGATGAATTCAGCAAAAAGACAATGTATTGGTATTATAAAGTTACAAAGGAGTTCCATGACAATATAAAAGAACCAGGCCAAAAGTGAGGGCTTTTATACAGGTCATGGAACTCCAAGGTGTCTTATAAAACACATTTTAGTGACTGGCATGGCACAAAAGACATCACCAAGCACCTTTTATAAGGATTTACAACATATTCATGGCTCTTGTATATCAAATGGAGAATACTATTCTCCCTAATGTAAACTATAAGGATATTATAAGTTGCAACCAAGTTATGTTCATATATTGAATAATGTACCCCCTATTGTATAATATAAGGATATTACAAGTCAGTGAGGAGTTCCATGACCATATAAAAGTACAAGGCGAAAGGCCGAGTGTTTTTATACTGGTTATGGAACTCTGAGGTGACATCGAATATCCTCATATTTGACAACATTACTTTATTTATTATTCTCAAGTCTCAGTGAGTCATGTGACAGAAATGACATCACTAAGCACCGTTTATAAGGATATAAATTACAGGCTATTCATGGCTCGTGTATTATAATATGTTTTTGTATTGTATTGTATACTTTGTTAAACATGCTTAGACGTATATGACTTACCTCCAAGTGCAAGTTTCCTGAGATTTCACTCCATACAGGAAACATCCCACTCCTACTATTGCTGCAACAATCAGCATCCGTGTATAGAAACCAAGCCAAGCAAAATAAATTCCTATTTTCTCCCCATAGTATTTTCTGTGGAAAGAACCAAACATTATTCAAAGTGTTCCATTAAACTGTAGATTAAGTAGACAAAAATAGTAACATTTCCCTAGAGAGTCCATTGCGGTGTGAGTTTATTATTCAACTAAATATTCCATTCTCGTGGCATTCAGTTTTTCTACAGAAGAGTTTAGGATAAAAATTGATAAGGCCTGTCTGTGATGCAAGACAGATGTGGTTAAGGCTCACACTGTATCAACTGCTTCAAAATATGGACTTGGCAAGACTTTAGGATCATAATGTTGTAACTAAAAATACTTGTTTTTAAAATTGTATGCAATTGTATATAATGAATTATTAAAGTAGAAACATAAAGTCAGCACTCACTTTCAAAAATTTTTAATAGTGGCCCAAGGTCTTTCACCACCAGAAGAAATATGTACATGCAGACAACATCATTAATTTCTGCTTAAAGAAAGCTTCTATTGGACAAACATTGGCTCAAACCAAGAAACCGTCGTTTAGGCCTTCGACAGCTTAAACAATGATTTAAAGTTTGAGCCAATGCTTGTCCAACAGAAGTATTCTTTAACCAGAAATGTACATATAACGAATTAACATGAGTCAAACATAGGTTTATGGAATGTGTGTTGATCAGTTGCCATTTTTGTAAGTTCGAAGCACTTTTGCGAGATAAGTCACAGCTCCATTACCGCTGATTTATTTATAAATAATTAGCACCGCAATATTAACATTGTATGATAGCCCAATAATTGTATCAACAAATGTATTTTTGAAAAATAAAAAAAAGCAAGAAGGAACCCTGGGTCCATGGAACATACTTTGTATGAGTGCCCTTTTTTGCTTGTTTTTATAACTAGGTAGTGCTCTTTTATAAACTGAAAGAAATCTCATATGAGTAACTTAAAGGGGAACTATTGCGAAAATGAAATTTAATGTAAGCTTCATCGTACTGAAATAAATAACTTTCTAAATACAATTAAAAATTCTGCATAGTTTCTGAAATAATCAAGTTTATCTTCACTATCCCATTCTCAGCATCTGTTTCTTTATTCTGTCTTCTTGCAGGTGTCAGATATTCATTGACAGTTAGATCCAATATATCTTATATAAGGGCTTCCTTTCCTAGCAGATGAATTAGAGATCACTCAAATAACTGATTCCAGTACAAACAAAATCTAACAAAATAATTGCCTTTTTCACAAATCCTGCATGTAGAGAGACAGGATGTCTGATGATTTTAATAGAGTGAGCTCTAATACATTTTCTAGGCAAAAGGACCCCCCATATAAGAAATATTGGATCTAACTCAATGAATATCTGACACCCAACTCCTGCATGAAGAGAAACAGATGCTGAGAGAGGAATAGTGAAGGATAAACTTGATTATGTCAGCATTTTTAACTCCTGTATTGGCCAGTGATATTGAACGTAAGGCTTCAAAATTATGAATTAATAATTTGTATACCTTTCTAACTAAATATACTTTTATTGAACTCACCGTACAAGATCCAGAGGCTGGAACTTTAAAATGCTAAATGGATGAGCCCACTCTCTGTACAAAAGATATCTTTCACTGTTGCATCTAGAATCCATAGACACTTTGTTAAAATGACACTGTAAAAACAGAGAAACTATGATCAGCAGATAAAAAACATTCTTTGGCCTTTCTTTTGTTTTTGCCAGCAAAGAACAAAAGCATGTCCTTGTAGTTTATGCTTTTGAATAAAAACTTCCCTTTTTTATTCTGTTATGTTCTATATCGGTTCTGTCCAATTGTTCTCTATATAGTGAGCCATTCACTATAACACATGTTCAGTAGTCATATTATAATGAAAGGTCACTGGAGCTTTTTAAGAAGTTGGAGGGCCCAACTGGACAGCCATGTTCTAGATAAGCAAAGAGTACCTATTTATTCAACACACAGGGGCACATTTATTAAAGGTCGAACTTTGGTCGGGCTTTTTTATACTCCAGCTAAAATCTGTCATGATCTTTGAGGGTTTTGGACATTTCGATGCTGTTTTTTGTGCAACAATCCTAAAAAGTAGTGTTTTTCAAGTGGCAATTTGAAAACATCGGACGATTTGAATTGTTGCATTATTTTGTCGCAACTTGTCCTGTACATGCTTTTTTGTTCGAATTAAGGCCATTCGTGGTTGGGAGTTTGGTCCAATTTTTAAAAAAAAAAAGAGAGAGAAGAAAAAGTTTTTTAATAAATACCCCATATTGTAGACCTTTCCACGTTTCTAATTATTTAGTTACCTTTATTTCATATTAACCCCAGCATTTTTTATCCTGGGAAAAATTCATTCTACTAAAATGTCTCCTTTCTGACTTTGGTTGCCTACAGGCTACTTTCAGATTAAGTTTAGTCATAAACAGTATACAGATCTTGGTGGAACTATACGTCCTTTTAATACTGCTTTATTATTATTATATTGTTATCTTGCCCTACACCACCTCTTTTGTGCTAATTAAGATGCAATATTGATGATAATCTTCTGTAAAATAATTAATTAATTCAAACAATATTATTTGTAGCCAAACACTATAGTTACAATACAGTCATTTTAGTATTAATCTGTTTATGCACAGGATGCCTGAAAGTAGTATTGTCTGAAGACTGTATTGGAAATTATTCATGTAACGTGAATGTTATTTGGCCATTGAATTCTATATGGTTAACCCTGGACAGTGAAGCATAATTCATCACTCCAGAGAAGGTTCCCACTGCTCCTGCCAATGTTGGTGAACGTTATACTACTCCAGCTATAAACAATTCATGCTCCATTTGAATAGTTTTGGTGCTGATTTTATTTTTGAGATACAGTTAATATCACCTTACTAATTTTGCTTTACAGGACTAAGGCACAGAATAATGCTACAATGTATTGTGACCTACAAATGGTTGCTGTCCATGATCAAGTGTTGTTTAGCAGTCAAGTGGGCTACTTTGCATTGGGCCCACTACCTGCAGCTACAGTTCCAGTCCCACCCAGTATAATGTTAAAAGTTAGTGGGTGGTTCATGGAAATAAATTGCCTAAGTGTCAAATAAATGCCAGGCTAATGCTAAGAACATCAACAAATTTAATTTACATACATCATGTAGAGGAAATGCTGCTTTGTAGATCCCTGAATCCAAAAGTTTGTTTATACCAAATTTCTTTACGTTTTCCTTTACTGCGTATTCAACACGTGAGAGAATAAAATGGACCTGTGAATATAAGCGTGAAATGAAAAATAAAAATGGAATCAAAGATACACATTTTTAAGCAGCTATAGGTTCCATACATGAAAAACTATTCACCTGGTGTCTCTCCCTTGTAGGGAATAAACTTCAAAAATCCACTTTATAATAAATTAGCATAATATGATGCTTGATATAATGTTTGTGTTTCTATTACTTAAAGGGATACTGTCATGGGAAAACATGTTTTTTTCAAAACGCATCAGTTAATAGTGCTGTTCCAGCAGAATTCTGCACTGAAATCCATTTTTCAAAAGAGCAAGCAGATTTCTTTTATATTCAATTTTGAAATCTGACATGGGGCTAGATATATTGTCAATTTCCCAGCTGCCCCCAGCCATTTGACTTGTGCTCTGATAAACTTCAGTCACTCTTTACTGTTGTACTGCAAGTTGTAGTGATACCACCCCCCTCCCTTGGGAACAATGGGAAGGTAACCAGATAGCAGCTCCCTCACACAAGATAACAGCTCCCTGGTAGATCCAAGAACAGCACTCCATAGTAAAAGCCAAGTCCCACTGAGACTGATTCAGATACATTAAATAGGAGAAATAACAGCCTGCCAGAAAGTAGTTCCATCCTAAAGTGCAGGCACAAGTCACATGACTGGGGCAGCTGGGAAACGGATAATATGTCTAGCCCCATGTCAGATTTCAAAATTGGATTTAAAAATATCTGTTTGCTCTTTTGAGAATTGGATTTCAGTGCAGAAGTCTGCTGGAGTAGCACTATTAACTGATGTGTTTTGAAAAAAACATGTTTTCCCATGACAGTATCCCTTTAAATATGATTAACTCTTTATTTTACTCTTTACATCTTACTTTAGAACACCTTTTAATAATAATTTTGGGGTTTGTTTACTGAAGTGAAAAAAACATTAAGATGGAAATTTCTATTTTCTGGCTTTTTTCTGATTTCAAATTTTACATCACTATAGGATACATAGCTTGTTACTAATTTCGAGCTGATTTATGAAATATTGTACTGGGAAATCCTAAAATTTAAACCTATCCAGACAGAAAGAAAATGTCAAACTGCCACTTTTGTCAAATTGTGCATTTTTACTCATCCAAATTCTGATGATTTACCACATACTTTCTGCAACACTCAAGTCCACAGCACATTTACAGCTGCATTAACTCCATAATTATTGTAATCAGCTGAATTCCGACTCCCAATTCCCAATGTAAATAGCACACCACACTTTTTTTTCATCAAGCTTTGTAAGAATGGTGAAAAAATCAGCACATGGCACATGGGAAAAACTAGAACTTTCTGCACCTTAGTAAACCTACCACTTATATAACAATGGAATTACAGTATTTGGAATCACTGAAATGGTAGGATATACCATAATTAAGGTATCTATTATTCAGAACGCTTAGGATCTGGGGGTTTCCCAGATATGAAAGTCTAAGAAAGCTAAATCTTCAAAAATATGTTAACATTAAATAAACCCAGTAGGATGGTTTTGTCACCAACATGGATTTGTGCAGCTTACTTACCAAGTAGAATGTACTGTTGTATTATTACAGAGAAAAAAGAAATCATTTAAAAAAAACTATAATTATTTGCTTAAACCAGACTCTATGGGAGATGGGACTATACTGGATCCCCTACCAAGAAAGGGCATGTTTGCCAATGCTCTTCAGACAAAAATTTTACATATGAAGAATTTTGACATACTATTCGGCTTCTTGTTGCAGGAGTGAAGAAGGTCTCTTTATCCTGAATGTAAAAATCATCAATACGATCTTTTTCAAATGGTGCAGTAAAAAATTCCTGCTCGGGCTTTATTTTATCTTCACTAACTCTGAATATTTTTGTAAAGCAGTTAAAAGCAGAATGCTGTTTTCTCAGGTCATTGGGTTGTAAAGGTAGCTTGATGTGCATCACTTCAGCATATGTACACAATACTTCCCACGGTGCATGAACCTTCACAAAGATGATTTTTCCATCAGAGACCTAAAATCAAAGCCATAGCCAAATAGAAACAAAAACATAATATGCATGAAATAGACGAAGAAGTAAAGCAAAGTAAACATCATTAACAATATTAGCAATAGATGACCATTGCTTAAAATGTATTTTTTTTTGTAGGACAATTTGTGTGTGGCAGATGGATACACAAAGAAACGTCATTTGGGAGCAATGCAACGCTCAGATAACTGGCAGCATTTAAAAATAAAAAGATTGTCTTTAATTTTGTGACCTGTTTTTAAAGAAATAAATTGTACATTTCTGCTATTAAAGGTATTTGCACTTTTTATGTTTGCACAGTTTCCTTTCTGGAAATGACAGAAGCCCTCTAGTTTTATGGAAGGGATCCACATGGCTGGCCAACTAGTATTAGTATTAAGGGGGTTATTTATCACAGTCCGAATTTATCTCAATATTTTCTGCTACAAACTCCGATCAAATCCGCTCTGATTTTTTACACTTGTTTATTATTACTTTTTCCTTTTTCCTTTTTTGTGTGCAGTTACACATGAATTACGGTCCTGCCAATGAGATGTGTGCCACAAATCTTAGGGGACAGTGTGTTATTGTTTCCCTATAAAAGTAATTATACTTCCCATTGCTGCCAAACCCCCTCTTACTTTGCCAATTTTAGATCACAAAAAATATGACCAAAGAATGCCATAATTAACGTGACCATAAACTGCAGCCTGAAATTATGTCACATACTGAATAACCCTTGTGTCCACCTTTACACATTAAAGCAATGGCCCATTTGGCTCCTTGTGGGTGACACAACTTCCAAAAATAACTTTGTATAGTGAATCATAGGAATAGCCTATTTCAAACTAGTCCAATCACATCATTGTGTAAAAATATTTCCTTTTTTTTCATAAATGTATGCAGTTGGACTGGTTTAAAACAGGAGATTCTATTATCTGCAATTTCAAGGTATTTTCAAGCAGAAAAATGATTGAGTGAGCGAAAACCAACTAGAAAATACTAAAGGAAAACTAGAGAAGTTTGAATTTTAATACAGTTATGAAACACTTTCCTTACTGTCAGGAAATTGTTATGGAAATGGCATATTTATAAATTTATATACAACGTCAATGTGTTAGAATGTGCCTAACTGCCATTTTCTTCAATGTGAATCCAGTCATAGCGTATTTATAAAAAAAAACGCAACTACCGATATAATAAAATACCGTTAAACTTTTTTAGAACTTGGGAACTTTAGTTTGATCTTAAATAAGATGACAAGTCATTATAGCATTATTTTAATTCCTTAAAATAGTATAATTGTTTAAGAATAAGAACTTACGGAACGTGTTGCTTCCAAATGTAAACCACTTTTTATTAGATTTGACTCATATGCTTGCCTTTTTTTCTGCAACAAGAAATTAGAACTGTAATTAAACAAGTGAAAACAATGATGTACAGTCTTTGTAAAAATATAAAGATTATTAGAGGGGTTGTTCACTGTTAAGTTCACTAAGTATGATGTAGAGAGAAATATTTAAACATTTTTATTAGTTGTAGCTTTTGACTTATTTAGCTTTTTGTTCAGCAGATCTTCAGTCTGCAATTTCAGCAGATATCTGGTTTGAATAATGGACTAGAAGATGCATAGAAGATGGAGAAACAGAAAGAGAAGTAATAAAAGTAACACTAACAATGACATTTTATATACTTAAATTGATTGCGCAAGGTGTCTCTCCAATTTGAAATGGCCTAATTGGAGGTGTCCACATATACTTTTCAAAATTTCAACAAAACCAGATGGGACTTATTATTATGGCACAGCGCTGACACTGAGTCGTTTGGGATACCCTGCTCCCCTATTTTGGGAACTTAAGTGCGCAGACAGAAGATCTCCTGCCAGTTGATGGAACGCGGAAATTATCGGGTGAAAAACTCTCAAAGACACGTGGTCTGTATACCTTTATTTTCGGGTCTGGTGATAGCCGGGATAACTGTTACACCTGGGCTGGCACAATACGGTGACTGTCAGTGATCGCAGTATCACGAAGCCGCAACCTCTCAGCTGGCCACTGAGAGCAATAGGCGGCTGTAAATATATGGATGGGACAGTAGACATTGGCAAATCCAGTTACCCGCAAAGACATTAAACCTGATATACTGGCTTTGCACCGCAAACCATCACGGGGACTATTGTACCCGCGGGAGATAGTAACCTTCACTAAGCTGCAGCACGCTATTCAGTGTTATATAACCAGGATTTTCTTCTCTGCAATATCTTGCGGATGTGAATTATAAGGATGCACTTTCGTTCCCTCACATGAACAATTGGATTTACATGTGTATCTACTAACGCTTGATTGGAATACTGGCTGTTGAGCCACCTAGACATAATCAAATTTCCACCAAATCCTACATAGAGGAGTCCTCTTTATAAGTGGTTATTTGGGGTTAAAGGGATCCCTGAACCCAGCGCAGCGCTGTTTTTTATTTATTTTAAATGGTTTTAAGTATCTGTGGCATGGTAGTTAAATAAATATTGCCTTTTATCTTTACTCCTTAATACGATTATGTGTGTATTTTGCAAATAATTGGGCCCATACTATTGGAGGATAAGTCCCATCTGGTTTTGTTGAAACTAACAATGACATTGTAGCCTCAAAGAGGAATAGTTTTTTGGCTGCTGGGGATAGTGACCCCCATTTAAAAGCTGGAAAGAGTAACAATAGGAAGGCAAATAATTAATAAAACTAATGGAATAAATCAATTTTATTGATATTGTTCATTTAACAATGGTGGGGCAGGGTGCAAAGATTCAGGCAGCAGACAAACTAGGTATTAAACTCAGTTTTTCCATTTGTATTTTGCAGTATCTTTAGGAGCTATGAACCCGGTCCACTTTTCTCAGGCATCAGCTGAACCACTTAGAGGGGTGGTTCACCTTTCAATTGACTTTTAGTTTGTTATATAATGGCCAATTCTAAGCAACTTTTCAATTGACCTTTATTTTTTATAGGTTGTTGAATAGTGATGGGCGAATTCGCGAAACGGCGAAAAACTCGTTTTTTTTTACGCCGGCGCCCGTTTTTGACACCGGTGTCCATTTTTTCAAAAAATAATTTTTTGACGCCGGCGAATTTTTTCCGAAAATTTTTGCGTGAGTTACGCAAATTTATTCGCTGGCGGCGAATCGCGCAAATTCGCGCCTGGCGAATAAATTCGCCCATCACTATTGTTGAATTATTTGCCTCCTTCTTCTGACTCTTTCCAGCTACCAAACAGCTTTCTAAAAACAAATGCTCTATAAGGCTACACATTTATTGTTATTGCTACTTTTTATTACTCATCTTTCTATTTAGACCCTCTCCTATTCATATTCTATTTAGACCCTCTCCTATTCCAGTCTGTTATTCAAATCAATGCATGGTTGCTAGGGGAATTTGGACCCTAGAAACGAGATTGCTGGAGATGGAGAGCTGCTGAATAAAAAGCAAAATAACTCAAAAATCACAAATAATAAAAAAGAAAAAGCAATTGCAAATTGTCTCAGAATAGCACTTGGTACATAGCACTAAAAGCTAATTTAAAGGAGAACAACCCCTTTTAAATAGGGTCAATCGAGACGTATGTAATGGCAAGGAACTGAATGGATGGAGGGTTATTTCCGGATTAATAGAATGAATTGTAGATTTTTTAAAAAGTAATTACTTCCCTGAATTTTTTAAGGAGACCAGAGGAAACCGAGACAAAGGAGCTGTATGATATAAGGATTACATTTTTATTATCTTAATAATTAAACTACGGATCATTATTATTGGTAAACTAGAGAGGGAAAAACATAACATTTTATTCATATAGTATAACATGGCACCCTTTTACCTATTTTAACTGGCGATTTAAAAGAATACTGTTGTGACAGTGAATACTTCCAACCTGACTAAAAATTTTCTGGAGATTGTCGTCTGTGGGAAAGCAGATTTACCACAGGCAACTAATCTCTAAGCCCATATTTGGTTTAGATTAGACTATAAACATGTTTATATTGGCTTGCAAGACCAAACTGTTTAGAAACCATTCTAAACCAAGCAAATTAAATATAGTAGGACAGTCTGCTCTACAGCTTAAACTGACTGAATGCTTCTTACCAGTCATTAACTACTTATTTTCTGCTTTCTGGAAAAAATATGTGCTCAAGAGACAAAGACCCACCGCATGTTAATAAACACCATTATTAAACCTGTCTGAATGAACCATAATTGAGAATGCCAATTTGCTGCAAACATACATTAAGTGCTTCAGAGAGGGTAATTAGCTGCAGTTATATATAAGTACAGAACGGTGTAGTTTCTCTTTTATAATGCAGAAAAACAAGGAAGCCTGTGCTTTGGTTTTACACAAGGGAGCAGTCTGACTGCATAACAGTTTCCATGAGAGCAGATGCTCATGAACAAATGAGGGAGAGTTTTGGAAAGCTGCTAACTCAAAGGAAACATTACATTGATATTTTATACATAGAAAAATAGGTGGAATTGTCTGCATTCAAACTTCTAACTATATAATGTGGGCATAGACTGAATTGCTACAATCAACTACGTTAAAACTGAGGTTCCTGTTCCAATAGTTAACTGGTATTGGTTTCTTTTTGTCATATACTGATGGAAGAAACAGCTGCATTAAAAAAGAGTCATTCATTATATAATATGCACCTGCCAGTAAGTATTTATAGGGTAATAGTGCATGATGGACAACAAAATGTTTGGCGTCATCCCTCATCCATTGCTACGGTAATCCTACTGCACCAAAGCGTGTACTCCTGGTCAGGTGATTATTGCTTGAAAGTCCTAACTAATGCATTCTCGAGTGATAATTGTCTGAACCACTATTCCACTTGTGCTGTCGCCTGCCTGATGAGCCAGAAAATTCAGTAAGTGTGTGCCATTGTCCATAGCCAAGCACTGATGCCAATTAAATATCAAATAAACAACTGTATTAAACTGATGTCTGTGGAACCTTCTACAGTATTTAAGACATTTATTTCATTAAGGTATAGACCTACTTTATACTCAGGTCTGTATAATGGCCATGTTAATCAGTGATAGAGCATGAGTAAGGGCTCTTACTGACGAGCAGTTGTAGCTGCGCTCCCCTGTGTTCCGTTTTTCTGCGTTCAGCCGCAGGGGAGCACAGGAATAGACG
The DNA here is from genome assembly GCF_017654675.1 of Xenopus laevis. NCBI lineage: Eukaryota > Metazoa > Chordata > Amphibia > Anura > Pipidae > Xenopus > Xenopus laevis. Next base: position 70,632,665 of record NC_054375.1, read on the forward strand.
CATTACGTTTTTTCCAATGGGGCTGTACTCACACAGGCGTGTGTAGGCGCCGAACGCAGGTTGAGACGCAACTGTTTTATTATTAAATTTTAAAAATTTGGATTATTTGAATATAATGGATTCTATGGGAGATGGCCATTCCGTAATTTGGAGCTTTCTGGATAATGGGTTTCTGGATAACAGATCCCATACCTATATGTGTAATAAATGCTGTAAAAGTGCAGTTTGGTGTTGAAAATATATTTTCACATTCCGAAGTTGCCAAAAAGTGTAGTTTCTTAACACTATATAGTTTTCTAGGGTCTTACGCTTGGGGGCTTTCGCCAAACATGAAGAGTAGGTAGTGTGTTGTTCTTGCATGGATGATCAGTTTAATTTTCACACACTATTTTTATTTGTGGTCTTTTTAAAAGGAAAACTATACCCCCAAAATAAACACTTAAGCAACAGATAGTTTAGTGGCATATTAAAGAATCTTACCAAACTGGTCTATATATTTAATTAATATTGCCCTTTTACATCTCTTGCCTTGAGCCACTATTTCGTGATGGTCTGTGTGCTGCCTCAGAGATCACCTGACCAGAAGTACTGCAGCTAACTGTAACAGGAAGAAGTGTTGAAGCAAAAGACACAACTCTGTCTGTTAAAGGAAAACTATACCCCCCAACAATGTAGGGCTCCATAAAAAGATATTGCATAAAACAGCTCATATGTAAAACCCTGCTTCATGTAAATAAACCATTTTCATAATAATATACTTTTCTAGTAGTATCTGCCATTGGGTAATCATAAATAGAAAATTGCCATTTTAAAAAATAAGGGCCGCCCCCTGGGATCGTAGGATTCACTGTACTCAGAAACATACCAACAAACCATACATGTTAGGTCACATGAGCCAATTAACAGATAGAGTTCTGTCTTTTGCTTCCACCATTCTTCCTGTTACAGTTAAAGTTGTAGTATTTCTGGTCAGGGGATCTCTGAGGCAGCACAGAGACCATCACGAAATGGTGGCTCAAGGCAAGAGATGTAAAAGGGCAATATTTACTTAAATATATATTCCAGTTTGGTAAGATACTTTAATATGCCACTTAATATGATATGAACTATCTGTTGCTTAAGTGTTCATTTTGGGAGTATAGTTTTCCTTTATTTGTCTCATGTGACCTAAGAAGTATAGTTTAAAATAATGTGACCTAAGAAGTACAGTTTGAAATATCTAGTATAGGTCAATCTAAAAACAACTAGACTTGCTGAGTAATCAATGAAGACGTTTCACTACTCATCCGAGCAGCTTCTTCAGTTGAACTGAAGAAGCTGCTCGGATGAGTAGTGAAACGTCTTCATTGATTACTCAGCAAGTCCAGTTGTTTTTAGATTGACCTATACTAGATATACCATGACCTGGATGAATGAAAATCTTCATAGTCATACAGTTTGAAATGTCACTCACAATTCATTAGGACTTAAGGAAATAAGAAAAACTGAATAAAACTTTCAGACAAAGATTTTTTATAATGTTGATAATTTTTCATTTGATAATCATGGAAGAAAACAAAGACAAAAATGAAGAGCAATCCAACTAATGCACAATAATTCTATAGAGGCAGGTAGATCACTTGTAAAATAGCAATGCTTTTAGAACAACGGTTAGAATGTGAGGAAACCAGTTTTTTAGGTATAACGCAACTGTACTTTGTATTTCAAAGGTCATAATGTACATCATCTACAACTATCTTATTAAAGGAGAAGGAAAGCTCTAAGACGGTTTATTGTCATTAGCCTCAATAGTGCAAGCTAGAACGCTATATTTATTCTGCAGAATGCTTTACCATACCTGAGTAAACAGCTCTAGACACTGTCTCTGTTTGTTGAGGATAGAAGCTGCCATATAAACTTGGTGTGACTTAAATTCCTGCCTGAGTCTCTTCCTGCTCACTTACAGCTCTGAGCTCAGATTACAGCAGGGATGGGAGGAGGGAGGGGGAGAGGAGCACACTGAGCATGCTCAAGCCCTGCCCTGGAGGTTTATGCTGAAAACAGGAAGTCTGATACAGAAGCTCATGTGTACACAATAAAAGGAAAGAAATGCTGTGTTTCATTTGACTGAGGACTCAGAGCAGCATTACTTTTAGGGTTTACTGGTGTATTTATATAGACCTTTCTGATAAAGCTTACTTAATTTTAGCCTTTCCTTCTCCTTTAAGCAACATGCAAAAGCTTGTAAAAATGGAATGCAATCCTATTAGTGATATATAAAATCCACATTAATTATATGTTACTTTTGACTTCCCTAGTGGTCCCCATGTAACATTACTAGTTTCTGCCACAAGGCAACCTTAGTACACAAGAGAGGGATTGTTGGACTACTGCAGTGTGCCATGGTAAATGCAAATCCGTCAGACTTGCTGGGTCCTCAAAATCATACCTTTTTCTATCTCTATATAGATGCAAAACACATTAACAATGATTTTATGGAAATAAACCAATCACAATGGAAGCCTACCTAGTCCTGGCTTTCAGTGCACTTGCTCCTGGTCAGTGATCACTGCCAGTGAGTCTTGGCAGCTGCCCTGCTTCGATGATTTTCTTTTATAGAGAGGAATGGTAGACTTTGGGGAAGACTTTTTAGTTTGTTTGGTTTTTTTGAACTTTCATCACTTTTAATAAAATGTAAATAAAAACATCAGAAACCTTTACCTACTTTATTGGGCAGTATTCGTATGTACCCTGTATATCTCATGTTTGTACTGTACAGTGCATTATAAACACTTGTTAATTATAATACCAACACACCTAAATACTTAGGTGGGCATGTCAGGGCTATAAATACTAGTGATGTGCTGGTTGGGAATTTCATCTGAACCCACCCTACCTCACCTGTTCTAAACCTGGACCTGACTCGGCTTGAAGTTGTGTAAAAAAGAATAATGGCCCAAACTTCACCCAGACTTGCCCCTCTAGTTCATATTATAGATGATTTCTGTGGCAGGGCAAGTACAACTCACATCTGAACTAGACCCAATGTTCTTGTCACTAAGGTTCCAATATGTTTAGATATCTGTAAACCACCATCATATTTTATACAGTACAGCTTTTTGCTAAGCATATCTGCGTGCTCCTTGAAAAAAAGGGGTCAGGGAAAGAGATGTAACTTTCCCAGTGCTGGGAGGCAACACAAAGTGAACAAAACTGGAAAGTAACCATAAACGGATGACTCATGCAGTTTTAAATTGGGAACACATGAGTTTGGCTGGAAGCAGCTAACATAATGAGATTCCCATGCCAGTTATTTATTTGCAGTAAGACTTGCCTCCAGTGTGAAGATGATTACATTATGAAAGAGAATGAGGTAACATGCAGAATGCATCTTTTTAAACGTGCAACATACAAAACATTTTAAAAATTACATGTACATGTATATGGGAAGGTTAAAGAAGCAAAGAAACCCAGTACAAAAAAAATTCTCGCCACTGTGTTATTGTCTTTACATAATTATCATTCATTGTTATAAATAAATGCAGGAAAAAAGCTAAATTTTTGGCCTCATGCATGCTACAGACTGACGCAACAGCATAGCACATAAGTTGGATCCCCCTTTCTCTCTTTTTTTGTGCAGATATTGTGAAGGGGGGGGGGGGCTGCAGCAGTCGCTGGTGCTATTGAACAATATTAGAGGCATTTTACAGCTTAAGCTAGTAACAAGCCGGGAGAAAATCGCCCTGTAGAAAGCATTAGTCAATTAAACACACGCAATAGCAGCTCACACAATTAAAATACAAACTTAATGTGAATTGGCAACCTCCTGAATACTATCTGAAGGATTGGTGAACTATAATAATATTTGGGAGAAGTTTTAACCCCTATTTATGAAATATAGATCACTATGAATTGTGATTGAATGAGTATGAAATCCTCAGTGATTTGTTTTTAAAAGTCTTTTTAGCTTTTTAGGGATATATGAACTGCAGCCAGTTAAACAATTTATTTTTATTTATAATTTGAAATTTGTGAAGTAAATAAGATAGGCCGGCCAAGTATATAGATTTCAATTAATAGATATAAAATGTATTTTTATTTATCTATACCATTTTATTATTAAGGTGGTGAAGGTGGAACAGGGCCCCACCTTTTTGGTATTAAGACTAGTGCCTATAGCGGGATATCTTTTATATTTCTAATCATATTTAAACATGTCTTACAATGAGTTGCACCACAACTAAATGATCCGACCATATTCAACCAAGTACCAGCATTAGATCCGGCACAAATATCACTCCTCGATAAAATGTTACCTAAAGTTCTAGCTCAAGACAGAGAGAAATGGGAATAAAAGAAATGTTGTTTAAACAATCCTATATCAGTGCATTTGTTTGTTGGAGGATTTTAATTGATTGCAGTTGTTATAAAACCTACCTTTTGCTTTAGAAAACTTTTTTTTGCAATATGCTCCTTCATGGTCTCATCTTCATAAACTAGAACATAATCAATTCGTCTTTGATTATCAGTAAAGTACAAAGAATCTACATTTTCATCATACTCAACCTGTGAATTGGAACAAAATTTTTTTTAGAATGGTTAAGATATTGGAATACAGAGTGATTGAAATAAAGTAGAGGGCTGTACAGTAAATAATGCTACAGTGTTGAGAAATGCAAGGTTACATATTGGGCACAACCAATATCAAAGCCTATTTATAAACATTGGAGACAAACATCACCAGTGATGTTGCCCATAGCAACCGATCAATAATTAGATTAGAAAAATCACCTAAAAAATTGAAAAAAAAAGCAATGATCTGATTAGTTGCTATGGGCAACATCACCAGTGATGTTTGTCTCCAGTGTTAATAAATATGCCACTAACTGTTACAGTATGTGTTACAGGCCTCCTTAAAGGAGAAGGTTCTGGGAATTATTGTGGATAGTGCAATGACACACCCCAAAACACCCTTATATAGATAAGTGTTAAAATCACCATAAGCATGCAATGAGCATTTCAGGGGATTGAAGTACTGGCTTTAGTAAGCAGACTATTGATAGTAAGCAACAGAAAACACTGTTTCAAAAGAAATTACATTTATAAATAACTTTAATTTCACTTAAAATGTTTAATGAATGTGTATCAATCATATAATATTAAATCTATATAGAAATTGTCACTTAATTTGTTGGATTGACCCCCAGAGAGAAAAGCATGTAGTTGTCAAGAGTTTATTTACTTAATGCAAGTCTAGTGATGTTTGGAGATACACTGAAGGATTGAACAGCTATTTTAAATCAACTCAGATATAGTGTTGTGACACCTGGCATAAAGTGGATATTGTGTTATTTCCCCTCTCTTATTTCCCCTTTCAGTCAGGTAATTAGGTGGTACCAGAAAGTAGAGTTGCCCATAGCGGTCTAAAAGTGGACCACTCCCAATACCTGGGGGTTCTGGATGTTCCCAAGGGGGGGGGGGAACCAAGGGGCCTGTGGCTGCACAAAGTTGATGCTTGACAAAGGGGTGTGTCCCCGAAACGTTGCATCTACGCACAATAAACGCGCAGGGTGCTCCCTGCAACGCTAATGCCTCGTGTGCCGATATCCTTTTTCATTGACCAATTGTGAAGTTGCTAATCCTCTAATATTGTGCACCGGGCTTATCTCTCTGAGGGTATGCGATTTTTCTTAATTGCTTATGTGCAGCAAGTTGAAAGCAGTATTTGGGAAAGTGCAGCAGTGAAGCTAACTTGGAAGTAGGCCGTGTGGCCTGGCCAACCTTATGGTGGTCCAGAGTCTGGGAGAGGTCTTGGGGAAGTCAGGAAGACTACATTCTCCTGTGCGAGATATTTGTATAATTTGGATGCTGTGTGAAGACAAGCACCCTGTCCATGTGCTTACTTGACTGAATAAAGTAAAAGCAAAGTCCTATTTTAGGCATTTTCCATGTCCCTGTCTCTTCTCTGCATAAGAGCTGCTTTTCATACCATTACAAAAAGCTATTCTTCCCACACTATGTATATTTGGTACATTAGTTTTATTGTTTTTAATTGTCCTTGCAACACTTCAGCTGCCAGAGCAAAAGCACAACCACAATCAGCTCAAACAGAACTGTAGCCAGTCATCTTTCAGGGCTAAACTATCTGATAAATTTGATCAGATTTTGTGGGTCAGATTTTATGCAACATTCCCTTGAGACAGGTATGTCGGATGGCAAATCTTCCATGCAGCTTACACATCAGATTTTTGTATCAGTCCAGTATGTTTTGACCCATGTACTGTAAATATATCTGACATTTAGGAGGCATTCTGTAGATCCAGCACCATCCTACAAAATCTCCTGTGTAATTTAGCCTTTAGAAGATTAGGTGTAACATCGTGCCCGGTTTAAACTGGTGACCTAGTATTTTAATGCATTGTGCATTACCTCTGCTCTATATGAGCAGACAGCTAAGTTCCTGGTTCATTGGTATCCCTGTATTTCTAAGTAGGCATGCCTGCTTCACCTGTTGTTAATATGCTCGCAGGTGTTCTGAGTTAAGGTGGCCATACACTTTTGGATCCGCTCATTTGGCGATATCGGGTTAATCCGAACGTTTGGATTACTATGCTGGGAATGAGCGCCAGCACTGTGTCGCTGTATGTAGTACATAATAGAATGATAGATTTCCCTGTCTCCTGCTCTGTTCTGCCTTCCCTCCCTGTGTGTGCGATTCCCTGCTTGCCCAGTGTTGCTTGTGTGTGCCATTCCCTGCTTGCCCAGTGTTGCTTGTGTGTGCCATTCCCTGATTGCCCAGTGCTGCTTGTGTGTGCCATTCCCTGATTGCCCAGTGCTGCTTGTGTGTGCCATTCCCTGATTGCCCAGTGCTGCTTGTGTGTGCCATTCCCTGATTGTCCAGTGCTGCTTGTGTGTGCCATTCCCTGCTTGCCCAGTGCTGCTTGTGTGTGTCATTCTCTGCTTGCCCAGTGCTGCTTGTGTGTGCCATTCTCTGCTTGCCCAGTGCTGCTTGTGTGTGCCATTCCCTGCTTGCCCAGTGCTGCTTGTGTGTGCCATTCCCTGCTTGCCCAGTGCTGCTTGGGTGTGCCATTCTCTGCTTGCCTTACGCTACCTGTGGGATGTAAGCCTGTTAGGGGTTTGTTAGCATTTGGAAATTGTTGTTAGGGCCCCTAAGGTGTTTCATCATTGTTGTATTATCCACAGTGGAGGATGAGGCATATGGATTTAAAGGTATGTTTTAACATGACTTCAATTTTTTACATATAAGTGATGAGGGATTTCCCTGCAGTGAGCACCGACACCAACAAAAAAAATCAAACTTGCTCAATCAATATCTGGCCGAGTTTTTAAAATTAAATCAAATTCGATTTCGAGTTTTCAGGTCGATTCCATTCATCCAAGTTAAAAAAAATTCTATATTTGATAAATTTCGAATTCATGGGAGTTTTGGGGAGTTTTTAAAAAAGAACATGAATTTGAAATTCAACCTTTGATAATTTGCCTCTAAGTGTCTAGAGAGCACCTCTACCAAACCTGAATGTAGAGAAAGGCAACAGGACACCCTAGAGTGCGAGGTAACAGGGAGTGGGCCCTATGTATTAGTACTATGCTATATGGTAGGGTTGGGTTTTAAACAGCAAAATGGCTACTGCTAAGGTGTGTGAATGCAGATTCAACAAAGTGCTGGGAAATATAATGTAGGGTTAAACAGCATGAAAACATGTCAAATGTTTATATACAGCAACCACTGTAGAAGGTTGGAGATATAACAACTATTTACTATGTAACTTTTATAAATAAACTGTAATACATATCTTAATTAAAAGCATGAAACAGGAGGGTGATTTATACAAGATGTTTGTTGACAGTGTCTTGAGAAGTACTGATCACCAGCTAAGGGTCTACTGGTAGATCAAAATCTACTTTTTGGGCACCCCTGTGCTGGATTGTGCTTTTTGGCATTATCCACAGGCCAGTAATCTGCACTAGCCTATGATTACTGAGTGCATGTATTAGTAGTGACATGAGAATAATTAGCTTTAAGAGATCTAAGCTTTAAGATATCAGGATAATGAGGCAGATAATAATAGTAGTGGAGATGTCAAAAAAAGGGGGGGGGGCAAGGGCACAAGGTGCATTGCTCAGCTGGTGTATCAGCTTTCTTCTGCCCAATGTTTGTAAATGTGATGACATGCATGGACTGTCGGCACACACACAGGACAGATTTCAGTGCAGAAACACAAAGGTTTGCATTTTTTACGTCTCAGGTGTGTGCGTACTGCAATTTTCTCCATTAGCATATCTATGTCAGTGGAGAAAATGTACCATATGTCCCTGGCCAGAAAGTTATAGGGGATGGTGGATATCTTTTTATAGGATATCTTTTGTCTTTAGAGTGGAATAGAAAAAAATAAAAAGTAGCATTACAAAGTACTTACAATATCAGCTGCTGAAATTATTGGTGAATTTTCTGTCATTGCTCCATATGTAGGAACAATTGTTTGTTCCATTTCCATTGAAACTAAAAAGAAATAAATAGTTTAGACCACTGCAAGCATACTATAGTTGTGATACATGCAATGAAAGGCGAACAAAAGCCCTCTATTTACCCTATTTCACTGGCCAGAATGCCTACCCTTCATCTATCATCTAGGCATTGTATTGGTGGTAATGGATTTGCTGGACATGAATGACCAAAGACACATTTGTACATACATACAGGCAAGAGCTTGACTGAGCATGCTCTAAACTCGACATGGTGATTTAAAGGAAGGGGAAGCAGGGGGTTGTCACCCTAGCACAGGGCTGTCCAACTGGCGGCCCGCAACCCCCCCCCCCCCTTATATGGCCCTTCACATCAAAGTCTGCCTGCTGTGTCCTCTTACCAAATGTAAGATTTAAAAGGTATCACTACAGAGATTGACTGGCCCCTGCATTGTTTAAACCTCAAATCCACACTGTAATCCCCTGTATTGTTCACACCTGTGATGCCCCTGTATTGTTCACACTTGTGACACCTCTATTGTTCACACCCTAAAGCCCTGTACTGTACATCTGAGACCCAGACTGAAACTGCCCACATTGTTCACCAGTTCACACAAAATGCTAATGGAGCACCAGCACTGTGTCACTGTATGTAGTACATATTAGACTGGTCCTGATTCTTGTCTACTGCTCTGTTCTGTCTTCCCTATGCTCCCTGTGTGAGTCATACTTTGGTATTTGTTCTGCGGGTTTGTTAGCATTTGAAAATTATTGTTAGTGGCCCCTAAGGTGTTTAATCATATGCTGGGGTACTGTATTATACACAGGGGAGGAGGCATATGGATTTAAGTGTATGTCTTATATGACTTAACTTTTTTTACATATGAGTGACATCATTGCCAGGGCAGGCACAAGGTAATTTGGCACCCTAGACAAGAGCTTCACTCAGTGCCCCCTGTCCTGCATTACCATTTCCCTCCTTACCATAATGGTTTTTAAATAAAGAAAGCAAGAAAATGTACAACATTTTTTCATTTATATTACTGCTCCCTGTACCTGTACCAGCAAGCTCAGCAGCCATCCATCATACAGCCCTCCTGCAGCCATCATATTGCCTCCAATCTTTACCTGTGCCAGCAGCAGCCAAAAATAAATCTGATCACATCATATTGCCCCCAAGTATTTATGTACCTGTGCCAGTGTCCAGCCCAGCAGTAACAGCAAACATATGGCCCCCAAATCTGTACCTGGCTGTGCCAGCAGGAAGCTTCACACTTTACAGTAATAGAAAGAATGTCTTCAGTTCAGTGCAACTGTGCAAGGCTGAGAGCAAGCGAGAGCCACACCAAGCAGGCCGCCAGCTCTCTGCCTCTCTCTGTCATCCAACCGCATCAGTGACGCCATTGACGCAAATACGCACGTCACGCTACACTGCTGCAACGCACAGAAGGAGCTATTACTTGCTGGCAAGAGGGAGAGGGTGAAGGAGGGGGATTCCACCCGAATGAGTGACCATGATTACTGAAACAAATTATTAAATAAACTCTTGAAAAAAAAGAAAAAAAAACCCCATTTAAAGTACGCCCCTCAATGATGGCATCCAAGACAGCTGTTTATTCTGCCTACCCCTAGTTCCGGCCCTGATCCCTGCAGTGAGCACCAACCATCTGTTTTTTTGGTGTGCTATTAATGTGGACATGGCCTTGCTGTAACATGGGTGTGGTTTAAAGTGGGTGTGGTCTAAAAACAGGGAGTGGCTAACACTGTCTTCCATTATCGGCCCTCCACCATGTAGATTAGAAAAATTCCGGACCTCGGTATCATATAAATTGGACAGCACTGCCCTAGGATATCACTAGGCAAAATGTTATATTTAGGTTTACAGCCTATCAGTACTGAACATACAGGTAACATGTAACATTCATACAAATAACTTTATAGACATTCTGTAAAATGGACAGACACTTGTATTATGTTCAAATAACAGCAGTTTCAAAGCTAGAGCAGGCTCCTGTGGCAAAAATAGCACTGATAAATGCCAGGAAGAAAACAGATGTGTATGTAAGCACAACAGCAATTAAGTTCTGTATTGAAAACAGACACACAAATCTAATATGCCAATTACAATTTGCTTCCCAGGAATACATTCAATGTAATCCTCAAAGATGTGTAGAAAGCACTTTTCCCCTTCAGTTAAAATATACATAGGGTACTGCTGCCTGGAATCCTTTATTTATGACTGCTTTGCAAAACAATGAAGCCATCTCATCCAATTTTTCCAATGAACCAGTGGTCTCTGTCACCCAAAGTATAATGAAAGAGGAAAGAGTTTAGTACTAATGAGTGATTTCAAACAGCATTTCATAAATATACAATATGCAGAAAACAAACTAGGACATTTTCAACAGTTCATCAGAATTCATCAGATATTGCACACAAACACAAAAAAGTTGTTAATTCACCTTTGAACTAGTCAAACATGCTCATTACAAGAATATAAAACACAAATCATATTGACCAACTTTAAGGGAAATTTCCAAAGAATAAAACAAGTCCTTTTGAAAAAAATGACAAGAATGAGGTTTGCGGTAAACCAAACCAAAATTTACAACTGGCGTTGCTAACATCAATTAACTATAAGCACTACTGTTTATTCTCCTCCTTTTATAAAGGATTTTTTTCATTTTATTTTTTGAACTAAAAATGGATTGTAACTTCACATTTAGAAAAGGACAAACAGTACTCTTGCATATTCGGCGCCGATCCAGGATACCACGAGGACAACAGCGTTCGTGCAAAATTTCCGGCTTTATTTCAACATACACACAGGTGACGGTTGCAGCGCTGGGTGTGACAGTCAGCCCTGTACACCCAGCGCTGCAACTGTCACCTGTAGCTCCCCATCTTCTTTTCTGCTGATTCACTGCACAAGCTCTGTGTAGCTGTCAGTTACTGGCTCATAATATAAAATAGATATAGCATATAAATTAGTAATTCATTACTGATTAGTAGTTCATTCATATTATTTGTACATGGCAGCTCTGAAACCAGTGTAGTTAGCATCAGAAACTATTAATCAGCCCTGTAGAATCAGAAACAGGTCAGCCTAATTTTTTAAACCCCTAAATTTGGCTTCTCAACAGCTGCTCAGTGTTGCCGACATTTCTAACAAAATGCAAGATGGTGACAACTGTGAAGGCCTGAATCACTACTGATATAGAAATGATCCTTTAGGCTGGTGCAGCAAATTAAGTTTATAAAATATAGTCTTTCTAGCCATATTCATTTTTAGGGTTTAGTTCTCCATTAAGCTACCCTAAGGGCAGATTTATTAAGTTTTGAGTTGGGTTTCCATGAAAAACTCAAGATTTCGAATATTTTGTAGTCAACATTTTTCTGGTTAAAAAAAAAAGACAATTTTTTCAAGTTTTAAAAAAACAACTCATGTCAACCAATTAGAAATTTGTTTCCATCATTGTACATAAACTAGACTAACCAAAGCTAATTATGGTAACATTGCTCACTGCTAGCAAATAAGCAATAAGACAGCAATAAGCAACAACCAGGCTTAGAACTGAAAGCAGTAAGCTACAACTGCTATTCGTGTATGTTGCTCCAAGTTGCAAAGCACAAAAGTCATCCTATGTATAGTTCAATGCAAAGTTTGGGCATCCCAGGCCAAATTACAAATTTAGTTAATTGTGTTAAACAGCTATTGCAGGAATCAAGGTGATAAAAAAAAAAAAGTACTTGCTGTTCACCGTTGAACCAACTTTTTACATTTTAGTTGTTTATAGATAATACACTAGAAATAAAAAAATGTTTTAATGTTTTTCTAATATTGAAGTTTACTTTTTCACCTTCTCATGACTACCTGAAGCTGCTCTGGGAGAGGGTTATCCAACTCTGTAAACTGTTCTAATTTCATACATTAGTTAATACAGTTCTTATCCTTAGCCCTGATGAATATAATTCCGGAGTTCTTTAAAGACAGCTGTTATTATTAGTACAATAGTTGTTAATATGCCACAATTGCTGCTGAGAAATGTATCAACTAATGTAGCAAATTGTAACAGCTCAAAATCTGCACTGGATTACTGAGCTGCCAGACTGAACTACCAGAGACAGGCACATTATAGTAACTTCAATTTTAGAAAAAAAAAAAAATAAACATAAAGCTGAACTGAACAAAGTTTTTATTTCTGGTGTCCTATCAAACAACTGAACTGGGAAAAAAAAGTATTTGAAATGTGAATTACCCTTTTAAAACAGTTATATTTTCTTTCAGGCACTTTAAAACAGAAACAAAAAAATAGTAATTCTGGGATCTGCAAAAGTAATAAACACTGTTTTTTTCACGGTCACTGACACAAATTACCCTATTAGGCCTGTTGATGACCACATAACTTAATCAATAGAATCTCGAACACCCAAAACCAGTTTAAGCTGTTAACCACAGGCTCTAACCAATTGAGTGAGGATCTGAGAATGAAGTGAATGTCTACAAAGCAAGTGAAACTTATAAAAAGAAAACTTCCATCTTGCAATTTCCACTGCCTGTAACATCATCAACAACTGTGAGTTAAAGGGAAATGGTAAAGGTTTAGCCCTAGAAGACAAAGAAAACTTTCAAATAGAACTGAATGTATGCTTGCAAGAAAGGAAGACTTACATGAATGTTTTGTTGACCCTGTCCATGGCACAACATTTCTTGCACAAACTGGAAATAATCATGTTTGAATCAGGTTACCCATCACCTCATCATAGATGCAAATGTCTAAAGTAGGCAGAACACCATAGCCAGAGACCTTTTGGAAACAAATGCTGTGGACTGATGAAGTAAAAATAATATTTCTGTGGCCATAATCACCAAAGGTTAATTTCGAGCAAATTGATCAGTAATTGATGAAAAAAAACATTCTATTTCTAAATGATAAACATGGAGTGGATCCATTTTGCTTTGGGGTTGTGTGGCTTCCAGTGGTACAGTAAATGTACAGGTAAAAGTATGTGAAAATCGAGTCCACTTAATATCAGGAAATGCAGGATCTCAATGTGAAACAGTCAGCAAACAAGCTAAAAAGGGGCTGGCTCCTACAACAAGACAATTATCCTAAATATACGTCAAAAGCCATCATCAGCTACTTGAATAAAAGCAAGTCGAAGGTTTTGGAATTGCCCTCACAGTCCCCTGACAAACTTCATTGAAAATCTGTGGGTAAATTTTAAACATACCAGGCTGCCCAAGAAGATCTCAGAATTAGAAGTGGTCTGCAAGGAAGAGGAGGTAATTTGTGTTACTAATTCCTGACTTACTAGGGTGTTGAAATGTTTGCACATGCCTCTGTTACATTTTGTTCTATAAACTTTTACACATAGAAACAAAGAAAATAGCAACTGTGAATAGACATTTTGCAGTAGTTACTATTTTTCAAATACAAACTAAGCTAAATATATAATTTGGCAAAGGGTTCCCAAATCTTTGCATTTAACTGTAAGTATTAGGGCCTAAGACAAGATCCACCCAATTCCCTCCCCTGCTTCTGTGACATTTGAATTACATTATCCCTTCTAAGATAGAACACATTAAATATCTTTCTAGTCAGTCTGTGCAATGTCTGTTTTCTGGCAATGGGTTAAGTGACATTAATAAGCTGCTCTTCATAAAAATTATTCTATAACTACATGAGTGAGTAAGTATAGACTTATTAGAGCGGGAGGGGAATGAGGAATCCCCACACTGATGTATACTGGAAATGCACTGGTGTATACTGGAAATTTAATAGCACATGTGACATCCTTACAGAATACCTAGTGTTAGGCAAGTATTAAATTATGAAGTGTACTGTATGTCCGAACAGGAGCATGTGCACTGGAAGATGATCAGTTCCTTGCTTCAAGCTTGCCTGCTTCTAGTCAGTGATTTCCCCCAGATAGCAAGGGACAGGAAATTAAACAATCAGACATGGTGGCTGCCATCCCTGCTTTACCACTATTTCTTTTCAATTCTGGTGCTTAGCTCACAAACAAGGCCATCTTTACCTGTATTGATCAGTATTTTAATGTAGTTTGTCTATTTGATGTATACACTCTTCTATTGCACATCACTGCAGAGCCAAGCTTTATTACTATATTATTCTTTAAAAATAATAAGGATCCATTAAATGCAGAAAAGTTCAGAGATGTAGGGTGGTGTGTACTGGTTGGATCTTATTCTGAAAGGTAGTGGAAGCCAGTGCAGGGACAGTCAGAGCAGAGGAGGAGCGGTTGCCGAGGTGTATAAGCCTAGCAGCAGCATTCATAGTGGACAGGAGAGGTGGTCTCTGGAAGCGAAGGCCAATTAACAGAGCTTCAGCAGTCGATATGCAATACTGTATGATGAGAGAATGACTCCGAATTTTGGTGGCACCTTGTGTAATAAACTGCACTACATTTGAGATAATTCCTTACGTGACATTACTTTAGAAGCGGGTAAAGTATACTCTGAAGATGAGGCACTATGCTTAAATTTTTAGCTAATTACTCTCTTTGAGGAACCATTTTGGCTCTGTAAACATGCTGTTTGTTTGCTTGGATATACAAACTGGAAGATTATTTTATTTGTAGGAGGCAAGATTCAAAAGATGGCATGGGAGGGTAGACTTCTTATTAGAAAGAAAGGATGCATGGTAAATAGGTGGAGTTCAAACAATGTATCCAGTGTTACACAACTTTTGCTCAGAAGGTGATGTATCACTTGCTTTGTTTTGCATAGCAGAATGCAATGATCATGAATTATAAAGAGAAAACAAAAAACATTAGTCAATCTGTGCACATCCCTAATGCCGCATTTAATTTTACTGCCAAAATATCCATCAAATAAATTATTTTCCTCAAGTGCAATTAATACTGCTAATATAAAATATACACATTAACTAATGCATAATAACTAAAACATAGGGGGATTATAGTAGTAGAGTAGAGCCTGTGTCTTGTGTGCCCTCTGCCTTGGACTAAGATCAGACTAGTAAATTGGGCAAAATATTAAAATGTGAACCTAGCTGGGGTTCTTCTCAGGCTGTTTATTCTCCTTTCATTTTGAAAATAACGGCTTTAAAATAAAGTCAGATGGACAACAAATCTAGCTCATAGAAACACTCCAGTGGAAAACTGTAACTTGCTGAATGGGGTACTGCAGCTGTTATCCAGCACATAGGTTGTGGCTAGTAAGGCAGGTGGGCTGTTGGTGAGCTGAGTGTTGCATTTCACACCACAGGGCTTGTCTAACAGTATTATTTTGCTTTATGCATATAGTTCTGTAATATACTGCAGTGCTTTGTGTAAGTCATAAATTAACAACAAGAATCACATCGTAATTCTGTTCACCTGATAAAGGGAGGTTTCCCATAACAGAACACTTAGGACTACTCTGTGTCATTAGGTCTTCAACATCATTATTATTTTACATAATTCACATCAGTCCCTCCGCAAGTGTGTTTATAATTAAAGGCCTTATCACATTTAAAAGCTCTATGGTCGATTTAATTAGCCATCAATATACCAGCCTGTGTGTTTTTGTGGGAAGAACATACCAAGTCTTTGCAGATGCCCCGGATGGGGCGCCAGAACTGCAAAACAGCAATTCTAACCTTTTATCACTAATTTGAATCTTAACTAAAAAATAACATTTTACATAATTAAAGGAAATGTAATTATAAGTAACTTTCCTTTTTTCAAGTTAGTACTATTCAAGTTAGTACATATCTAATTCCTTTTGGAAGCTTAAGGGGGGGGGGTATGCTTCCTTTGTATAAATATATAAAGGGACCATACAATAAACTCTCTGACACTTTATTTAACAGTAGGTCCTTCCAGCAAATGCAAGGTCATACAGTCAGATTAGAAAAAGGAGGTTCCACTTTAAGATGCAAAAAGGGTTTTTACAGTAAAGCTGTGGAACTATCAGGCTGTGGTACTGGCAGATACAACCTCTCCCTTCTCTAAGCAGCAGCCTTTGAGCAGCTCATTATCAGGGGCTTATTGTTGGGCTGGTTATTCGTTTTACTAGATCCTTTGAAGTTTTAAGGGATCAGAAAATGCTAAAGCTAATGCAACATGTGGCTGATTCTTGCCCTGCTAATAAAAGCATGAGAATCAGCCCCTTTGTTGGCATCAGCCTTCTCCTGTGAAACGTGCGAGTTTACATTGCAGTGTAGAAATCAGCTCATTATACCTGCCCCTGAGCCGATGCAGTGGCTTCAAGTGCAGTAACAGGAGAAGGTTACATTAACCCTACATCAAAATTGGCTTCTTGTAGAGTGCCAGAGATAACAAACCATACATATTTTTAATTAAAAGAACAGGCAAAGAGTATGTACAGCACATGCCCTATTCATTGAGCGTGTGTTAAAAAGGGGTGCATACTGTCCCTTTAAGTAAACAGCACTTCCCAGGAATAGGATACACCTTTCTATCCCTCCCAAATGGGCTTATCCCTAGTCTTCCCAAAATATTACATTACTAAAGGTGTCTTATTTTACTAAATAGAGGTAGGTCCGAGTTTGCAAAAACAACCCTAATGAGGAGAGAAACCAGCTAGAAAATATGTTTATACTAATAAAATCATGCATTACAAGGGTTTGTATTATTCTATATTTAGTCAATGCCGGTTAGACATCCCCAATGACTAAATATAATCTGCTAAAGCACCATATCTGCACCATGCATGAGACTTACTTGAAATTATTCTGCAAATACTAGCCAGTGGATTCTAATCATGTGACATCTGCTTTTTTTTAAAAAAAAAAATGTATTAAAGGCCAACTTTTTTTCTCAACACTGAAGCAGTTATTCTGTTTATCTACCATTAGAGTTGGCATGCAGTCAGTTGTGATATTAGCTAAACAACAGTGCTGTGTGCTGCAGGAAATGATTAGTACATCAAAAGCAGTTATAGCTACAAAAACACATTTTTTTTCCAGGATAATAAACTTTACTTTTGGGTTATGAAGTCTCATTCCAGTTACCACACAAAATGTTGGAATTCCCTGCTAGCGCTATTGATATATTTTCAGGATTGTTTCTATTTGCAAATGTTGCATTTAAATCTATAGAAGCTATGGTTACAAATGATTAAATAAAACTGAAATAGTGTTGTCATTAAAATGTTTTAACATACCATCAAATGACACACATGGGTAGCAATATAAACATAATTGTATACATGGAATGTCTGCTGGATGCATTTCTTCACTATGTTAATCTAGATGCTAGCACCAAGATGCAAATATTGCTACTGGCCCATGCCAAGTTCTTGACACAAAACAGACAGTACCAAGATGTTTGATGTTGCAGTTAAGTCTCATTGAGCCTTCTCTGAATTTATGCATCATTCAGGACCCCAACTTGGACACCCTGGGACCACGCAGAAGGGGGTGTGCCAGATAAGAGTTGGCACCCAATGTCTTTAAACCCAGATAATTAAAACCCCCATTCTGAATAGTTAATTGCTGTAGTATTTAAACTGCAAATATGTTACTCGGGATCAGTATTTGTCAGTCACGTGCTGCACTGCTGATTATGACTGGTGAAACAATGTAGCAGCAGCCAGCTCTCCTTCAGCCATGACTCCACTTAAAAGGATTCTGTCATGATTTTTATAGTAGTTGTTATTCCTAAATTACACTGTTTACACTAAATAATTCACTCTACCATATAAAATTCCATTCCTTATCCAAGTGTATTTTTTTTTGTAATATAGGTGTGGAGGCAGCCATCTCAGTTCATTTCACCTAGTCATGTGCTTTCAGAAAGAGCCAGTGCTGCACTATGGAACTGCTTTCTGACAGGCTATTGTTTCTCCTACTCAATGTAACTGAATGGGGTCACAGTGGGACAACTTAAAGTACAGCAGTAAAGAATGATTGACGTTTATCAGAGCACAAGTCACGTGACTGGGGGAAGCTGGGAAACTGACAATATGTCTAGATCCATGTCAGATTTCAAAATTAAATATAAAAAAAATAATAATTTTGTTCTTTTGAAAAATGGATTTCAGTGCAGAAGTCTGCTGGAGTAGCACTATTAACTGATGTTTTTGGGGGAAAAAACATGGTTTCTTCACAGGCCTGTTAAGTCAGTTGTCTTCTGCTGCATGGTTCATGTTTTCCCTGTATCCCTTTAATGTCTTGCATGTTTCTTCACAGGCCTGTTAAGTCAGCTGTCTTCTGCTCCATGGTTCTGACTATTGAACCAGCAGTCCAAAGAATAGCAAGGGGCAAAAAATTAGCCAAACTGTATTTTGGTTTTTTTTTATTCAGGGGTTATATGGCACACATTGCTAAAAGTACAGCTGTTTCATCTTTTGACAAAGTCTTAGTCACAGTTTGCATAAACCAGTGGAGCTCTGTTTTTTCCCATAGACAAGCAAGTGTTGATGATGAAACAACACACTGTTGATGGGAAAACACTCCCAGCAACATTTACCGGTTTGGTTGTTTTGGCAGTAGAAACAGTGACACTGACACCTGGCCTGGGCCTAAACCACAGTTCCCTTCATGTTTGGTGGTGGGTGGGGGGGTAGTAAATGCAAACGGTATCCTTTAGGTTATGTATCTTGCCACATATATATATATATATATATATATATATATATATATATATATACACACACACATATATATCAAAAAGGTAAGGTGCACACTGGGATCCTTTGTATAAAAATGGGTGTTAGCAAGAAAAAATCAAACGTGTATACATATTGGTTATTGACAGCACATTTTACACAGTGCAACAACAGAAATTGGTCAGCCTATAATTAAGTGCCCCAACAGGCATGAAACGCGCTAGGGCATTTTATAATGTGTCCTATATAAATATTTTGTATTTTTGTACTCACTGGTTAGCTTTTGAGTATACTCTCCTACCTACTCTACTGCTTTTTTCACTTACTGAAAGTGTTTTTACTTCAGTAGTGCTTTCATGGCCTTTGTGCACCATTCCTTGCTGTAACAGAAATTGTTTGCCACTGGAAGTTGTGTTGGCTTCAGTGGTTCGTATCTATACTGGGTGGATAATACTGGCATACTTTAAGCACCATCAGTCTGGCATAATGGCTAGATGAATTCTGTGCCTGAAAACTAGCATTTATGCAGGTGGAAAGACTAGAGTGGAGATTTTTAAGTACCAACCCTAATTTTAAACCATGAATATATTTTAAATATGGGCCCTGTAAGAAATCCATGTGTGGCCTGTTGGATGTAGTTAGATACAAATCATAGTGCTAAACCCCAGTCCTAAGCAGATCCTATATAAATGATACCATTTCTTTATTAGAGGCTATTGGCAATGTACAGTACAAAGCCACGGCTCCTCCTAAACTACAACTCTCGAGCTGATACTACTGAGGAACACGGGTACATACAATGCCTTGGAAATGTCAGCTCCAGTGTTGCAGTGCAAGGCTTATAGTTTGCAGGCAATTAGAAAGAGAAGTTTAATAAAGGTAGATGCAATCCAGCACGAGTCCAGCTCCTGTCCATCCTTACCTATCATCTCCCCATCCTCGTCCGACATATCGTCTAGCTCCAAGGTGGTATCGTCCCTCATTGAGGCCATGGCGTGCTGTCTGTGCCCCTCTGTGGGAGAGCCGCTTGTAAGGGTGAGGCAGGAACCCGCAACAAGGGGAATCTCGAACCAAAATAAACAGGCTGCAGTTATATAGCGCAGCTGCCTTTCCCGAAGCGATGACAAGTCGCAGGGTGTTGGCTCCGAAGAGCAGTCCTTTCCCCTAACTTCAGGCAACTGCAAGCGTCCCGCCCAACTTGTTGCAAAGAAGAAGAGTGCGACCGTGCGCCAGGAACTATGGCTGACTAACGTCAATCACGGGAAGTCCGGACGCAGCAGCCTGTCGCTTCTGCCCCACAGACTCAGCACGCAACTATCGGATACAGAAGAATGGCTTGTTCCAAACCTCACTGTTCAGCCTACAACTATGCAGAGGGCAAGACCTAGCTGGCTCGTGTGTCCTCAAAAACTCCCCTCTGCTATAGATGAGTCCTATGCTAAGCGCTTCTTTTTTCTTGGCTGGAACAGTGGTATTTACTGTAGAAAAGGGGTGGGGTTAAGACCCTAACAGTTCTGTATTCCTTGTAGCTATGGGATAACTGCTTACTGCAACAACACTCAGAACAAACGTACTTCCCCTTCTATCTGAAGCTCATTATAAATGATTCGGCTACATGTGTACGACACTTCTGTAACCCGAAGACGTGTTTAAACAACTTCAATCCAATAATAATGCCCGCTACACACCTAGTCAGTTCCTCTACCTGCATGATAATCTCATTATAGCTCATTGCCTATACTGTACAGTGTCATTCACTTCAAATGAGCAGTTTTGACAAGTATGACTCCCTCTTTTTTTTTTTTTTGCCCCAAGGGACTCCACCCTAGACCGGGGTAACCACGGAGGTTGCGCAATAAAAAGCTCGAGGCCAAACACCATGGGCGTGGCCTAGCGTGTGATGGGTGTGGTTTGAGACAAGAGTGTGTTTTTACACAACAAATCACAGAAATCGCATTTTTCCCACAACCTTTTTTACTGCTTACGTTAACAGGCGCATAACAATTTAGAAGCTGATGTAAATACTATGATACACAGTTGGGGCCCTGTACTTAGCCCAATTTTTTCCTTCAGACAAAACACTATTTTATATTCATGGTAGCTCTGTACAGCTTTTAACTGCATTGAAATCTCTGAATGAATTGCACATGGTTTAAGTATTAGATTGATGAGCTGAACAGTTTCTGCAGTAAAGAGTCCCACTGAAACAAATCATATTGTCCCACCAATAGTAACACCCCATGCAAAATCCAGTTTACTGATGTCTTCTTTGTTAGGTCCCCATGCCAAGGTGCCACAATATTAGTTACCTCACGTCAGTCACAACCAGTGGCAAGATGTTTGCATTCCCACAGCCCCTTCCAAGCTAATCTTATTTAAATGTCCCCCTGGCCATTCCCAGAGTCAAGCTCTCACTACTTTTAGCACTCCCTAAAACTCCCCTGCATCCTTTCTGATCAATAGTCTCACCCAATAACAGGTTTTGGATACTTGGCGACGTACAGAGAGTTGTGTAGCAGTAGCACTATTATTTTATCATGGTTGTAGGGCAGGGGTGCCCAAAAGGTAGATCAGGATCTACCAATAGACCTTTAGCTGGTGATCAGTAGATCTCAAGACTCTGTCAACCAACATCTTGTCTATAACACCCTCTTATTTCATGCTTTTCATTCAGATATTTATCATGTTAAGGTTACGTATAGAAATAGGTGTTTGTTAAATATAGCAATATGCATTTTCCTATTAGTCAGTATTTAAGTAATATTTTCCATGGAACAGAATGCTAACAATGCTTTTATGGATGTAGATCATAATGGGATCACATCACTCGATTTCACATTAGTAAAGTATGGGCACTCCTGTTGTAGGGAATGCAAAGGAGCGAATCTTCCCCTGTTGTGCAAGTGTAGCCTTTGCCCTGAGGGAGGGATGGGTTTCTATTGGCTATGGGGATTTTTGAGAGATTTCTATTCTAAAGAAAGGGAGCTATCCCCAGGTTCAGCCTATATGGACTCCACCTTTAGCTTGAGGGCCGGTAAACTTCAGGTAGGAGAAGCCTGGGTGTTGTAAGGTTGAAGAAAGGGACCATGTGAGGGCTAGATAGTGGCAGGTAGTTCCTATTCCCACACATGAGATTTTTTTTTTTGCCTTTACATCCCCTTTAAAGAGCAGTTGGAAAGCAATACTATTGTGTCAATTGCGTTACATCCAATTAGCTATCTAGCTGCAATGTGCTATACATTGCTTTGCAGAGATTGCTCATGATCAGCATTCATATTAATCTCTGCCCCAGTGGAAGTTTTAGTCTAAGTTCCTGATCACATTAGGGTCAAGCTAGGTTCAGTGCAAATATAAATAGTGTGTGTATACAGTACATCCAGAAAAACATATACACAGCTATTGACCAGTTATTTGTAAAAGTTATTTAACTTCACAAATAAAGCGATAACATAAATTGCAAAAAAAAAAAAAACAACCCAGAAATACCCCGTGCAAAACTATGGACTGAGCTTCCTTCCCTCTAGTCTCTCAGAAATTACAGTAATTGCAACATTCCTTATGCCACAAGTACCCATTGCAACATTCCTTATGCCACAAGTACCCATTGGCTCTTATGAGTCCCAGTGACACTACACTGACTGCTCAGTGATGGCATACCTGGAGTTGCAGGAGCTGTATGCATGCCAGTAGAGAAATTCCATTCAGCCTTCAAGTGTTTATGAAATGGTAGAAAACTGTAGCAAAAATAATATAACCTCCTCAGTTTTGGCAGCAGCTCATGGTGTGCTATTATCAGTGTCAATGGTGCTGAGCAACAATAGATAAAGATATATGCTGTACAGGATAAGGGGAGTGGAGAGCTAAGCCCCTGATAATCAGTCAGACTCAGAGAAATGAGTATAGCTGCTTCTTATCTAAAGGGTTTTCTGTTTTGTACAATCTCAGCGACGAGAAATTGCAAACTGTTATGGTCAAGTGTCCCTGACTATTCACATGACAATTTGATCTACTGGTGACATTGCACCAGTGCAAAATAACCAGAACAAAAATCCAGGCTTAACGTGCACGAATGTATGGCTGCACCAGTGATCTGGTACACAATTTCCCATACTGCTTCAACACATCGGCAAAATAACTTCTTTATGACTGCCATTGCCTTGACACATAAAACTGTACACTGAAGTTGAAGCTGCTGCAGCTTCTGAGAAATGGATCAGCTAATGTATCAGACTTTAATACTTCGATTGGCTACCTAGCTTACAGTTATATCAGGGAGTAATGAAAAACAATTTTGATTTAAAACCAATAAGTGTATAAGAGAGAAATAGAACGCATTTTAACTTATACGTTTTGTGAAAGAGAACTGCCTCTTTAATACTCATAGGGAGTTATATAATAAAAGACACAACGTTTGCCCAGGAACAGTAACCGATAGCAACCAATCAGCAGGTAGCATTTACTTGTCACCTGTCTAAAAATAAAGATCTTATTGGGCTACTGCCCCAGGGCAAACTTAGTGCATTTTATTACATATGATCAACCACATGCCAAATTAGACAAAGATCTGCTTTACTGGCAGACTAGCCAAAAGCAGAACTTTTTAGACCAGCTTCACTAAAATTTCCCATTTTAATATAAATACATAATAGTTTATATTATAAACCATTATGTATTTATATTAAAATGAGAAATTATAGTGTATATTATCACTAACGAGACAACGTTATGTGCAGAATTTATGGCTTTAGGGACTCTACAGTATGACATAGTTAGGCTGTAGCTGTCCTGATTAGCAGATGTTTGTGACTAACACAGAGGTATGCAAAGTTGCAGCAAATTGTCTTCTGCCACAATCGTCACACTCTTAATTTGATATAGAGGATCCTAACACTTTCTATTCGGTTATAGGTACATTTATGGTAGAGACCATGGATACAGAGAGCTTAGATTAACAGTAAGACTCATGGGCTCATTTATGATCGCAGATGCAAGTGCAGTCACAATGGACACAACTGCACTTGAAAAGATTTGCTGTGCGGAGCGTGGCAAATTTTTTTTGACCATGCCCATTTTTTGCTGCCACACCACCTAATTTTTTTTCCCATTATTACAGGTTTTCTTATCAAGTCAAGTGGATTTTATGGTCATTTCAGCCATATACAGTAAATACAGTACATAGTAGAAACGAAATGGCGTTCCTCCAGAACCCCCCAGTGCTATACAACTCTAGTACATGGTCATGCTGGGCAAAGTGGACATTTCAGTTCCTTATGAATATATTCAGTTCAGTCCTTGGGATTTGAGATACCTGATGGCTTGTGGAAATAGACTGTTTCTCATTCTGGAAGTCAGCGCTCGAATACTGCGGTATCTTTTACAGGATGGCAAGAGGGTAAAGAGATCATGTGCAGGGTGGGTGCTATCCCTGACAATGCTGGTAGCCTTCTGGAGACAGTGGGTGTGGTAAATATCCATAATGGCAGGAAGCGA
This sequence comes from Xenopus laevis, assembly GCF_017654675.1. Lineage (NCBI taxonomy): Eukaryota > Metazoa > Chordata > Amphibia > Anura > Pipidae > Xenopus > Xenopus laevis. The sequence goes on from NC_054375.1 coordinate 70,657,221, forward strand.
GACCCCAATGATCTTTTCCGCTGTCCTCACCACCCGCTGCAGGATCTTGCGATCCGATACAGAGCAGTTTCCATACCAGGTAGGAATGTAGCTGCGGTAAATGCTTTCAATAGACCCTCTGTAGAAGATAGTGAGAATGGGTGGTGGAAGGTGGGCTTTTATCATCTTTCGCAGAAAGTAGAGACTCTGCTGTGCTTTCTTCACTATAGAGCTGTTGTTAAGGGACCAGGAGAGGTTCTCCGCCAGATGTACCCCAAGGAATTTTGTGCTCTTGACAATTTCCACCGGAGATCCGTCAATGTACAGTGGAGAATGATCCCCACGTGTTCTCCTGAAGTCAACAACTATTTCCTTTGTTTTGTTTGGATTCATAGACAGATTGTTGAATTTGCACCAGTCCGTTAGCCATTTCACCTCTTCTCTATATGCTGACTCGTTGTTCTTGCTGACGAGACCTACTACGGTTGTATCATCAGTGAACTTGATGATGTGATTGGATCCATGACTTGCCACACAGTCATGAGTCAGCAGTGTAAACAGCAGTGGACTAAGCACACAACCTTGGGGAGCTCCCGTGCTCAGTGTGATGGTACTGGAGGTGTTTTTTCCCATTCGGACTACCTGAGGTCTCTTGGTCAGTAAGTCCAGGATCCAGTTGCAGATAGAGATGTTCAGGCCCAGCTTAACACTCAAGTGCTGAGGAATGAATGTATTGAATGCTGAGCTGAAGTCTATGAACAGCATACGTACATATGTGTCTTTATTGTCTAGGTGGCTAAGTGACAAGTGCAGGGTAGTTGCGATGGCATCATCCGTTGAGCGTTTGGAACGGCTTATGTAGGTGAATTGCCCTTTAAGCTGCAAGTCAGTTTCCCCAAGAGACCTGCTTATCTTAAATTGTTACAATAGTTTATTTTGCTTATCATCAATTGTTACAAAAGTATCTAAGTGCACCTGCCATGTATTCTGGGCTCTCTGCCAAAAGCCTATTAAGTTAGAAGCTTTATATCTTTTTCTGGCTGTTCAGTGCAGGAGATCAAAGATAGAATCTGGACATTTCAGTAACAATCAGGGACTGTGGGTTGAGCTGTCAAAATTGGGACTGTCCCGTGAAAAACGTGACAGTTCAGCGGTACTGTATTCATTAAAAGATACTTGTGTCTAAACATGCTCCATGTAATAGTGACTTTTGTGGAAAAGAACCCCCTAGTGGATTCTACTCCTGTTTTTTGACAACTCCCACTCCTATACCTTATATAAAACATGAATGTTTATGAAGCATCTGACTATTTAGCTGCACTGTACATAAGATCAATGATCATCCTGGGGTATAGAAACATACTCATTTATATACACTGGGCAAATTTGCCCATAGCACAAATAAGGGATTCCTTTTTTTCAATCAGCTGCAGGTAGAACAATGGAAGGAAACATCTGATTTGCTCAATGTTTATAAATGATCTTGTCTATAAATGCAAAGGTATAGTTACAAAATAGTATGTGCACACAAGCATAGCCTCATATTGTGCTGTCACAGCACTTAACATTAATTTATAATGAAGGGAGGTCTTACAATAATTTAACAAACAAAGGTTACCCAGTATAGGATCAGAGGGCCCTATTCACAAGACCTTTCCGTTCATTACAAATGTAAAATACATCACACTTTATTTGGAAGTATGGAAGAGGAACTGATGACTCTAATCATCAGTTCTCAAATTGTGGGGCCCTTACGGGAGGGGGGGGGCAATAGTGTTTCCTAGTGTTCCCAGGATACTTCCACCATGCATAGTTACCATTATATTATAAAATGATATGACTATATAGCTATAACTACACCTATGTTTTCTTAATACACTTGAATACTCTTGGTCACTTGTGGTTTAACCATAGCAAAATTAACATTTACTATTGGGGGGAAAACCCCTGTACTCACATAAGGTTGTTGTAGGCTTGCAGGATACTTTCAGGGCACTTTGTTTTTCCTTGGGATGCTAAAGTTCTACCTTTCCAAATCTCGCTGACTTCCTTCACCTGCAGACACTGAGAGCATCCCTGCCCGTATTCAACAGAACTTCTGTAATGTACAGTTAGCTCTCTGGCTTCAGATCACATGCTGTTTGCGCACAAGTCTACTCACCTGGCAAACATATAGACCTTCCCAGGTGAGACACTCCCTGGAAAGTCAGCTCTATTGCATGAAATGGACTGGAACATTTACTCTTTTCTATTGACTCTCTAATCACCAGCTCATATTACGTATGTGTTGTAGCCACAACTGCACATCTAAGAGCATAGCACCTATACTGGTCACAGTTTTTGCCATTTACTGTCTACAAAGAATTTTCTTGTTACATCAGCTGAATCAATTAATATCAGTTATAAAAGGGCACCTGTCAGCTGAAATTGGTTTTTAAAGAGGAAAAAAAAAAATTGCCCCTGCCAGTGCTAGGCTGCCCACCCTGGAGGGAGCTCCTGGTGCAGATGGCCATGTTGGAGCACATGCATGCGCATCATGAGTGTGCAGCAAACCACTGATCACACTAATGCGCCCTACATAACATTGCTGATTTTTTTTTCTTTTGAACTATTCTTTCCTCCAACAGGAGTGGGGGCTCAATTAGCCCACACCTCTGGTGGGGGAGACTTTCAGCTGACAGGTGCCCTTTAAAACCTTAAAATAATTTTTTAGTATAACGTAGAGCTTAATATTCTGAGACAATTTGCAATTGGTCCAAATTACTCTAGCAACCTGTCAGTGGTTCAAATGAGAGACTGGAATGTGAATAGTAGAGTGTCTGAAAAGAAAGATAATAAAAGTAGCAATAACTTTGTAGCCTCACAAAGCATTTGCTTTTTAGATTTTGAATGCTGGAAAGAGACAGAAGAAGAAGGCAAATAATTCAAATACGATAAGAAATTTAAAAAAAAATGAAGATCGATCAAAAAGTTGCTAAGAATGATCCATTCTATAACATTCTAAAAGTTAACTTAAAGGTTAACCACCCCTTTACGCAATACAGTGCCCAAGTACAAAACTCCTTTTACACTTAACATCCTAATGCTGTAGATTTTTTTAGCTGCATTTTCTTTATACTCCACTTTGTGTGACTATAGTTACAGTTCAGAGCTTTGCAATGCAGTCCAACCTGTTTCAGTAACAAAAAAGATCCTTTTTCACTTTCATCTAATATTAAAGTAACAGTAACACCAAAAAATTAAAATGGTTTAAAGGAATGACAATATAATGTACTGTTGCCCTGCGTTGGTAAAATGGTTGCTATAGAAACACAAATATAGATTATATAAACAAGCTTCTGTGTAGCTATTGGGGCAGTCATTCAAAGCACAGGATACAAACTAGATAACAGATACTTTCTGAAGAATGCCATGGTATACTACAGAGCTTATCTGCTATCTGTGGTGTATCCTTTTCTCCTTTTTCAGCTTTGAATGGCTGCCTCCATGGCTACACAGCAGCTTGTTTATATTGTGACATGCCACTGGCCTGCACATGCACTTTTTGGGGGAATTAGCGTTTGGTAGCGTTCCCACTTTTAAACAAACACAGTCAATTATGCACAGGGGTGATCATTGTGGCAAACAAACATAAATCATAAAATAAAAACCTTGCCCACTGGGCACTACCTTCACACTTTGAAGCAGTCCCTGACTAGACTGGGCCCCTTGTGGACAACCAGCACAAATAGTTTGGCTCACCCCTGTACACCACAGGACTCTTTCCTGTAAGATTTCAGCTTTCTGGCTTCCTTCACTCACGTTACCTCAAGCTTGACCAACTCACGGCCCAGTCACTTTCTGCTTCAGGCAGACATAGACAGCACCCCCAGCGCCTCTGGGAGTTCCTCACACAGCCAGGTCTCCTACCTGCTGTGTCCGGCTGAGAGACACACTCTCCCATTGTAATTAACTTTAAATAGTCTTTCAACAGGACAGCTTTTCTGTGGAAGGTGAATTCCAATCTCTGGACTGGATCTGTGGAATGGAGTCCATGGCTACTAAAGTCTTTAAACAGAGCGCTGATTCTCTGTTTAATAACTCCCTTCCTGGAGCCTATCTCTGTACCTGGGGAGAAACTAAAGGCTAAAGTGACCTTTTCCCACCTTTTCCTAGTCACTCTATCACATATCCCCCCTCTCTGCGTCAACCCTTAGGGGTGAGCACATTGAAACCCTTATAGAAATTCTATCTTAAAGGGATTTATAAGTCTCCTCATGTTTTCTTTCCTATGCATTAGATCCAACACACACATCTCAATCAGGGATACCACATGCATGCTTCTAAAGGCTAGAGTGACCTTTTTCCACATTTTCCTAGTCACTCTACCACAATATAAACTGTTGTAGAGTATCTGAAGCAAACACACCAATTGTACCATGGCAGGGCAACAGTAGATTATATTTTCATTACTTCAAAACACTTTACATTTTTGGTGTTACTGTTATTTTAAAGCAAAAAGCAAACATTGTTGGTTCATTAAACAGGACCTTCTCTCTTATACCTCACTATTAGCTTGGAACCAGTAGCACTCTGATGGCCTTTAATACTGACTGTTTAAGATAGCAACTTTAATAACAGTGCATCAAATAGGAAATCTGGTTTCATTTTCTAGCTTTTAGTAGTCTGATCAAAGCTCATTGCTGATTTGTTGCCATTGGTACCTACACTGGTTATTTATCAACTAGAGGCAGCCCACATACTACAAAAAATATATTATTATGAAAATGGTTTATTTACATGAAGCAGGGTTTTACATATGAGTGGTTTTATTCAATATATTTTTATAAAGACCTACATTGTTCAGGGGTATTATTTTCTTTTAATTCAGTAGGGAAAAAGCTGTTTGTACTAAACAGTGTATCATATACCTTTTCACAAAATATTAACCCCATAATCTCCAGGAATGGCAAATCTTTATAAGGATAAAGCCCAAGCAGAAGACTGTCTATAATATATATGTAGGGTATTTATACCAAATTAATTATAAATATAATTTTTATAACTGGGGTGGGGGGCTCCTGAGATGAGTTGTGAGCTATTTTGTGATACATAGAGGTATGAATAACCATTTGCAAATTTAAGTATGGGAACTCCTTATCCGGAAACTCATTATCCAGAAAGCTCTGTATTACATTTAATCTCCCATATACTCCTTTTTTTTATATCAAATAATCCAAAATTATAAAACATATTTCATTTTTACCTGTGATAATAAAACAGTATCTTGTACTTGTAGTTAACTAAGCTGCATGAATCCATATTGGTGGCAAAACAACCCTAATGGGTTTATTTAATGTTCAAATAATTATTTAGAAGACAAAGTATGGAGATTCAATTTACAGAAAGATGGTGTAATTTTGGATCTGCGCTATTTCCCGGAACACGGTATAATAAATCTCAAAAATTCAAGTTTTTTTTAACCTGAAAATGTAAATTTTAACCAAAAAATCAACTGAAAACTCAAATTTTCATGGAAAACACAACTCAAACCTAAATAAATAACCCCTAAGAAATGCCAAATAACATACACCACTTTTGCACAATTATACTCACCTAATATAATTAATATAATTAATGACCTTTGTTTTCCCTATTTCAGGCAAAAATAATGACTTTTTATAAATCATAACTGCAGCATTTTTGATTAGTAGACATAGGGCTGCATCAGTAGTCATGACACACTACTATATTAAGCAAATGTTATACTTTTACTTTAGATGCATTGCCACAAAATGCAAAGCAGTCAGATGCTTTAATCCGTAACAGATCTTTTGAAATCTGAATGCAAAAACAAAACAAGACCAACTTGTTCTTCCAGTTTATATCCCAATGGAAACCCCTATTTAAACTTAGTGTTTTCTTAGCTGCCTGTTTAACTATTTCAATACAAAACCACACAACATATTTACAAAGGAATAAACCTTTTAGACAATCTCAGCCCTTCCGGGTTAGTGTGGCACTGGCAAGCCCACACCTGGAAAAAGGCATTCCACCTCGCTTGATACTTCTTTGGCCCACCAAGCAGCAGCTGGAGGAGTGCAGTTTTGAGTGTACAGTTGGTGATGGGTGTCCCCCAGCTTCCCTGGAGGCTTGGGTAGAGAAGCCAGCAGTGCATGCTCTCCATCAACACCAGGAGATGTCCATTTCCTAAAATCCCTGGTGGAGGAACCAGCCACAGAAGCCCATGGCACAGTAACTTGGGGAGAGAAGCCAGCAGCCCAGCCACTGACGGGATGCCCCTCTCCGGAAACCCCCAGGGGCAGGGACTGGCTGCGGCAGCCCTACATTAATTTCCCCTTTGCATTTGCCACATTGGCAAAAGAACATCTTTGAAACACACAGGCCAACAAATGTGTATAATATGCAAAGTCACTGTTCCTCTGCAGGTGTCTAACTTAGCTGGAGGCCTCTTTCCACATCTAAATATTAAGCTGTCGGCTTTTAAATATATTTTCTTGGCCATATGCATTGGAACTATTAAACATGTCTAAGATGTACCTTGTAGAAGTCATATTCACGAAAAATAGTAACGGTTTATTGAAATGCAAAATGCAAAATTTTGCAGCGAGACAGTACACGTGTCACAATGTTCCACCTAAGGATGCCTAACTTCTTAATAGTGGGAGTGGAATAATTACAATTAATGTAGAAAACCAATCTAGTCCAAGCCATAGCTACCCACTTATTCCTCTGGGGTATAATGTCTCCATCCATTACTAAATACACCCACATCCTTGTCAATGTGGAGTGCATGGTTTAAAGCTCAAATAAAATGATTCACATTGTAGGGGTTTATTGTCAAGGATTTTACAGCTTTGTTAGCCCTTGCCTCTAGGGCAATGCCATGTAATTTTGCCACTGAGAAAAAAGCAGAAACCAGAAAGACAAAATGTAGGTTCAATTACTAACTGTGCTAAATGAACAAGCAGAAATTAAATTGAATTTGAGTTGTTCAAGGCATTATGAGATTGCAGTGTCACAAACACATAATTCATCCTACACTTCTGGGAGTGCCTATAGGCACAGTACACTTACTTCCTAGTAAGGTAGGTGTTAGAAGTCTGGGCTCTCTTGCCTGGAGCAAATTGCAACTAGGGTTGGACTGGCCTCATGTTGGCCAACCCAGCGCTGTTCCCCCACCTGGAACTGCAGGCACCAGTGCTGTCCCATGCCCTGATAGCGTCCACAAGGAGAAATTTTGGTATGCAGTGTACAGCGGGGGTGGTTTGGCATTTTGTGGAGCTGGAGCTTCTGATTCATGTGGGGGTGTCCCCAGGCGGTAGCCCCAGTGGCCCTATATACAACAATCCAACACTGACTGCACCTTTGCACAATATGCATGAGCAGGTGCAAAGATATATAGAAATTGATTTTTTGCATGTAGTCATGCACCTAACAATTGTAAAGGAGTGGAAATTTCAAGGAAACTTCGGGGTGACTTTGGAAAACTGAAGCGATCTGAGTGCCATCCCACCGGCACTAATAGGGGTTTAGTCGCCCGAATATGAGGAGATTTGTCGCTGGTCCACTAATCTCCCCGGAATCACCATGTGTGCCACCACCCTAAAGAGCCATTTTAAAATGAACATTTTTTGTCACTGTGATCACCTCCTATGCAAAGTTGGGGTGGGGTGGTATCTGGGCTGCTGCCTAAGTCAGAAGCATCCCCTGGATGCCCCTCACAGCTGTTCATTTCAGATAAGGTCAAAGCTCTGTGCAGGGCAGTTAAAGTGGACCTGTCATCCAGACACAAAAATCTGTATAATAAAAGTCCTTTTCAAATTAAACATGAAATCCAATTTCTAATCTTTATTAAAGCATTCATAGCTGTTGTAAGCTCATTTAAAAATCTCAGCTGTCAATCAAATATTGTCTGCCCCTCCTGTATGCCAGTGGCATAGAGGCGGGGCAGACAATTACTTTCACTTTCCATTCAGCACTTCCTAGATGTCACTGCTCTCCACACATTCCCCCGTTCTTTTTACTGTTTAATTGTTTAGCCAGGGCAAGGAAATGGACATCAGGTCCCCCATTCTGGTGCACAAACAAGATTCTGAGATGATGCAAGGCTTGTCTTAATAACAGTGTCCACAAAATGGCTGCTTCCTGCTTGTTATAATTATGAATTCCCAGACTGAAGGAAACAAGATTCAAATAATTTATATAGTGTAATTAAAGTTCATTTTGCTTGACTAATGTGATAAAATAGGATTTGGAATGTTTTTTTTGGGTGAAGGGTCCCCTTTAAATTCTTCAACTCATGTCATCAGAGCAGTTTTTTTTCCCCAGACAGAATGCCACATTTAACTAGACATTCCATACAGTTTTGAATTAAAATTATTAGAGAATTCACCATAAAAGTTTTGTCTGAATGCTAAACCAAATCTAAATCCTAAATTGCATCTTTGGATTTGTGATAAAAAGATTAGCTCAACATAAATCTAATCCACCCCAATCCTGAAAATTGGATTCTGAATTTTTTGCATCCCTAGATTCAACATTGACACATGTACGGTTATGCACTTGGGCATGCACAGCATATAAAAAAGATAAATATAATCCTTGCCAAACAGGATTTTCAAACCAGCCCGGTCTTGGAAGAAGTTGGAGGTAGGATTATACATGGGCAGATAAGATGCTAAATCCTCCTCAGTGGGCTCAATCGTCAGCCTAAATGTGCCCATGTATTGCCATCTTAACTTTAAGTATTTTTATTACTAAGCGGTATAAAAAAAAAGTATACAGACACTGTTTGATTTTAAAGCTTTTTCTAAGATGTAACAATTGTTTACACCTTAATAAAGAGCTTCTCCAAGTTCATTAAAGGGATACTGTCATGGGAAAAACATTTTTTTTCAAAATGAATCACTTAATAGTGCTGCTCCAGCAGAATTCTGCACTGAAATCAGGGTCGGACTGGGGGGACCGGGGCCCACCGGGACTGTTGCCGAGGGCCCCCCTCCGGCCACCCGTCCCCCCACTGTGACGCGCCGGGGACGAGCAAGGAAGCCGCTCGGTGCGCATGCGCAACAGCGCCGCTTGGCGCGCATGCGCAGGCGGCGCTGCTCAGCGCCGATAATTTTTTTTTTTTTTAATATAAATATTTAGAGAGGGGTTCTGGCCCGGCGGGGGCCCATGAGGGTCGGGGCCCACCGGGTATTTTCCCGGTGTCCCGCCGGGCCAGTCCGACACTGACTGAAATCCATTTCTCAAAAGAGCAAACAGATTTTTTTATATTCAATTTTGAAATCTGACATGGGGCTAGACATTTTGTCAATTTCCCAGCTGCCCCATGTCATGTGACTTGTGCCTGCACTTTAGGAGAGAAATGCTTTGTGGCAGGCTGCTGTTTTTCCTTCTCAATGTAACTGAATGTGTCTCAGTGGGACATGGGTTTTTATTATTGAGTGTTGTTCTTAGATCTACCAGGCAGCTGTTATCTTGTGTTAGGGAGCTGTTATCTGGTTACCTTCCCATTGTTCTTTTGTTTGGCTAATGGGGGGGGGGAAAGGGAGGGGGTGATATCACTCCAACTTGCAGTACAGCAGTAAAGAGTGATTGAAGTTTATCAGAGCACAAGTCACATGACTTGGGGCAGCTGGGAAATTGACAAAATGTCTAGCCCCATGTCAAATTTCAAAATTGAATATAAAAAAATCTGTTTGCTCTTTTGAGAAATGGATTTCAGTGCAGAATTCTGTTGGAGCAGCACTGTTAACTGATTCATTTTGAAAAAAATTTTTTTTCCCATGACAGTATCCCTTTAAGCCCCCACTAATTTGTTCAACCTCTGAGCCCGAACACCTCATATTAAAGAAAGGAATGTAACCCCATTGAGAGCTGAAAAATGCGGCAGTACGTTAAACATCTTTAAGCATTTTTTTAACACTAAGGAAAGTGTCAATAAACTAAAAAGAAATTTGAACACATCCTCTGGATTCCACAGTTTATATAAACAGGCAGTCCCCAGGTTACATATGAGATAGGGTCTGTAGGTTTGTTCTGAAGTTGAATTTGTATGTAAGTTGAAACATATACATTTACTTATTAAATACAACAAGACAGATGTTTGTCTTAACAGTATTTAATTTTACCTTTCTGTGCATATTATTTTTAGCTTTCTGTGCATATTTATTTTTACCTTTCTGTACATATTTATTTTTACCTTTCTGTGCTCTGCAGTAGACAACACATGCCAGAGGGGATTGGGGCAGGTGGTCAATTAAAGCTAAATGTTAATAAAGGCCAAGCAATCCACAGTACATTACTGTAATAGTCTCTGTTTGTCAGTATGAGTTGTATATAAGTCATATGTATGTAACTTGAGGACTCCCTGTCATTAATTTCTCCCTTTCTCTGAGTGTTTTTCTTTTCTGAAAGTAATAGAAGTACAAAATATAGAACCAATAGGAATGTGGCACATTCATAGATTACTACAAATGTTTTGTGAAACGTTATTTAAATATCTGAAGTTAAACACACTTAGTACAAAAGAAACAAAGGGATTGAAACTGTCACCAATTATTCATTCCGCATGGATATCCACACAACTGTGTACACTGTAATACTGAATATATAGGCCCATTTTGCCCTCTGGTGGAGAAATAACTACCAACACTTTTATATGCACTGCAGACTACTGTTAAATGTAAACTTATTTATTTACCTTTATTTTGTTAACTCCGTTTTTTATGGAGACAATGCCTCAAAAAGAAAAAACAATCACATTTATATTTCTTGCTTATTTAATTGTCAGTACTTTGTCAATATGGGCTAGGATCTTTAAAGGATCACGGTTTCTAGCCAATTCTAGCTAAACTGTGCCCTTCTGCTTTTAGAAAGGTTTGTGCTAGGCAAGAATAGTGAGCTTTGAGAAAATTTACAAGTAAATGTGGCCACACATGGGCCTATGAAAACTGGCAATGGACTAAATTGACAGCTTATCAACCTGTGTATGGATAACTCTCATGGGTCTACCCAACTAATATCTGGGTCAAAATCAGCCAGATGTTGAACAGGCAGGTTTGAAACTACCCGTTGGAGTGAGGGCCTTTGCCCATCTCAAGGTGGGCATATCAGGAAAAGATCTCACCAAACAAGCAGACCTTTCAATGCAAGGTCACCTTTACTTACATACAAAGTACTTATTTCCTCTTCAAAGTTATGCCATTTATATCTGTAGGTCCTGGTTGCTACTGTCTCCTATGTCACTGCTAGGAAGGGACCATATAACCTATCAGCCCAGAAGGTACACATTGATTGATGTATAACATAGTTATAGTAGAGTTGCTGTACCTGCTTTGTGTATTAACAGATCATAGAACCTCCGATCTGTGGCTAAAGAATCTGAAATGCTACATCTTGTGTAGATTATTCGATAGCTGCAGCAGTTTCAGATCACTAGCTCTTACAGATGCTGATCCACATTTACTATTCCCCCTGCTCCTAGGCAACAAGCAAAAAGGTGAGCACATGCCTTCTGTGGTACATTTAACCCAGACAGTAGCAGGGGGAACATTTTCCATTAGCCTTTCCCATGGCAATGTGCAGAGGGGTGAACAAGTGGCTCCTGGGTTGCGACCTCCCCATAAAACTGTACACATTGAAACCACATGTCAGGTTGGTGTTACTACTTTCTGCTATGCACCTAAACCCACCTTTGCCACATTATGGCCCCCTCCTGTTCCTTTAACTCCTATTTCATTTTCCAAGGTACAATTAAATTTTACCCCAGAAATATCCCTAAAGAGAGTAAAAAAAAAAACCGGTTCAAAAATTTTCTGGTATTTTTAAAAGAACTTATATACAATAAATAAAAATGTAAATGTGGATGTATTAAAGCACAGGGCAGTAAATGTGTATCTGTTTGAGGTTGCAAATAACATACACTAGTACTATATTTCACCCAGGGCCTCTGCTGGTAACTTTAAGAGCCGAATTTCTAACCCAGAAATTTGGCTCTACTAGTGCAGAGAGCGTGATTTGCATTAGCGTTGTGGCCCCCCTGAACCTGCTGCTGCACTAGAAGTGCTGGGCGGCAGCATTACGGGAGCCGCCATAGGCGGCAAGGGACAGAGAATTTCCCCCAATTTCACCGTATGAAATCAGGGTCAGACTGGGCTGGTTGGGCACTGGGTAAAAATCCGGTGGGCCCCGGTCCTTGTGGCCCCTGCCAACCCAGACCCACACCTGTCTAATTCCCATGCTGCCCACTGATCCATCTCACCCCTCTCCACCCCTGATTGCAGCTACAACTACAGGACAGGTTCGTGTGTGGTCCTGGAGGGGGGTTGCGACTGAGGCAGGAGGCCTGCAGGGGGTACCAGCAAAGGCGGGGCACTGGCCGGGGGGGAGGCCTGTGGTGGAAGCCTGTATGAAATCTACATTCATTGTTTAATAGTAAGCACATTACAATTAGTCCTTGCGGAGGCAGCATCTTTTTGCATAAAGAAATACTCTGACAAGAAGCAAATCTTGTCTGAGGAAAAAGCAAGTCTTATAATATAAGTAATTAAGGGGATTATTGAGAGGCTATGGATTTTTCTATAATATGTAGATTTTTTTCTCTTAGGGCAAGGCCAGACGTGGCGTTTTTGCTGCATTTTTCCGTTGTGTTTTTAAGAAAGAACAGCCAGGCGTAAATACGCCACTGAAACCACCTGCTACCCCCAACATGCGTTTTTCAGCACGTAGGATTCTTTTCCCAACATGCACTTCTCATTGTTCTCATTGAGAATTTAGACTCCATATTTAAAATACGCTGCGTATTTACGCAAAGTGTGGTTTCAAACGTGCAGATCTCATAGAGTCTATTGATCTGGTAGTTACCTGACGTATTGGCGTTTCTGCTAAAAAACACCAATACTGGCGTCCTGTGGCAGATTTCAGCTTGCAAGCGCCCTGTGTGAATTGCCATAGTGCTTTTCCATTAGTTTCAGTGGTAGCACAGTTTATGCGTATTTACGCCTGGCTGTTCTTTTTTAAAAACGCAACGTAAAAACGCCACGTCTGGCCTTGCCCTTATGGCAACTGAACAATATGAAACATTAAGTAAGGCTATGGACACACAGGCTGTTTTCAGTGGCTGTTGTCGTCTGCGTATTTGGGCTGATGTCAGCCTGTGTGTGACCGCACACAGGCTGGTCAGTTTCAAATCAATGGAGCAGGTGCACTGAGCAGATCTGCTTCTCTCAGCCTGCAAATTACTCAGGCTGAAAACAGCTGCTGATCAGCCTCTGAAAAAAGCCTGTGTCCATAGCCTAAGTACCATCCAATTCTTTGCACAATATGTTTTTATCCTATCAGTCTGGAAAATGTACATTTAATAATCATCCTAAAGATTTGAGGCTCTTCACTGGGGTGTATTGTTTGAATTAGAATTAAAAAAATAAATCTTTACTATATCTGCAAAACTGGCCATTGTTAATTGCTTACCCTACCACTGTATTTTCAGTTTGTGACTTGAGTGTAAATTATAATCTGTTTATGTTAATCCTATGATGCGCTTGTATAAATAAAAAAGGAATTGATGCCAGAAAACGCAAGCGAGTTAAAGGACCAGTAACGTCAATTTTTTTTTTCTATAGAACGAAAAAAAACCCACCAAGCCATATGTAACTTTAAAATATAACTTACCAAAATTCCGCTTGTGCTCCTCTTCAGAAAAGGCGACATGGCGTTGATCCATCATGCGGAGCTTGATTTCTCCTCCCCTCCTTCTATAGGAGAGCCATGGAGGAGAAATCGAGCGCCGCACTATGGATCGTCGCCATGTCGCCTTTTCTGAAGAGGAGCACAAGTAGAGTTTTGGTAAGTTATTTTTTAATAAAACTTTGCGATTTTAAAGTTACATATGACTTGGTGTTTTTTTTTCATTCTATACAAACAAGTTTTTTTTTTTAAAAACAAATTTATGTTACTGGTCCTTTAAGTGTAGTCATTACAAAAATGAGAATGGAGGTAAATGAGAAGGGGCATATGTAAATATATATATTTAAATTTACATATCCACACACAAACAACCTACATTATATCTCTTCAGAGTCTACTATTCAAAACAGCTGCAATGTGATTGACAGGATAGTGCACCCTGGCATGGATATGAGTGCCGGATTTTATGCTGATAAATAATTACATAGACATATTTTTAAACAATATAAATAGCATCTGAACCTAAAGTATCAATAAATAACAAAGTGGACCTAAATGCCACAACTAATTCCAAATTTTAACGCATAATGCAGGGACACCTGATAAATATATCACAGCCTTGACATTTTTAGAGGTTTACCATGGTGACATCAAGATTTCACTGCTAAATGATGTCACTATAACAAAGGCTTCATTCATTGCTGCGCCAAAAGTTGCATTGTGTGACATTCTTGCTAGAGTGTTAATGTAGGGTCTATTAATCTAGACCTCATGGTCAATTACGCTTTCTTCTGTCTTGACCCCATGAAGTTTAAGGGTCCTGAGCACAGTGTGAAAAAGCAAAGGGTTTCACTCTCACCCATGGAGCTTATTAGGACTTTATAGAAATACAATAAATACCCACACATTACCAACACTTGCACTGAGGAATACTCACCAGACAAACAGCCTGGTGCAAGAAGGTGGCCATTGTTCCCTTTATCTGACAATATTTGAAGCCAACTAAAGGAAGAGCTCATTTGTAAGTCAACATTTCATGCTTTGTTTGGAAGTTTCAATTACCACTAAAAGGCTTTAAGGAAGTCAATAGAGATAAGTTCCACTCAAAGATAATCAATTACTGACTAGCAATACAATATAGAACTTGATGGAAGCAAATTTGTCTCACAGTTAAAAAGTCAAAAATAGAAGAGTTTCTCAGTAACGTATTTTGTATATCTACTCTTTTCAGGAATGGTACCAGTGTTTTTCTCTCTCCTGGTTAGATTCTTAACCAAGGTTTAAATGGAAACAGACATGCTGCAGGTTTTTACAGCGACATTTAAGTATGACTTTCTAGCCCTTTAGTTAATTTTCATACCTAAACCCTTCCTTTTCAATAGGATGTAGTCACAGTTTTCATTGGTGCCCCCAAGGCCATATTTGCAACCACCATTGACAAATTTAAATTATCTTTAAGTTTGCAAAGTTGTTCAAATGTTAGCAGTTTTCATATAGTTTATAAATCAATGCGTAATAAAGCTGAATTTAATTGAGAGACATGCATTTGAAGTCCATTCTTGCAGAACATGGTTCAGTTACCATAAATATCCCATAGTGATATAATATTATTTTGCATGTACACAGAAACCCTGTTATTTTTAGTTCGCGGGTGTATGTGTCTGTTTTAATTAACTTAATAATAATGCCTTAATTGTCACTCTTGCATGTGATTACATTTCTTACATTTGGAAGCAGCTTTGTTTTTGCAAGATAAATAGTTAACTGAACCACTATTTTTACAAAGTTGATGTAGAAAATTGCATGTTCTCCTTTTATTACCTATTCATATAGGTCTTTTATATGCATTATGGTAATTTGTAGTCTCTTGATAAAAACATAGGTTACTATTTTTAATTTTTCACAGAGTGAGCAATTCAGTTTAGAATCATTAGTTCATGTGGTTGAATTGGATTTATAAAAATGTCAGTTTAAATGACTGAAAAACAGCCAAAAAATCCTGTAGTTTTCAATGAATGTAATCAGAAATCCATAGTGACAACAGATATTCATGGGAATTGTTGTTTTTATAAATAAGTGGAACTTCAAATTTGATTACAAGCAACCTTTGGCTTTCTATGTGTTAGACAATAGGTTATTCTGTTAAGGGCAATTTCCATGCACAGCATGTGGGTCCTGTTATTTTCAAACTAAGACATGGTTGTTTACTGTTCACAGCTCTTTATGCATTTTAAGCAGCCTTTCTCTGTGAAAGCTTAATAAATCACTCTGAAATGAATGCACCCTACACAATTAATCCGTTTCCATGCAAATGTATTTTTGCATTTGTGAAGGACAGTTTATGATAATATTTCTTCCTCATATTTATTTGGTAGTTTCAGTAATTTGATATTTTGCAATTTACCATGATTTGAATAGATGTTCAGAAACCTTTTAATGTTACAAATTTGGTTGATTTATGAGGGACTTTGCACATATCAATGCATAATTCATGTTTAATTGCATGAGTAAAACCATTAAAGGATGCAGGCTGAATTAAATAACAAGTGTAAAATTGCTTTAACTCCATATCAACAAATCAGCAGGTAGCAAGAGGGCACTTTAAAGAGATACTGACACCAGAAATTAAACCGTTTTTGACAAAATATTGTCTTTGCATGCCATTTATAATTTTGCCATTAAGTATTTGCCTGATGCTTTTACATTACCTATCTGATACCTCGTGTTCCTCTACGAGGGGGCTGCTGTATTTGTGCAGCAATAATCCATTAGCATTAGAAGCTTTAACTGACAGGTTGAGAAGGGACAGTCAGGTTGGAAAAACAGTCAGGTTTAGGAACTTCAAAGGGATACTGTCATGGGAAAAAAATTTTTTTTCAAAATGAATCCATTAATAGTGCTGCTCCAGCAGAATTCTGCACTGAAATCCATTTCTCAAAAGAGCAAACAGATTATTTTATATTCAATTTTGAAATCCGACATGGGGCTAAACATATTGTCAATTTCCCAGCTGCCCCAAGTCATGTGACTTGTGCTCTAATAAACTTCAATCCCTCTTTACTGCTGTACTGCAAGTTGGAGTGATATCACCCCCCTCCCTTTTCCCCCCAGCAGCCAAACAAGTGAACAATGGGAAGGTAACCAGATAACAGCTCCCTAACACAAGATGACAGCTGCCTGGTAGATCTAAGAACAACACTCAATAGTAAAAACCCATGTCCCACTGAGACACATTCAGTTACATTGAGAAGGAAAAACAGCAGCCTGCCAGAAAGCATTTCTCTCCTAAAGTGCAGGCACAAGTCACATGACATGGGGCAGCTGGGAAATTGACAAAATGTCTAGCCCCATGTCAGATTTCAAAATTGAACATAAAAAAAATCTGTTTGCTCTTTTGAGAAATGGATTTCAGTGCAGAATTCTGCTGGAGTAGCACTATTAACTGAAGCGTTTTGAAAAAAACATGTTTTCCGATGACAGGATCCCTTTCAAGTTACAATGGTGTACAAAAGCAGGCCTATCGGTGAAAAATGATCAGCATGAACTATAGGTAATTATTTGAAGAGTAGTTTTGTAGTGTCAGCATCACTTGAAAAGTAAGGCACAATTTTTCAAATTTAAGCTTTTGAGGAAAATTTTAAATTGGCAGAATCATTAAAACACTCTTACCTGAAAAGTGTATGAAATTCATATTATATACTGTATATATATATATATATATATACATACATACACACATATCAATTTCTACATTTGTACCCAACTAAAAGAAATAAAAGCTTGCTTAGGTATTTCTTTGGTCTTAATACTGCATTTTTTATCAGCTTCAGTGAAACACTGCACATAATATACTTTATCTTCAGGGCTGTCAAAAACATAGCCCTAAGGACAAATAAGTTTTATGGCCTACCTTGCTCAAGGATCCCATGAATGTATTTCTTATGTGATCTAACTCATAAGAAGTACTAGATGTTAAATAAGCTACATGCAACGCTGTGAGTTGCAGGGACAGCACTAACACAGGGAAAGCAAAACTTTTTTCCCAGCATATTTACATAAAGACTTGAATCAGAAAAATCACAATCATCTTGTGAAAATTATCAGCTGGAAAATCAAATTCTACAATTTATTTTCAATGAATTAAAAACTTTAATTTAAAATTTGTTTGAATTTTATGAATACTCTTTCCATTGACTTTTACAGAAGCTCATTAGATTTTATCTGCTGAATTCTAAAATTCAATTTTATTTCGATCTGAAATCAGAAAACTTGATTTGAAAATTTTCACGATTGTCTTTTTATCAGTTGAATCATGGAAAAAAAATTCTCTAATTTTAATAAAACAGCCCCATTGTATACTTTGTTAATATTCTTTCCAATGTGTCTCTGAATAGTTTATTCTACTTGGTTACATTTTAATTGTACAAAGTGTTTTTGTTGGAAGCATTGCTTTGTTGGAGTCCTTGGGAATTTAATTTTCCCTCAGCTCCGATGAGTAAGTAGAGGGGCAACTGCCAATCACATGTATAAACCCAAATATGCAGACAAACAAGGCTATGTGCAAAATACTATTCCATAAGTTAAAACTATGTCCTGCTTGCATACAGGATATGGATATATTTCCTTAAAAGAGGTATGCTGTACAACTGACCTCTAAACAAAGCATTGCTTTACCTCCTTCTCTATTTTAACACTAAAATGCTGCATAGCCATTACTTTTGTGGCAGAAAGGGCTTGTTCAACTGCATCTCCTTACACTACAACAAGCACATTGAGACTTCAGCTCAGTATAGCCCTTTACTGAATTTAGCCTTGTGCAGCAGTTTATTGTTGGCCATGTCATACCCCACTTGACATGATGAATGGCTGGACACACCTTCTCCCTGAGGAAACAACTCTCTTATCTCTGTGGACTCTCATTAAGCTATCCATGGAGACCTAAGTGCAGCAAGTGTTTTTGTAGTCATCCAAAGCCATAGCCTTGCTTAAAAATCTTCTCTTTCCTTGCATATTAGGAAAGCTAGGAGCCAGACCAGAATCAGAAGTTTATTCAGCTGTGTCTACAGAATGGACCCAGGAGCACTATCTTCTGCTGTTTGGAGATGGGACCTTCCAAGACCTGTAGCTCACATACAGAGTTCCACAGCACCTCCTGGATTTGGGAACCTGGGGAGAAGTTTTCTTATTGATGATTTGTTGAAGGATGTGGACCCTTTGGCTATGAAGTGCCTTCCTGTGGCTTACAGTCATTTGCCTGTCACACAGTGTCCTACAACAGAACAATTTAGCCCTCTTGGGAGTACATATCCCAGAGCTTGGACTTTCCAACTTCTTCGCACTTCAGACAGATGGCAGGCGTTTTATCCACAACCCTTTACAGGAAATGTATATGAAACAGGTAATTATGTAGCCCAGTGCTTATTTGGGAACTGTAAAATCCACTTTGAGATACAGTGTTGCTAGTTTCAGGAATATACATATTGGGAGGGATATTGTTGAACATTTTCATTAAATCAACATGGTATTAATATAACAGAGCTGCTGGAAATAAAGCTGCATGCAGTTGAATTGTTATCTGCAATGTAATTTTGTATCTGAGTTCTGCAATTATTTAAAATACACGAG
Organism: Xenopus laevis; assembly: GCF_017654675.1. Classification (NCBI taxonomy): domain Eukaryota; kingdom Metazoa; phylum Chordata; class Amphibia; order Anura; family Pipidae; genus Xenopus; species Xenopus laevis. The sequence continues at coordinate 70,676,517 of NC_054375.1, forward strand.
GAATGTTTCCTCTGCCTAGCCAAGCAAATTGCAATATTTGCCGGTGTTGTTAGATGGGAGATTATGATTTTATGTTAGTTGCTAATGTACATGTTTATACATTTGGCAGAGAAAAAAGCAGCATGATTTTCATATAATTCAAGCGTTAGAATTTCCTCTGGCCTTACTCCTGGAATTGTTGTTTAAATATGCCGAAGGTTTTTATTTTCTAACTATACTATGTAAAACATATTAATTAGCCTGATGTTTAAATTATACAATTATACTAGCAAATTTTAAGCGCGGGTGACAAATCTCCTTGTGTGTCTTTTCCATAAGACTAATTTAAGACATTTGCTGTGATGGCATTTATTTGTTTAGTTTGTATCACTGTAGCTTTTGTATGTTTTTATTATACATTTTGTGATGAGGCAATACACTTATCTGATTAACCCAGGTAGTGCCACAGTGGGACAGGGCTTCAGAAAAGGGCATTTTGGGGAATGTAGTTTGTCCGGAATCTAGGATTGTGGGATAGATGTGAAAGCAATATCATTGGCAAAATACATGGCTATTGTTTTCCTGTTTAAACTGCTATTTATTTAATGAATGTATTTTGCAACTATCACTCTCAATCAGTAGTTATCTAGTGTGCTAATGGGTAGGCAGTGAGTGCATGAATTTTCAGGTAGCGGCTATAGAGGAAGCTGACCCCACAGTCTGACCCCCCCTTTTCCCCACGCCCCCTGCAACTATTGGGTCTGCTTCCTCTATAGTTGTACCACTGGTTTTAAAGTTCCTGTTATGTTATTAGTAACAAGGAGTATTATTATTAGTATAAAGGGCGGAAATGTCCAAACTTATGAAACATTGTGATGGCCTGAATAAATGAAATTAGGGATGCACCGAATCCACTTTTTTGGATTCGGCCGAACCCCCGAATCCTTTGTGAAAGATTCGGCCGAATACCGAACCGAATCCGAATCCTAATTTGCATATGCAAATTAGGGGTGGTAAGGGGAAAACATTTTTTACTTCCTTGTTTTCTGACAAAAAAGTCATGCAATTTCTCTCCCGCCCCTAATTTGCATATGCAAATTCGGATTCGGATTCGGTTCGGCTGGGCAAAAGGATTCGGCCGAATCCGAATCCTGCTGAAAAAGGCCGAATCCTGGCCGAATCCCGAACCAAATCCTGGATTCGGTGCATCCCTAAATGAAATACACTCCCCTTTGTGGTCAAATTGTGACCTCTTTATACTATTTGTACATGGTGATGTTGTGTATAGTATCACAGAAAGTTGTGGGAAACATTGGAGGTGCAGCTTATGTGTGCTGTTTGTATTAGTAAGGTTATACCAGAAAAAGTAAAAGTGGGAGAATTATAAAGTGCGGGGTATATCTCAACCGTGGGTGTCCAAAGGAAGTCTTGTATACAGGTTGAGCAAAGTTAATAGTCAAAAGTATAATATTATGTCTTATCTGGAAACCCATTATCCAGAAATATTCGAATTACCAGAGGGCCATCTCTCATAGGGGCAAATTTACTAAAGGGTGAAGTGACTAACACTGGCAAAAATCCGCCAGCGTAACGTCATTTCGGTACTTCGCTGATTTACTAACGGGCGCAGTCATAACTTCGCTAGAGAAAGAGACTGATGCTGGCGCTCATTCACACTCATTCGGCAGGCAAGGTTCTGCTCTGGCGAAGGGACGTAACTGCGCAAATTCACTAAGATGCGGATTTTACTTAACGTTATGTCTTGAGCCAGACTTTGCTTCGCCACCTCAGGCTAGGCGAAGTGCAATAGAGTAGATAGGAAGTCCCAAAAAATGCTAGCGTCTTTTCCTTTTTCAGGGTGACAGGCTGCAAAAGAGCGTAATTTTTTTTGGGGTATCCGGCTTCCCCCCTAAATTTCCTAAGATATGGCACATAAACCATACACTGGGCTCATGTGTAGGGCATTATAACAACTCTGTTTTTTTTATTAAGCTTCCCTGGGCTTGTGTAATGTAATGTATTTGTTGCAGCATACAAGCCCATTCAACTTTAACTTCCTGCCGTAAGCAAATTAGCCAAAGCTGACGCAACTTCGCTCAGCTTGCGGAATTAACGCTAGCGCAGCTTCGCCAGTGTTCAGCGCCCTGGACGCAACTTTGCATGTTAGTGAATTAGCGTTGTCTGAGCAAATTTTCACCTGGCCAAGTGTTGCGCTGCCTGCGAAGCCGTCGATGGTGAATTTTCACCGCTTAGTAAATTTGCTTTTTCTCTGTAATAATAAAACTGTACTTTGTACTTTATCCTAACTAATTTTATTAATCCATATATCCATATTGGGCTTATTTAATGTATAATGTATATGTTAAATGGGTGATATGGCAACGCCTGGTCTAAGGGAAGGTGAGTTGTATACATTACATGCCCAATACTGCACCCATCTCTTTTATTAAGTTCAACATTTTTGGTGGCTACAATAGTATTAATATGTACTATACAGCAAGTCAGAACAAGAAAATATATACATACCCAAAGGCAATTAATGTATTTGTGTCATTGCTGAACTGTATGGAGTGAGCATAAGGAAATACAGAACTTAAAAAATCTTTTTTAATCATAAGTGCTGCTACATAGCTTTACTGTTAAAATAACTAGATGTTTAAATACATATTTATATTTAAAAATAAATGTTTTTAATTGCCAGAGACCTAGCAGGAACAAAAAACAAATACCTTTGAGTTAAGTAATTAATTAGATTAATTCTGTGATTCTTTTTACAGATTTCTCAAAGTACTTTTATCTGCAATCCGTTCCATTTTACTCAGCTTGCTGTGGTGGGTCCTGTCAGCACCCTGCATCCCCCACTGCTTTTCCAAGTAAGTCTTTATGCTTCATCAGTAATGCTTGACTTATTCTGTAAACCTAAAGCAGCAGGATTTAATGGGTCCTGGAAAACTAATTGGCGATGCTGTGGCAAGTTGCTAATCTGTCAGAAAAATAACAGCAGTCTCATTCAGTGCCCCTTCCGAAGATTTATCTGATTTAGGTGCATGGGACAATTGAATATGCTTCATGAACACTAAACCAGGCAAGAAGCTAATAGCTTTCTTGTTATCATGCATTTTAAAGCATACATAATGTTACTCTAGTAATGAAACTGAATAATATTAGCCTACATTATAAAACTGAAAAAAGATTAATGGACAGACATTATAATGAAAGTTTCATTTACAAAAACAAAGTATGCTTATTCCGGAATAAACCTAAGATGACAAATTAGAGCTGTGTTTTTCATTTTTGCAAAAACTAATTTTTGCTGCATTTATTGTGAGATAAAATACAGGCCAGTTGTACCATTGCAGCCAGCATATTGGGTTAGAGTGCATTTGAATGACTCATAAGTTAGGGGACGGGCAGGGGACATAACTTCTCTGTCCGTCCCTAATGAATGCAGTACTGCCAGAAGCAGACAAGGTTGTATTCAGAAGGAGACATGCAGATCTCTGCTCTCCAATATGAAGCACAGAGACCTGTAGCAATTCTTCTATGTGCAGGGCAATGCACACACGTGTGTGTGTATGTTTGTTTATTTATTTATTTATGGTGGTTAGTAAGAAAATCTGCTCATTTCAACCAAAGCACAGATATCAGTCTCCTGTAGGAAATAATGGGTTATTCTGTGCTGGCCAACAAAATTTGTTAAACTGCTTGGCATTTGTTCGTCAGTTCTTTTCAAATAGTCCAGTATGGGTGAAACAGAAGAAAGAAGAAATAGTATCAAGAAAAAAGCAGTATGTAAAAAGGGAAAAATTCTAAATGTTCAAAAAAATGTACTCATGTTTGTTTTCAAAATGCTATATATAATGCCCAGTATAAAGGATATAACAGAATATTTAGAAACCCAAAAGGTACTCTGCTTTGCAGCTTCCATGACATCAGAAAATTAGAATGTTAGATTAAGTGCACCACTATAGTAAAAATAGAAAGCAGAAATAAATTGGGGCATTTTACTTTGAGAGTGTGCAAAATAAACTTATGGTGTTGGTTTTGTGAACAGTCCCAGAAGTCAATGACTCTTAAATACTGAGACCATACAAACTGACAAGTGAACAAGCTGCAAATGTATGAGTTTTCCTTTAAGGGCTCTTTACTTTCCCACAGAGCATTTAGCATTGCGTTACACAAAGTAGAATGGATGATAGCACCATGACCAATCACCACTTTGACTTCAGTCTGCCACACGCGACTTCACCACAATTTTTCACTGTGCAGATGAACTTTAAGAACCATTGCACAGTGAAAAGGCCTTCACAAGGGTCACTTGTCCCTTTGTATTACAATAAAGCAGAGGCCCGTATGCAGTCTTTTCTCCTTTCTCACATTCCAATGGTGTTTCTGCACACAATTTAAAACACTTGACTGAAAAATAAAACAGTGAATGAAAGTGACTTTTATAGACTCCTTTCAGCTCATCTTACCCTATAACCTTTTCCTACCTGAAAAGAAATGGAGAGCATGGGATGAGTATACAGAGAAACTGATTAATTACACAAGGCATATTATCAACTGCAAGAGTTGTTTATTAACCCAGAATGATGTACAGTTTTGAAAGTGACCTATTAATTGCCTATTTAAAAAGTATGAATTGACTGTCAGAGGAGCAATGGAAGCCATGACTAAACCATTTACTCACTCTTACAAGGTGGTCTTCTACTAAGTGACTTTTGTTGCACTGATCAAGTGCATATTTATCATTACCATTGACAGGAGTAATTTATTCCAATGTGATCTGGTATTAGCAGGACAGCATACATAGCAGGTGCCAACACAATTGTAGAAGAGTTCATGCTACAACAGTTTGAAGAAAATATTTTACGTTTAAGTTCATTGTAGTGACTACATATTGTTAGCTATAGGGTTCATTAGTGCTGTAAAGTCATTTAATCTGATTTTAACTTGAAACAATATATTTATTAATCGGTGGGGGGGGAACAAGTGCTGGCAAATTCTGGATACAACACATAGTAAAATTACGTATGACACAATTCCCTACTTACTTGCGCTTTTGTTTTGCCATGCTTTAGACTCTACTCCGATCTCCTCTTTTCATACAGTTTTCTATTTAGCTGTTCCCTCTCTCTTTTATTTTACTTTTCCCGTTTTGAACTCATGTCTTTCTCTCCTATCTTGATTCATCCACCATTGTCAATGTGATTCTGTTACCTTTATATCAGGATAGTAAATATGGATTGAATAAAAGAGTGTGAGAATTTCTTACCTTCCATATTTACTATGCTCTCTCAACTCCTAATTTGCATTCCAGTCTTTTTCTGCCTTTCCTTTATATTTTCCTTTCACTCTTTTCTTCGCATTCATTACTTGCCAACTGCTCTCCTGTTTGTTTTCACTTTCATTTGTTCATTGTTCTTTTTTATCTTTTCCCTCTGCTCTTCCCCTTCTCCATTTTATTTCCCTTTCTTATTTTAAAGCCTTCCCTCCTCCTTCCATTTAATCTTCTCCTGTATTCTCCACTGTTTTTTTTTTATTTCTTCCCCACGGTTTACCCATTTGGCTCCTTTTTGCACGAGTATTACCTTTCCTTGTTTGGGTATGCATTCGTTAAAACTTATTTAAGTACTTAGTTTATGTGACTAAGTAAATATTTTTAAGCTGATTTATTTAAAGGGGAACTCCGGCTTCCAAACCATGATAAAGAGGCTCACATAACACAGAAACCCCCTAATATACACATCACAGTTACCTGTTTCTTCAAAACGTATGAATAAATGCCATTTTCTATGCTGAAATCCAGCTGTTTAACAGTTCTTCTCTTTCTGCATCATTTGAAATACTGGCAGGGAAGTAGGGACTAAAACACTGTTACAAATTGTAACAACTTCTCCACAACTTACAGACAGCATGCAGGAACCACATAACCCACAATGCAATGATGTTCCGTTCCTTATTGAAATCACATGTGCAGTGATTGGGAATTGTGGGGTTTGGAGGTTCAGTCTAAGGACAGCTGGCTGTTGATACAAAGTAACAGTAGTCAGCCAGCTCATTAAAGTAGTCAGACAGATCAGCAGGAGAGCAGGGGGCTAGGCTTAGGAAACTGTTCCAAACCATTCAAAATCATGAAAAGTCTGCATATTTTTAAATTGATGTATATTGCAAAGTTATTTGAAATTGTGTTTACTTTTAACTCAAAATGCTAACTTTATATTTGTGTGGAGTTCCCTTTTAAACTATAACATTGTTCCCTTCAATATTAACATGTCTCTTTGTAGGCCCTTTACAGTATATTGTCAGTTAAAAACAGTACTTAGCCTCTTACAGATTTATATCTCATGCATTATCAGTATGCTACTTGTCGTGTTATCATTATTGTCAACATGTATTTATAGAGCGCCAACATATTGCGCATCGCTGTTACACATTTAGCTAAATCTGGTTGAAAAAAGACAAAGCCCATCATGTTCAACCCCTCCAAATGAAAACCCAGCATCCATATACACACCCCTCCCTACTTTCACATATATTATATAAACCCATATCTATACTAACTATAGAATTTAGTATCACAATAGCCTTTGATATTATGTCCAAGAAATCATCCAAGCCATTCTTAAAGGCATTAACAGAATCAGCCATCACAACATCACCCGGCAGTGCATTCCACAACCTCACTGTCCACACTGTAAAGAACCCCCTACGTTGCTTCAAATGAAAGTTCTTTTCTTCTAGTCTGAAGGGGTGGCCTCTTTATAGGTAAAAAGGTCCCCTGCTATTTTTCTATAATATCCTCCAATGTATTTGTAAAGTGTAATCATGTCCGCTTGCATGTTATCAAATAAACACCATGATTGTAATGCAATTTAAATGCTTTTTTGTAGGAAATGAAATGCTGCTGCCCTTATCTGGCCAGGATGCAAACTCCAAGACAAGGCGTGTCATTTTAAGAAGGGCGGTGTTTTCTGAGGAGCAAAGGAAAGCTCTTGAGAAGATGTTTCAAAAGCAAAAGTACATCAGCAAGGTTGACAGAAAGAAGCTCGCAGTAAAGCTTGCATTAAAGGAATCTCAGGTACAACTTACTCTACATATACAGTCTGTATGGTGAGCTAATGCTTTTTGAACTAGGAATATATAAATTCCACAATGACAATATGTGGTAAAATGCACTTCTACACTCACATGTCTAATAAAGTTGAGGTGCAGGACTGCGTTAGTAAAGGAGAACTAAAGCCTAACTAAAGAAGTAGGTTAGAAATGTTGTGCATTATGTTGTGAGCTTCCATACCAGCCCAAGGCAACCACAGCCCTTTAGCAGGGAAGATCTGTACCTCCCCATATACGAGTATAGGTCCTTGTGTGGTTTTCCTGTTCATAGCAGCCGGTTATCAACAGTTAATAGCCTAGCAGAGCTGTTCAACAACTGATTCTCAAAATTATTCCAGTTGATTCTGTGACCATGCAGTTGTGTGAATGTAGAAATTCAACAGTAATTATTATATCTAATTCATGTAGGTTTTTTTGCACTTCTATCTCTGAAAGATATTTCGTAAACCCAGTATTATCATTTGTCACTGGACTGTAGGACAAAACATAAAGCAACAGATGAAAGTAGGAAAGAGGGAGTCTATGAATAATGACTTAATTGTGCCTATGGTTGATGGCTTACAGATGACATTAGTCTCTGGGTGAATGAATCCATTATTCAGAAATTATAGTTGGAATATTCTGTTTCTTTGGGGCCAAAGAATGAAGCCACTGTAAATATTAGAGTGTCATGTCATCAGACAGAATATATAGTGCTTTTTTTGATTTATAGTCTTGTGACACCATAAGTTATATATTTTTACATTTCTCAACAGGTTAAGATCTGGTTCCAAAACCGAAGGATGAAGTGGAGGAACTCCAAAGAAAAATCGGTGCTTTTAAATACGTTTTTAAAAGAAGATTCCGCAGAACAGAATCTCTCAAGGACTGTACAATGTATCCACACACCCTGCTGAAAGGAGGACAAATGACCAATCAAAGCAATAAATTTAGACAAGGGACTTCAGTTAAAGGATATAGACCAGTTTTGGGAAAAAGCAGCTGTGAAGTAGCGGCACGTCATAACAGAACATAAAAATCTAAATTTTAGCATTTCCACACGAAAATCTTCCCTTCTTTTTGAGGGATTAATAGCTGATCCTGTGCTTGCCAACACACAAGCATAGAGGGAATTGGACGGAGTGGATTGGCTGCTATTAGCCTAAAAAGTGCACTGTGCAACATATTATGGGGCTGATTACCATAAAAAGGTGCTAAAGTGTACAAGTGCATTTGTATCAGCAGTTTTATACAGTCTACTACAAGTTAGAAAATTAAAGCAAATACAGAAGAACACCTGCACTTGTGCAATTTCTCAGCTATGTTTGAAATCAGACTTACTATGTTTTGCATATTAAATACTAACACTGCTGCAATGGTCCGATGTTTAATGTGATTGCATTAATTTATAATGTACTTCTTAAAAAGTATTTTAAAGCATACATTTGTAAAAAAGGAAGCATTAGGACATGTAAATAAAGTTATTTTCTAACTTCATTACTGTAATTGGGTTGTCATCGTTTGTCATAAGTTAAACAAAAAAAAAAATAGTTGCAGTATAATGTATGTGTGCCCACTAGATGATTAGCATTGTTTATTATCAGCAGTCACATATATAGTGATAACATATTTTACAGCAGACTACTAAGAATGTTACCATTAGGGTTTAACTTTCCCTTTCAGCCCATTTTTCTTTTAAGTTTTGTGACAGTGGGTGGTCAGAATATTTGTGAAGATTTGTCTCAAAGCAAATTTGTCTCCTAATGTCTTCAATATTTTTTCCATTTATTTGCAGATTTTTAACCTTCTTTGCCAGTTTGTGATTTCTTTGTGTTTTCACATTGTACATTTGCCTGAATATTTTGCATGTTGGCATAGTAGCTAAGTACTATTAAAAATGCTGCCAAATTTTGTATCAAAACATGTTGCTAGCAAGTGATGGACTTATAGCAATGGTTACTGCTATGGTAGCTGCTGGTGCAACCCTTCTGACACTGCTTTTGCCCTTCCTGAATGATCAGCTGTCTCTTGAAACCATGCAGGGCTGGAACTAGAGGTAGGCAGATAAGGCAACTGCCTAGGGCACAACACTGTGGGGGGCTCTGGGCAGGTGCCTGTTCAAGATTCTTCTGCCTTCCCCTAGTACGGATTCGCTCTCCTCTGCAGATCTCGCCTACCCCCTTTGCCTCTTGCTCCTCTGTCCCTGCCATAATTTTAAAGAAAATGTAACCATATTTATGGTTTGTTATTCTTAAAATCACATTAGAAATTTAGACGTTATGCAAGAATCTTGTAATACAGAGCAGGTGATTTTAACAATATTTTAATTCCTGTAAAGCTCAACAGTAAAAAGAAACACTCAATACCACCTGAAGCCTTCTAGTGGCTGGAGGTACAACTTACACCAGATGGGGTTTTATAAGATAAACATGTATAAAGATGACTTATAGTGATCAAATCAGAAAAATAAAAAGATGCAAGAGTCTCACAGGAGTAAATAAGCCACACAAATTTTTCAAACATTCCAAGTCACTTTATATAACCCGGCATATATTCTATTACTCTGCAAGCATCCCACAGCTCTCTGAAATTGACTGAAGCGCAGTGAACACAAATAAGGTATTGCCATAACCTGGGTATGTTGAAATATATTTCTACGCTTGAATTTTAATATCCATTTTGTGCTAAAAAAAACATGAAAAAATCAAGAGGAAAACACATGTTGCTCACAGTTCACAGAAACGATTTTAGTCTACCAAAAAGCATAAATGAGGAATGATGAAAAGAGCTGGTATGACGTACCAACTGTCTTTTTTGGGTAACAATACAGCCATTTACATTTCTGTTGAGAAAAAAAAATTCTGTTTGAAAATATACATAGTAATTAAGTGAAAATATTTGCTCAAGTAATCTTTACTTCTGTATGCTTTCAGTTAATATGTTTATGAAATGCTTTAGAATTGCTTAAAATGGCAATGACTATCCTTTTCCTCTATAACACAAACATGAATGTGATGCCTTTAGGTGCCCTCAAAGCATCTGAAGTGTAGGTCTTAAAGAACCAAAAGTAGAAGTCTGTTGGAGTCTGCTTAGTGATACAAGAGACTATTGTTTGCAGTTGCTATCTGTTGTTCAAAACCCCAAAAATGTAACGTAAAACGTAAACGTATTCACAGTACTTCTATTGATCCAAAAAAAACTTCAAAACAATATTACTGAATGACTACTTTTAATTGAAGAACCCCCACTGAATTTGGCCATTGTGCCTTTCTAGACTCCCCTTTTTGATGGGCCCCCTGGCAGGCCACCTGTCCCCTATGATGAAAGTCTTTGCTCTGGGGCATAGGGTTACTTGTTAAATGGAATTGCATAATTACATGGTTCATTTGGGTTGAAAAAAGTAAATTGCAAATCAACTTCTCCAAATGAAATCTAACTGTAGCCTTTTAGATTACAGTAATCCTGCCCAAAATTTTGGTCCAAAAAGACATTAAAGACTTTCCTAAAGGTAAATAAGGGAACCTACCACTGCAATATTGCCCAATAACACATTGCACAGCTCCTCTACCCTTTTGGGCCCCCCCCCCCTGCCCCCACCCTAGTCCGCACGATTTTTCTCTGCCGATGCAGCCGACTCCAGCCGGCTGCAGCGCACACGATCTTCCGCGGGGGCCCTGGCCCATTTGCACCCCCTGCTCCCCCGGTAGTTACGCCCCTGGCAACAACATACATTCTTAAACTCAGTGTACTATATAAAAATGGCCACTAGATGATATTTTATTAATGATTGTTCATTGATAAATGCTCTCTATTGTTTTTCTCTTTTTTCTCTTCCTTCCATACTGTTCTAGCTATGAAAGTGCTGAGTTATCACATGCTGTGTGGGTCACCAGTAAAACCTGCTCACAAGTTGCTGAATATTTTCTGTGGGAAAAATGTTCTTGCACAATTTGTCCATAACATCCTCTATTGAATTTGAAAAGGATATGTCCCCACAGTCAGTGGTGAATTAATGACATGTGGGCCCCTAGGCTACCCCCACATAGGACCCCCTGCTATGCTACTGCTGGGTCGGGATGTGCGCAGAACCAGACACATGTGCACCAAGCTCTCCATGCTGGGCTAGTTTCGGCACACATTAGTGACATCACTGGATCTGCACACATCCAAGCACATGCACATGTCTTGCCTGCCTTTTTCTCTCAGCAGGTGTGCCAGACCAGATCCAGTAGAGCAAATAAAAATAAATATTAAAATATTATAATATAAAAGAAAATCTAAATAATAAAAAATCTAGATGGGCCCTGATCACACTGAGCCCCTAAGTTACAGCCTAGGGGAGCCTGTGCCTCAGGCAGCATGGTGCGGCCAGTTACCAGGGGCTTTATGAATTCCTATGCAGTGCAACATGAGTTAACTGCCTGCATGATTCCCAGTGGCTCTGTACCCACACATGAATCGAAAGAAAAGCTGAGCATAACTTACTTTGCATTCAGTCTCAATATTGTTCCTGCTGGTACACACCCATTGGGAAACATGAGAGCAGTTAACCCATGCATTGCCATGTGGTGGAATGCACAGAAATTCTGTACATGCAAGGCAGACACATTTTCCTGCCATGTGTATATGTATAATGTCTGATTTGATGCTATCAATTACTGCTCATCTTGAGAATTATGATCACCCTGTCTCTATGCAGCTGTCTCCTAGCAGCCCATGTACACTCAGGTAATGAGGCAACATTTTTACTTTTTTTTTGTCACTCTCTGAAATCATATCCTAGTGCATGAGATCCCTTAACCAGAAAGCTCAAAATAATAGGAAAACCATCTCCCACACAGTCCATTTCAAGCAAATAGTTAACATTTTTAAAAAATGTCTATAATAAAATAGTACCTTGTATTTGATGGTCCCTAAGCTGTATGAATCCATATTTGCGGCAAAACAATCCTATTGGGTATATTTAATGTTTAAACAATTTTTAGCCTAAAATTATGCTGGTCCAAATTGTGGAAAGATCCATTATCTAGATAACCATGGGGTCCCAAGCATTCCAGATAACATGCCCTACACATGTATCACCATTTGCTTAATTTTACTTTAAGCTTTACTCATCAATTTTTTAAAACTGATACCTTTAGTTACATTTTAGCTTCACTGTAACATATAGCCACAAGATGTCACTGCAGCTTTTCTGTAGCACAATTTACAAAATTGCTTCACTAAACCACTGCAGCCTTTTAAATGAGGAGAAACATGCCATTCATCCCTATAGAGAGAGGAGTACAATTAGGATAAGTGCTTTAGCTTTGTTTAGTGAATGACAACAAACAGGACTGCCTCCGATTTATTAATGAAGGTGACTGAATCAAACAGATTACTTTTCAGCATAGAAGGCCCCACTTTAAAAACAAGAACAAAAGCCAGATAAAACCCTGCTTGCTCATCTGACTTATGGGTGCCAGGAAGAAACACAACATATTTACTTACTTATATACTTTACTATAGATTCTTGACTTTAAATTGCAGCCCTCTGGTCTGAGTGATCCACATAATGATCTCATAATGGGAAAAAGAAGTGCTGACAGGCACACTAATCAGTTTACAAATAGGTACATGGTGTTTTCTATAATCGTCAGCCCAAGAACCAGTATAAAATAGGGAAGAATGGGCCCGACATTGAACCCCAGAGCCCTGTAACCAGCTTAGGAAAATCAAGAATCTTCTTGTTAGCAATTCACTGTAGGTTATGAATGTGTATGAAATCCAAGGGTTATTTACCTGCCATCTATCAAGCTGTCTATATAAACCTATTATTTTAATGCAAGGGTTGCTGAAAGTTATAGTTTAGCAATAAGAGATTAATGTAAGTACCCAAGAAGCAATTGGATTAGTATTATTAAAGGGGAACTCCGGCTTCCAAACCAAAATCTGATAAAGACGCCCACATAACACAGAAGTCCCTAATATACCCAGCCCAGTTATCGGTTTCTTCAAAAATTATGAGTAAATGCCATTTTCTATACTGAAATCCCGCTGTTTAACAGTTCTTTTCTTTCTGCATCATCTGAAATCCTGGCAGGGAAGGGGGGACTAAACACTGATGTTACAAATTGTAACAACTTCTCCACAGCTTATAGGCAGCATGCAGGAACTACATAACCCACAATGCATTGCACTATGATGTTCCTTTCCTTATTGAAATCATGTGTGCAGGGAATTGTGGGGTTTGGAGGATGCAGGCTGAGGACAGCTGGCTGTTGATACAAAGTAACAGTAATCAGCCAGCTCAGCAAAGTAGTCAGAGAGATCAAAATGAGAGCAGGGGGCTAGGCTTAGGGAACTGTTCCAAACCATTAAAAATCATGAAAAGTCTGCATATTTTTTAATTTATGTATGTTGCAAAGTTGCTGGAAATTGTGTTACTTTTCAAAAAGCTTAAGTTGTGTTTTTGTAGCATTCCCCGCAACAACATATATCTATAAATCAACAAACTTGGCAGCATTGTAAAAAACCTGATCATTTTGAAGGACAAGGGAAAGTGGTACTTTCACAACCCAGAAAGGGTGACTACGCTTTGGAAATACAATAAGTAAAGCTCTGAATAATAATGTTTTTTTTTAATAAAAATGTCTATTTCATCCAAAACATGATGGCGAAAAGGATTCTTCACCCAAAGCAGCAGCTATGTTTCATATAAGATGAACATTTTATAAAGATGCCATGGCAACAGTATGACTGGATCTACTAGAGCCCTCAAAAGAATCTGATCTCCAGGGTCGACTCTCACAACAATAAGATGCAGATGGTGTTATGTCTCATATAGGCTTATGACATAAATGAAAACATGCTGATGGGAAGAGGCCTAAACCCACGGGTAGATTATCCAATACTCTGCTAGGCTACATAGCACGATGCATGTAGCAATGCATTATTATGGTGGGTGCCATGACAAGCTCGCTCCCAAAAAAAAAAAGAAAACACAATGCAGCACTAAAAAGCAGAAGCAAAAATCTGTCTGGTAGAAAAACTATCTTAAATCACAACTCAGTGCAATTATTTGTCCTTGGCACAAAAGACAAAACATCTTTGGTATATGTTATTTGAAACATGCTGCTGGTGAGGACAGTTCTTTTACTGGTTAAGACGATGACCTGTCCCATCTGGTACAACCCGTGCCCTCCTCTCTAGTTAGAAAGTGTAATTAATATTTAAAACAAAAATAGGGAGACAAATATAACCAAAATGGTAAAATAACTGTTTCCCGTTTACAGAAACCAGAGACAGAGTGAAGAAAAGTAGGAGGCACCAAAGGTACCATATTATATTGTATTTTATTGTTTTAAATCATTTTATATAGTTTATACTTTGTTCTTAACATGCACAGACAGATTTGATAATAGTCCTAATGGTAACTGCGAGTCTTATAAATCCTGGAAACTCGACTGGAAGAAATCCAGGAATTTACCATCGGAAACAACTGAACTGCTGTTCCCTATTATTACAACCTTTTGATAACATTTTAAAATCAAGAAAACATGAGACAAAGAAATACATTGAAGGAAAATAATCTTTATTGTTGTTTCCATTTACCAATGCAGAGGATGATATTATGTTGAATATTATTATCCACAATCTGTTATCTTTATTAAACAATAAAAATATAAAATAAAAAGAAGATGATAACCTGTTCTGTACTACTAGTAGTGGCAAAAGAAGATCTAACAGATTTTGGAACTGGGACTCCCCAGATCTCTCAATCACAATAAATAAATTACATTAAAAAATCAAGTATTTTTTAAAAGAAAGAAATAGATTTTTTTCAGGCTGAGGGACTTTTGCAACATACGGTGCTGTTTATTATTGTGAGTCAGAGCCAGAAGTTGAACTGCTTTTAAGTATAAGGGGGTGACACTGGCTCCATCTAGCCACATTTGCAAGATGGAAGAGTAATTACCTGTCACATGGGGTTATACCTCAAATTATTTCCAGTTCTGCTGGTGGCACTGTAAAAAAAAACAATCCCAGTTATCAACATATTAGTCGAAAGGCAGGTCTTTATCCAAACTAGCAATTAATCAATATAGATTTTACCCCTTGATACAATTGTATCCATTAAATCCTTTAGCCCCTCAACAAAGTAAAACACACATATCCACACAAAAAAAACAAATTATAACAATAACTGCCAGCATCACTACACTGTGTAACTGATATGTCATTGTTCACACTATATAGAAAGATATTTAGTGCAAACCTTTAAACCTGTGGCCAATGTATCCCTTTAGCCTTCTCTGACAATTTATGTGTAAGTGCAAACATTAATGCAACGGACCCCTGACATTACTGCAAGCCTAGACCTGGTGGTAATTAGGGTTCCTGAAGGGTAGGACTACATGGCCATTTTCGGCACGATCCAACGCTCTGCGACAAAACGCCTGCGATAAAAATAAGGAAAGAGATAGAAATGTCGGATGAAGTTGCATTGTCCTACCTGAAGTGTTTTGAGTCAATAATAGTAACACTGTGCTAGATCAAATTGTGTGGAAATGGTGTCCATTGCAACATGCCAGCAAATTGCTAGATTGGATGCCAATATGCTTTCATATTGGTGCAATTTATTGTGTACTTGCAATTATGATGAATTCTGGTAAACAATGTTGCATTGAAGGTATAAAATTGTGATTTGCATCTGAAAATTGCACTTTGCACAATTCTCTACATCCATAAAAGAGGCTAAAGGGTAATTCACCTCCTACATGTATTGACAACATCCTTTAGGGTTGCCACCTCACCCCTTTAAAACCAAACACATGGAATCCACAGCCTGCATGGCTAATTAGCAATTCATTTAGATGCATGCTGGAGACTGAACTGATTTATGTGCATCCATGCATCATGCATCTAAATAAATTGCTAATTAGCCATGCAGGCTGTGGATTCTTTATGTGTTCCGTTTTAGAGGGGTGAGGGGCAACCCTAATCCTTACATCCATCTGTCTGCTGATGTATCATGTGCAAGTGTGTCTCCTGGGAACACTGGAACTACCACCACCCAGCACTTGGCAGTCATTCCATGGTTCCCACAGCACATTGTGTCAATAGGATCAAAAGATTAGGGTCAAAACAATCACACTGTAATAACACTTTAATGCTTCCTGCCAGAAATGACACAATCACAATCCCCAATCTGACCATTTTACCTGCAGTCATGAACTCAGTTCAACTCCATTGAACTGGGGACAATCAGTTTGCAGCCAGAATGATGAGGGGGAAAATGCTGCACTGATAATAAAAAAAACAATATTTATATGTAAGAATATTGTGAATCCCTACATAGTTTGTGCCTGTGTTTCCACAGAGAGTATCAGATGGTGCACTTACCTTTCCGTATGTTCATGGGGTAGAAAGGAGGAATGGCCTGATTAGTGATGCATGTTTGAGGCAGGTGATCTTCCTGGTGTATAAATATGCATTTCTACATACTGTCATTAATTTATACTGTGGTACTGTTTTTGAACATGCCTGTCCAATAAATTGTTACAACCTTTTTAAGAACCGCTGTAATTCTCACTGGCAGTGCACAAACATATGGTTGGAATATAGCACATGTTCTGCTACAATAAAGGACAAGGGGCACCGTGTGGGCCAAGATAGTGTTTTGTATATAGGCATGTTTCCATACACACTCATATGTTTAAAACCACTGACACATTCTTTGCATTTAGAGTACATATATCTTAATAAAGATTTTGAGATTTTAAAGTTAAATATGTCTTGGTGGTTTTTTTTTCGTTATAGAAACTAATTTTTTAAAAAATATTTTATTTACTGGTCCTTTAAAGACCTGGATGCCTATTATGGAATCCACTATTATATGTATATGCAACCCCTTCAAGAACAAGTTGAGTTGAGGTGACAATCTTTTATTCTATAACCATGTTGGTTAAAATGGCAGCAGGCCAATCACTAATCCAACTGCAGTCATGTAACTATCCAGTACACATCCTTTAATGGAGGGCTGAGGCTGTGTAGCTTCCTGGCACTTCAAAGATGAACTTCCTAATGCTTCAAACACATTAACACAACTTAGCCATTCAGCTTCCAATTTATTTTAGTTTTTTTCAACAATAATTCATTTTAAATATGTATTAATAAAAAAAATTATAAGTAATTCATTGTTTATACATGTCCATTGCTGTGATAGGGAGATATAATTCCATGGCCAACCAGCATTTTGCAGTTGACTAATATCCAGGTGGTATGAAAAGCACAGTGAAAGGGTCACAACTTGACATGGTACTTGAATCATATACTGTACTTTGTGTGAACAGGCATTTAGTAAGAGAAATAAGATGTTAGATTTAATTATGGTATGCCACTTCAAATACAATCAGAAGGCCTCATAATATTGCATATTCTGTATGTGGATGGGAATAAAGCAGAATAGCAACTTGCCTTTTCAACAACACAACGAGAAGAATTAAATATAATGTTTAAATGTTTTTGTGCATAGGTGGTTCACTTTGATACTTCCTCTTCCTGGCAGAGTCATAACCAGGAAAATGTAGAGAGTCAAGTCTAAGACTGCACTAACCAGTTAAAGGAAAACTATACCCCCCAAAACAATGTAGGTCTCTATAAAAAGATATTGCATAAAACAGCTCATATGTAAAATCCTGCTTCATGTAAATAAACCATTTTCATAATAATATACTTTTCTAGTAGTATGTGCCATTGGGTAATCATAAATAGAAAATTGCCATTTTAAAAAATAAGGGCCGCCCCCTGGGATCGTAGGATTCACTGTACTCACAAACATACCAACAAACCATGCATGTTAGGTCACATGAGCCAATTAACAGACAGAGTTGTGTCTTTTGCTTCCACACTTCTTCCTGTTACAGTTAGAGTTGAAGTATTTCTGGTCAGGTGATCTCTGAGGCAGCACACAGACCATCATGAAATAGTGGCTCAAGGCAAGAGATGTAAAAGGGCAATATTTACTTAAATATATATTCCAGTTTGGTAAGATTCTTTAATATGCCACTTAACATGATATGAACTATCTGTTGCTTAAGTGTTCATTTTGGGGGTATAGTTTTCCTTTAAGTGAAAAAGTAGAAGTGTTCTAGTTTTAGAGAGCTCACACCTGCTCATGTCATGAAAACAACTGATGTCGTTTAAAGAAACATTGTTTTAAAGAAATGTTTTTTTTCCTCTGACCTAGTAAAGCTTTATAGTTATCTCTGTCTGTGAATGTTTTCTAAGCTGTATGCTTGGGTATTGATTTATTTGGTTCAGAAGGGTCAAGGTGAACAGAATGCTTTTGAGTTAACAATTCCAATATAATTTTTCATGTGCCAAATAAAATAATTATCTTGGCATATAAGGTAGAAAATGTTGCCTGGGATAGCAGTCTGGAGAAATCCTTTAGGGATGCTCCATCTGTAGTGCAACATTTCTGACCACTACGAAGCTAACATTAAAGGGGACCTGTCATTCTAAGATATACAGTAATTCCAAATTCTTCTATTTTGTGCTAGGCAGCCAAAATAAACTTTACTTACACTATAATATATACATGTTTCCTTCAGTCTTGGAATTTACAATCACAACAAAGCAGGCAGGAGCCATTTTATGGACACTGTTATTATGACAAGCTGTGAATCATCTCAAAATCTTGTTTATGTGCCAGAATCGAGGACCTAATGCCCATGCCCATGCACGGGCTACACAATTATTAGACTGCGAGGAGTGCAGAAATATCTATGAAATGCAGAATGGAAAGTGAAAGCAACTGCCTGCCCTGCCTTTAGAGGAATAGAGGTGGGAAGGTAATAAATGATTGGCAGCTGAGATTTTTAAATATCTTTATGACAGGTTTTTTTTAATAAAAAATTTAAATAAATAAAAAATAAATACAACTAATTTAGGTTTCATGTTTAATTTTAAAAGGAGTTTTATTATACAGTGACAGGTCCCCTTTATGAATAAGAAACAGAAGGGAAAATTATTAATTTGAAAAGGACATTATTATTTGGCTTTTCATGTCTGGATGACAGGTCCCCTTTAAGAATAAGACAACAAAGTTCATTAATGATTAAAATGACACAATGATGCCCTTTAATTGTTTCTGGACTGTATAACATTTGTTATGCTTTACTAAAACACACTCAAGCATATTAAAGGCAATACAGAAGCATCTAACTGGTGGCAGTACCTGAAGTACGCTGACATTTTTTCGAAACACATTGAAGTCAAAACTAGCTTTTTCTCACTCAAAATGTATTAAAGTCAATGGCCATTTTTTCTTATGGCAACTTTTTTTCTCCAAATGCATTAAAGTCAATGGACGTTTTTTTTTATGGATGGCGACTTTTTTTCTCCAGATGCATTAAAGTCAATGGGTATTTTTTCCTATGGTGACTTTTTTCTCCAAATTAATTAACGTCAATGGGCGTTTTCGCCGTGACAAATTTTTGCCGCAGTTTCGAGAAAGAAATTGCACATGGCAAAATTCAGAAATTTGCTGCGAATCTATGGCTGACTAATTAATTCGCTTATCACTAGTTAACATTAACAGGGGAATGTAATAAAAGTCGCAAAGAGCAAAACAATTCGCACCAATAAGACTAAAAATACACATCTCGCAATGTAATATTGTTCCTTAAACTGTTATTGCATTGCGAATTTTAATTGCGCATTGCGAATTTTAATTGCGCATTGCGAATTTTAATTGCGCACTCATAAGAAGTGCTTGAAGGTGTCGTAATCTTTTGGAGCAAACATAACGACTTTTTCAGTAAGAAGTTTTATTACATTGACTGCGCATTGGCGCAAACTATAAAATTCGCAAACGGTCTTTCACTGTCGGAAGTGGTCGCTAAACAGTTTCCGGGCTCGCAAAAGCCATATTAAATTCGCACAAAGCAAAATTTGTTCGCACAAAGGCATAACTTTTCGCATTGCGAATAGTTTTTCCGTTAGCGATTTTTATTACATTCCCCCGTAAATATCCTATATCAGGGCAAAGCCTCACTACTGTTCTGCAAAGAGCTGGTGAGCCACAACCTGCCTAGCTCTGAGTTATTTATGGGATAAATTCAACAAAGCATGTCTTCAATGACTCTCACAGTGCTTCTTGTTTTTATTGAAAAATAATTCTAAAACTATGTTTCTCTAATCTCACAGTGAACCAGTAAATAAAATAATCTCTGCATCCTGAATGAAATATTAATGGAATATAATTCAGTGCTAGACATCACAGTCATACATTATTTAGATACCTTACTCGGCTAGAATTTTCAGTCAAAGACACATAACTGCAAAATGTAAACTTTTGGTTGCTGCAACATAAGCACAATATGCACTTTATCAAGAATGTCTTTGCAATAGACTTCTTAAACTTGAATTTGTTATTAGGCTGTGATAGCCTCAAGCTCTTCCTGGGGGATTTTCGCATTCTGAACATCAGGTCACGAATGCCTGAAGTGGTGTTGCTATGCTATGGGTTACTACCTTCATGTTTATTCATGAAGGGTATTTGTATGTTGTGTTTTGGATGAGAGGTATTTTTCAAATCTCTATACTGTATCAAATCTCTATATCTGTATATGTATCAGTTTAATACTACCCTGTGACATAATAAAATCGTATTTTGAGGGCTTTCAAATCAAAACAATATTACAGAATAACTGCATCTTGGTATGGCTACAATAAATATTTCCATTAATAAAGGAATTTGTTAATTTGTGCATTCTCTGGTCCTATTAAATGATTCTTCTGTTCTGGACTTCTGCACATTGGTATTCCAGGTCTCTCTCAGTCCCTAACTGTGATGAGTGGGTTGACCCAAATCTATGGAACCCTAGAGTTTACTTATAGTAGGACAAGTCATAAGTTTGCAGGTCAGGGTGAATGTTGGATATAGACTACATTATGAATGAAGCCAGATATAAAAAAGAGAAAAACTGTTTTCTCTGCTTGGAACTTCCCTGTATATAATATTATGGGATATTTATGTAAATGTGCAGCTAAAGAGGAGTAACTGCGTACTGTGGAGTGAATTAATATCAGTATAGAATCTAGGAAGAACTACTTGTATTGATGCCTATTCATAGTCCTCCTCCTGAGGCTATATCATCACTAGTATATCTGTGGCTTAGGTTACTGAGTGATTGTGGACAACTGTGGCCAAGCAATTAGTATTTTTGTATAGGATATTGTGCAAAGGAGATTAATGCACATGTTCTGACCATTGTGTGCCTACATGGGGAGCAGGATGAGCTGTTTAATCCTGGAACATCCTGCAAAGAGCTTCAGTGCCTGTGGCAATGATGATGACTGGTGTCAGTATAACTCAGAAGTAGCGTCTGTGTTTAATAGACTTTGCCAAAGGTTTTACTGTAAATATGTTGAATTTTCCCTAAGTTTTGACAAATATGAATAGGCTGGTGCAATACGACTTATTATAGCCTGTGCATTTGATGCCTGCCTAGTGGCACATGGAGGAGGTTGCAAAGAGAGAGTTTATAGTAGGAGAATGGCTAGGAGTAGACTAAATTTGCTTTGCATGTATCCTCTTGAGGTTGATAGGGTATGTGGCGGTGCATCAAACAAAAATAGGTATACCAGGACAGTCAACAATAACCATTGAAAGTAGGAGTGTATGGACGGAGTTGCACAAGTTGGACTGACTTACTCCGTTAAAGCTTACTATATTTAGTTTTTTAATGTGAGACTACCAAACCATTGTCATTTCACAAGCTCAGCATGCACTTCTGCTTAAGTGCAACCCTTTCTCTTTGGGAAGGGCTTCCAAAGGTAGATTTGGGCACCACACAGATAAAGCCAGGGAAAGACAACAAAAGAGAAAACAGTTCTAATGCAAACGCATGCAGGGATTTTTTTGTGTTTGAAAGTCTGCACTGAATGATGTCAAGCATGCTGCAATAAGATGATCACATCTCTATTACTTGCGTAGCCTAGCGTACATTTAGACTGCCATTTTATTGAATTTGGAACAGGATACATGATGATTCAGTTGATGACTTTTTAAGTTCCTATGTGCAGCGGTACATTTAGTCTTGTAATTCAGGAAAATATTTCTTTTAACTTCTTCCCAGGCTACTGAGGAAGATACGAACCATATATTGGTTTTGATTCTCTAATGCTCTGCTGGTCTCTCATCTTCAGATGGAATGTGAATTACATATAGCATTGATTATTTGGAAGCTGCGTTAGAGGATTACGTGGGTTTTGTACTGTACAAGCCTGAAATCTCTCCATCTGGTTGAATGAGTCAGCAAGGAAACGTCGAGCCGGCAGAAGTTCTTATCAATACAAAAACAGATTATAAAGCTATAGAAAATGTCGCTTATAATACTCACAAAATGTTGTTTTAACATCGGTTCTCAATATGATCACTGCCAGAGCTGCCATTAGTAAAATACTGTTACTTCCGAGGCCTTTTATTTAGAGGCAGATTTATCAAGGGTCGAATTTCGAGGTGTTGGGAGTTTTTTTAAACGCCCATCACCTCCAAATTCGAATAAAAAAAGACCAAATTTATTTAAAAAAAAAAAATTGAATTTTTTAACTTCAGGTAAATTGACTGTATTCGATCGTTCGATTCAAATTCGGATCGTATTCGATCAAAGTCCACCAAATGACTCCAAATAGGTTTTAGGAGGTCCCCCATAGGCTAAAACCGCAATTTAGCAAGTTTTAAATGGAAAATAGTCAAAAGTCGAATTTTCAAAGTGACAGTACATGATAAATTTCCATATTCAGATTTTCGAATTTTTTTCAAATTCGATTAGAATTTGGACTATTCCCTAGTCGAAATACATTAAAATTAGCTTGAAATTTGAATTTATAAATTAGAATTTTCAATTTGACCCTTGTTAAATCTGCCATGTCATATTTAAAGGAGTTGTCCACCCTTGAGTTAACTCTTAGAGGCAGATTTATCAAAGGTCGAGGTGAATCTTCGAATGAAAAAAAATTCAAATTTCGCTATTTTTTGTGTACTGTCTCTTTAAAAATTCAACTTCAACCATTCACCATCTATTACCTGGCGAATTGCTGTTTTAGCCTATGGGGGACCTCCTAGAACCTACTTGGAGTCAAATAGTGGACTTTGAAAAATCTAAGTTTTTTTTGGGAAAAATGTAGAACCGAATCGATCGAATACACCATTCCTTAGATTCGTACGATTCAAACTTGGCTGAATACAGACCTATTCGATCAAAAACGTACCTTTTAAACCAAAAAAATCTTCGAATTAATTTTGGTTGGTCTGTTTGAATTCGAATTTTTTCGTTTTTCAATTCGACCCTTAGTATGATAGTAGCAATTGATTAGAACGTTTTTTAACGACCATTACAAGTAGCAGCATGCTTTACAGCGCATGTGTTTGCAAATGTAAATGTCCAGGATTGGAATGCGGACCCCGGGGCCCACGGGGACAGCTGTCTCAGGGTGCCCTGAGATTACATATGCACACTTGTTTTGTGTGGTGACTGGAAGATCATTTCTGCAGTGAGCATGTCTGGGCAGGTAGGGCCCACAAGAACTGGGCCCGCTGGCCAAGTAAATATCACAGATTATGTGTCAGAGAGAAAATAATACCTGGGTGAAAGCAGCTATTTTTTTTAAATAAAATGTGATGGCGCTGGCAAACAGAGGGGACATATGCAGTACAATAATGCCATTTGGGTAGGGGCCAAAGTTATATACATGGTAGCAAAATGTATGGTTAGGATGAAGATAAAAAGGCTGTGTTCTGCTACTGATAATTCATACTAGTGAGCTTATTGCTTAATATGAACAGTTAAACTATTATCAGTAGTACAGTTGGGATGATAAGGGTAATATATAATAAATATAAATAACAATAAATAAACAGCAAATTTTGAAAATGAAGCATATATGCAAACTCTCCCTGTCCAAGTTATTAACCTATAATTGAGGGGTTCCTCTGCAATTTTTGCATGGTGTGGAGCAATTTATATTTCATCTTTCAACATCTGTGGGTCACATGTGTCACCATTATCAAATCCATATCACTGTATTGATGATAATGATGACCATAACTGCTTTAGTATTATTGTAAACTTTAAAGGGTGGTTCACCTTTAAATTAACTTTTGTTATGTTATAGAATGGCCACTTGTAAGCAACTTTTCAATTGGTCTCCATTAGTTATTTTTCTTTATGGTTTTGTAATGATTTGCATTTTTCTACTGACTCTTTCCGGCTTTCAAATGGAGGTCACTGACCCCATCTAAAGACAAATAATCTGTAAGGCTACAAATTTATTGTTATTGCTATTTTTTATCACTCGTCTTTCTAGTCAGAACCTCCCCTATTCATATTCCAGTCTCTTATTCAAATCAATGCATGGTTGCTAGGGTAATTTGCAAACTGGTTCAGCTGCTGAATAAAAAGCTGAATGACTCAAAAATCAGTTGTTAATTCTCTCAGAATATCACTCTCTACTTCATACTAAAAGATAATTCAAAGGTGTACAACCCCTTTATATTTGAAACCTCCCTTTCATTAGTATAATCCTGTTTGGACTATTTGAGTTTTGTGTAGAACATTATTTAAAATTCCCTGTTAACAGTTATATACTAATAATGGATCAAGAACATAAATGTGAATACGGGTGTTCCGGTTCAATGCAATTGAATTTGATGCAAGAAAAATGCCATCTGACCAGTGCATTTGTCTCAAGATAAAAAGTCCATTTACTTCATTGCATTTGGCATGAGAAAAAAACTCAAGAAAAAATGCCCATTGACTTAAATGCATTTGACGTGAAAGAAAAATGCGGCAAAAAATGCCTAATGACTCCAATGTATTTGTCAGCAGTGTTGCAGAATGTTGCCATTTAGCAGATTTTAGCAGATATTTCAGCAAACAAAATGGGCCCATTTCACTTATCACTATTTACCACTAATTGATGGTATTAACAAAAGGCACTTGCACCAATGCAAGCTCCTAGCAACTTGTGACTACTTGGAGGGAATGCAAGTACACCTGTCCAGTCCGCTCTCATCCAGGTGTGAATGTGCACACCTGGATGCTTAAAAACATTGGAACGGCCACCAGCCTGAACATGATACGTGATTTCCAGGGTTCTGACTTGTGACAAGTAAATCAGATGCTATTTTGTTTACATTGCATCTGGAAGGTGCTGCAGACTGAAATTTTTGCCTGGACACACACCGGGTAATTTACAAAGAACAGGAGAAGAAGAGCAACAGAGCTCCCCTTAGTGCTCAATCAGGCAGAGCTTCTTCCTCGGTCTGGCTAAGCTCTGCACTTCATGCCGGATAAAAAAAAATAGGGCAGGTGGTAAGGACAAGGCCATGTGTATTAATGGAGCTAATGGCATTTCAGACAGTTTTGAAGGCAAGGAGCAAATTGCAAAAACATGCAGAATTGCTGCTCAATATTTGCCCTCCATATAATCGTGCTAAGCACCAATGCACTCACCCAGCAATTCTATGGTTCTCACCCAATAAAACCACATGCTAATGCAACATAAAGTGATGTGATTGCACTTGCTTCACAAAAACATGCACGTGGTGCCATTGCCTTCTTACTAACGCATCATGTGCACCTGCAGCAGTCTTCTAGTTTATTTCTGTCAGGAACCACAGAAATACTCATCTCACTCAATGCAGAAAAGGGGCTAAACATGAAAATATGTCCCCCATTACTGTTCTCACACACAAATACGACTTTTTTAAATGGCAAAGGAGTGGTTGGACAAGGGCTTACTTGCATGCTTCCTATCTAATAAATCATTGCTACTGCCCTCTGCTAATGATTATATATTACTCTAGATTCCAATGCTTTGTTCTTTATTTCTATTATATTCATTATTTCTGTAATTGTAAAGGAATTTTACTGGCAGAGCAGAATAATAGCTAAACAGTTAGCAAGGCCAGTTTTTGTAATTGAACATTACAAAAACAGAGATGAAACAATGTAGTAGGGTGTAGATGAACACTTTTGAAATATCAAATGTTTCCAATGTATCATTATTTATAAGACTTCCTCTCTGCAAACATCTCTACCTTTTACCTGCCACATTTCAAACAAACCAAATGATTTCTAGCTGATCATGAGTGTCCTTCTTAATTCTACCTACATATAATCTTTCTCCTAGTTTAGCTTACTTTCCTATAACCCAAAATGGAGTATTCCTCTTTTCACATTTTAATTATCTTGTTTTTTTTTACCTGCAAAAGTTGGAAGAACATAATGAGAAATGTATAATAATGTTGAGAATGTGACAATAACAATCCCAGTTTGTCAAAACTCATAACAGCTTTAAAGAAAACAGTGGGTATTTTCTCTCTGAATAAGTAAGGTATTGAAAAAACACTAACAATTTAGAGCAGGTCTGAGCAAGATAACCACAGGGAGTTGGATGTAGGTCATGGATTAGAAGATGGAGTTACTATGGAGATAGTAGGGGTTTGGAAAACTCGAGAGAATGGGAAAATATATATGGCTCAATTTTCAACAAACAGTACTTACATTTTCAAAAATGCCTGGTTTAACAGATGAACTGGCAGATGGACAGATAGATATTTAAAGAAGATTAGTAGAGATAGAAGAAGTGGATATATTTGACTGTTTCATGTACTGATAAAAGAATCAAAATGCCGTAATTAGTATGCATGGAGAAGATGAATATAGAGTGAAGGAGAGTGGCCAAGGACAAATATGAATTGATAGAAGAAATGTAACCAGAACCAGAGGCACAGAATATGAAGGATTGTTTGGTTAAATAAAAAGGAAGCCTCAGGTATTGGAGTCACAGAGACTAATTATGAGCCACATGTAACATGGAAATCAAGGACATGAATAGTAACACACTGATTTCATGTAATTAAACCATTAGTTGTGAGAAGTACAGAATAAAAACCAAGTTAGAAGGATAACATTTCTCCTTGACAGAAATACAGCAATAGTTGCATTCATTTAGGGACAGATTTATCAAAATGTGACTTTTTGATTTTTAGACCAAATAGACCGCTAAAAAGCTTACCCTCCCATTGGCTGTTCCGTTTCCTCCTTGTTGGTTGCTCAGCTCACAGCGCCCCCACCGCTTTTATCACACCAAAACCATAAAAGCAACTCCCACAAGGATCTCACGCCCTACGCTTTTCGGAAACGCATAGGGCTTGAGATCCTTGTGGGAGTTGCAATAAACCTGCTATCTCCTTGACTGGAGTGCCGTCTACTTTTTTGATTTTTAGAATTGTATTTATTAATGGGTGAAAGTTAGAACTCACCATTTGATAAATGCAGTTCTACAATCCCATAGGAATGAAGAGAACATGGGTTAATTTTTATTTATTTAAGCTCACATTTTGATAAATCTGCCCCATGATTTGACTTTAAAGTGGACAAAAATGCCATTAAATGCAGTTACTTTTATTAACAAATGATTGCTGGAATCAACTCAAAGCCTCAGTATAGCTAATATAGATTGCTTTTTCACCCATTGATGTAAATGATTCAGAGGATAATGCATCTGATGTTCTGATCACCAGGGACTATATAAAAGCATGAGGCCACAGACCTAGGGGCAGATTTGTCAAAGGACGAATTGTATTTTTCCCAAATATTTGAGCTTTTCAAGGGTAGTAGAATTTTTCTAGTTGTTGTTAAAAAAAATATACTCCAGCTAAAAGCTGTCGAAGTCATGTAGACGTCAATGGCAGTGGTCTCTTGAACCATTTAAAGATGTTAATAGCCTTCATGATGTTCAAGTTTTTTCAGTGGGTTTCACTAGAAAACTAGATTAATTAGAGCAATTCAAGTTTTTCCTGCGGAAAACTCGATTAATTCGATTTTTCTGTCTGTTCACCCCACAGATTTGAGTTTTTAGTATTCAAGTTTTTTCTTAAATCAGAAAATATTCAACTTGTGAGTTCATTTGAAGTATAAAAAACTTTACAAACCTCTAAAACTCGACCTTTGAAAAACCTGCCCCTTAGTGTTATACAGGTCACAGAAATTCTTGGAGACTTCTTATATCTCCATACATTTTAGAGTGGAATATATAGTATTATCATGATGCCCACACAGTACTACCAATTAGTAATGGGCGAATCTGAATTATTTTGCTTCTCTGAAAATTTGCAAAACAGCATAAAGTTTGTTAAATGCATTGAAGTCAATGGCCATTTTTTGTGCAACATTATTTAAGCCGTGCAACATTTTTTAAACTATACATTAAAATCTATCCCTGTTTTTTCTTACGCGGCGAAGCGCAGCAAAATATTTTGCTCATCAACGCTACCAATTAAATATAAGCTTGAATAATGCTTTATACTTAATATTATGCAGACAAACATTTCCATACATGGAAGAACAAAACATGTGAGCTAACAGAAAGCAACAAAACACTGTTTCAAGGCAGTATATAGCTCTTGCCAATGTGGAATAACAAATATAAAGATAACTTTTTTTCTCCAGCTAACTGGTTGTACTGGATTTCACCCTAAAACTGTTGTGTGCAAACGTGGTGTTGTTTTGAAGCAGCTGTAGTTTGTTTATTCAATTCCAGTAACTGTAAATGCTGCATGTTACCAGAGCCTTTTTATTTACTGCATCCTAGCAGCTGACCTCAGTGCACATTTTTTTGTAGTTGCATAAGCATGTCCTATGTGTATTTCCCAAAAAGCATGAACTTCACTTATCCGGGTAAACTATGGTCCTAACAATTTTAGATAACGTTTTTATGGTAGCTAATATTTTAATCAGCTAAGCACATTTTAGTGTAATAGGCGAATTAGTTTTTCTTAGGACATAAGGTTAATGCATAACTCTGAAGCAGTGTCATGTATGTGCGACTAAAGATAGAGAGATCATGTGTCCCCATCTGTTACAGGCTACTTGTTTATGATCTCAGGATATGGAGAGTGAGTTCCAATAAATCACCGGGGTTCTTCCTGCTAATTAGATTGTATAAAATGGATATTGATGTGTCCATGTTCCAAGAACTGCTTATGTATACATTCATGCTCTTAGTAATCCACATGCCTTGCTTGAATTTTATACAAGCCTAATAATGTAAGGTTTAAATATGTATGAACAGAGTCTTGTGCACAATTCTTGTATTTTAAAGCACTGTTCTATTATTTGAATCTAACCTTCTTACCCAATGTCCTATTTCTAAGTAAAGTATATTTTTAATATGTTGCGCAGATGGAACAGCGTATTCTTTCTGATTCTATATTCTGCATTGCCGTAATATTTCCCAGAAGCTGCCGTAAAACATTCCCAATAAATTGTTTTATATGATGAATAGTAAAAACGTATTGATTTCGCTATTGGTCTCAACTGTCCTGGAGAAAAAAGCTTGGCTGTGGTCAGTGATTTTACAGTAACATGCTAATATTCATTAAAACAATGCTGCCTATGATTTTTCATGCTGCAGGTCAGTCAATCAGTATTCACATGTTTGGGGGCTGTATTATTATATATCAATGTTCTCATGTAAAAAAGTATGTGGAAATCTTAGGTATGCAGACAGGGTGGACTGGGCCAGCAGGATACTGAGAAAACCCCCCAAAGTGCTCCCCATGGCCTCATTAGATTGTGCACCCCGTAAACCTCCACCTGCCCCAATTGTGAAGAGCAGATAGAAGAGGTATAGGCTGTTGGGGGAAAGGGGGTGGAGGGGTAGTTGTGGCTGGGACGAGGGCCATGTAGGGGGCCATTAAAATGAAAATTTCTTGAAGGATATGCCTAAAACTGCTATCCAGAAAGAATCAAATAATTGTAAAAAAAAAACTATTTCCCTTTTCTCTGCAATAATAAAACAGTTCCTTTTACTTGATCCTTTTTTTAGATTTTAGGCTGGGCTCTAAAATAGAACGTATCGGTGTGCCTGGTTTCTTCAATCTGGTAAACTGTTGCTTTGTACTGATAATCCATACAGTATGAAATTTAATTTGAAAAATATATCTCCTAATTCCAGATTTTGACATTTCAAAGAAGTTAACGTCTGTAGTGTGATATATGGCTAACCATATCATGGTGATTATCATAATAATTGCTAAGTAAGCTGACTCAGTGTGACTGAGGTGAGTTTGTTGATAACTGCAATAAAAATATAATAAAATATGACGCAAAACTTTGAAGGTGTTATTTTGACAAAATGCACAATTTCCATTTGCAAAATGCATATTTTTTTTTACAATGAGAGCATTATTTAATACTAAATGTTTTCAGAATGGGACTTTATGGGAACAGTATTTCTGGTTGTAAAAAACTAGCATCTGAGCTATTTCTGCAGTGTCTCCAAGTTACGGGGTTGTATTTGTACTTTATATCTGTATGGGATTGAACCAGCAATTCAAAACTTATTTAAAAAAAAA
The DNA here is from genome assembly GCF_017654675.1 of Xenopus laevis. NCBI lineage: Eukaryota > Metazoa > Chordata > Amphibia > Anura > Pipidae > Xenopus > Xenopus laevis. The sequence continues at coordinate 70,707,007 of NC_054375.1, forward strand.
ATCCTGGTTTGTTTTCTATACTGTATTAAAATATAATTATGTGTTTTCAGGGCTTTTCCAGATGGTTGGCCACATGGACATTTTGGTAGGAGGGAAAATTTTCCCATGTTGTTGACAATAAAGTAACCATCTGTTATAGCATTATTCACAAACTTCTTGGACTATATTTAGCAGGCTGATTAAATCTTTATGTTTTATAGCATTCCTTTAGAGAATAATATAGAGGTAATACAAGGGACATGACTTGCTTAACTTAGACCTCAACTGATACAGAGGGGAGATTGGTTTCCTCTTGTGAGTTCAGCCAAGGCAGTAACTGAAATCCCAACAGGGCTGAGAATTACTGACTCTGAGGCAAGACTTTGTAAAGTGATTTGGTAGTCTGTCTCTTACTAAACAGGATACAACATATTTTATTACTTATACATGAACCAAAAAGTGTAATATTCAATAATAACAGATTGACTAAGAAAGTGAAAATACACAAGCCAACACATGTAAATGATTTTGATATAGCATGGGATACAATGTTGCTTAATATTCTGCAGTATGAAGTACACAGCTGTTAAATACTGACAGGATTGTAACTGTATGAAATCTGCCAAGAATATTAAGTGCCTAACTCCAAATATGTTTGCAGAGTGTTCTTCTAGAGATAACGAGGATTACTAAAAATAGCCGGGACTTGTAATGTCTTATGCATTATGAATTTTTCCTCTCCCTTTTTGTTTTCAAGGTGTACATAGCTCCACCTGGTTTAGGAGCAACACAAATTGGCAAAGCTACGGTATCTTAAAGTCAAAATTAGTTCTTATCCTGAATAGCAGGGATGTCAGGCTCATGTTTTACTTTGGCTTTTGGGAGATGCTGGTGTATCCAGGTATATGAACTGGAGGAAAGTTTGGCGTCATTGTTTATATAACCACTGTTCAATGTTAATGTGTATTTGCTTAAATTGGCAACGTCCCTAAATTCTGCAAAAGCCTTTTGCTAAATGTAGATATAGACATGTATTAAGATTTTCTACTTGCAAACCTTGGGGTAGATTCACTAACGGCCAAATTTTCGCCAGTGTCAGCTTCGCACAGCTCACACCAGTTTGCCAGGCGCAAATGCGCTACAACTACAGTAATTCATTAATATGCAGAGTTCCGCCCGGGCGACGAACGATGGCGACTTTTTGCTAGCGTTACTTCGGCAGTGTGAGCATTTCTTAGCGAAGATACGCTACCATTCGTTTGTGCCTAGCTTTTTAGGTTACCCAAAAAAAGTTTGTTAGGACTTTTGCAGGCAATCCTGCATCAAAAAAGGAAAAGTCACCAATGCTTTTGGAAATTTAATGCATTTTCGGCACACAGGATATGATGTAAGTGACAGAAGATTGAGGAAGATCTAGCTTCTTTTTAGCACTTTGCCTGGTCTGAGGTGGCAAAGTCAACTCTGGCCAGAGCGAATAGTCATCTTAACGAACGTTCCATAACGACGGGTTGCCAGGAAGAGGATACTGAGGATTATTTCAGAAATGGCATGGAAATCTTGCTTTCTTTGTAGCAAGGTCATGAATGATTACTAGAAAAGTTGGTCGCTGCAACTGGAAGAAAACACTTGCTCTTACAGTGTATGAAGATTCTGCAGGTCCATTTAAGTTATTTAAATGATGGTTATTGTTGCTTTACAGACTCTGATATCTCAGTTAAAATACATTTCACAGGCACAAAAAAAAAACACTTCTATGATGGGTTTGCATGTTTATACTATGCCTGGAGTTCCTAAAGCAATGAGAAGTAACCCAAATGAATAGCAAATCTTAAACTCTTGCATGTGTGGATCACTACAGGGTCTATACCTTATTATCCCTTAGGGTGACATTTTTTTGGGAGGACAAATGAGCATCTTAAATTTTGTAAATCATGGTCTTTATAAGGCATGAAAATCAATGATCCTCACCCTTGAAACCATCTTAAACGTGTCATTGTTCAACTGAATAGCTCACTACAGCTGCACTGGTCCTTAAACTATAATGGGCCTCCAGGAAGCACAAAGGCAAGCTTTTAGTAACTGTTCTTTTTCTTAATAGATTATTTTGCCAACATGTCATGCTATAAATGAAATAAAAGGAAAGAGTTGCTCTATGATTTCATGGCTAATGTATCTATTTAAAAGACAAACCATTATTTCTAGCAAATGCAAAAATTAAGACCAAAGCACCATGTAGGTAACTGAGTAATGATGCCTTCTAAATGAAATAATGATACAGTCTTTTGTAATATGCTTGACATCAATGTTTCGATTTCCCAATAGGTTATTTAAAGTTCAAAATGTACAAACAGTGCAAAATATACTGTTTTAACGTTTTAACACTTAACCCTGTATTCAAATGTATGTTTTATCCAGGATTTTGTGATATATATATATCCTACATACTGAGTTCCATAACATCCTAGAACTCCCCAAAGTGGAATTAGCCCTCCAAGGAATATCTGAACTGTAAATTCTGTTTTACTCGTAGGTGTCTATTTATCATGCTGTGTAAAACATTGGAGAAAAACATCACTGCCAATCAGCAAGTAGATTTCAACAATCACAAGTTAGAATACAAAAGCAAAGATCTGATTAGTTGCTATAGGCAACATCATCAGTGATGTTTATCTCCAATATTTAGACAACATTATAAATAGGCCCCTTTATGACAATATTAAATGGCAAAACCACACTACAAGTTCTGCAAGTACCCCTCCCCCGAATCTGTCTCCCACCTCTAGAACTGCAGCAAGCACTTCACAGAGGCCGTCCCTTTTTCTGTACCAGGCCTTAGAATATACAGTAGCTTAGCAACCTTGGTGGCCACCATGACTGGGCACAAACAGTGCCCAGGTTCCATGGCGTAAATCACCAAACAGGAGCATGCACACTGGAAGCCAAATTGGTCCTGCTCACACATTATATAAATATTTATTACACTCAATGCTCTGTACAGTTTCCTTTTAGGCACATAATAATGGAGACAGAAATGTTAGTAATATTTATAATTGAGAAGAACTTTGAATCACATGAAAAAAATGAAACAGACAGAGAATAAAATGGAAATCGCTAGGATTTTTGCCTTTTTAAAGTAAAATTGTATTTAGAAAAAAGGATCTAGCAGAGGCTCAATTTGAATCATTTTAACCTCTGTAACCGTGCAGTAATGTGTGATAATATGCAATGAGCAGAATTGTTACACATTCAAAAGACATTGTAGAAAGTGTATTAACTGTGTAAGCTCATAGGCTTCAGATAAAAGGTTATTCCAAATCTTAAAAAATCCAAGCATCCCCTTTATTCACATTTTTTGCAGCAAGTAGGAATATAGATGGTGGTCATCATGGTGTAAAAGCAAGTTGACGAATATATTTATTTTAAAAGGAGTTTACCCCAGAAGAATGATATTAAATGTATTGTTTTGAAATGACAGATGGCTATTGTGATAATCCCTCAATACAGATAGATAAATATTGAACTTCATATTGTTGGTCCCTTATTTTATACTTAACCTAATATTACAATGTATCTTCCCATGCATCCCATTTCATGTGTACATAATAACACCAGAAGATACCATCATGTTACCTGAACTAATGTCAATCATGATCATTATGGTTAGTGTTAGTGCAAGACATGAAACACATCACAATGTATTTTAATTGTTTCATTAACAATTAGCATTTTAACTTAAAGAGATACTGACCAGAAATTAAACTTTTTTTTTTACACTTATCGTAACACTGTCTTTACATGTTATTAATAATTGTGTCATATATCCCCCATGCTCCTCTATGAGAGGATGTCATATCTGTGCAGCAGTAGTGGGCAGGAACTTTCAAGAAACAATTAATTACAAATGCAGACCAATCACCAAAGAAAATGATCAACATGTACAGTAGTACTACTCAACATGAGTAGCTTAGTTTTTTGTCAGTATCACTTTAAAATAACTGGTTGGGGGTCCCATGGAGCATGTCTGATTTGGATTAGTCATGATCATTACCTAAGTACTTTTCAGCTGCCTGTCTATGACAGTATCATATGCAAGACACTGAAGCTCATTTACTAACTCTAGTCAGATTTGCCCCTCTGTTACCTGTTACATGTATGGAATCTATTTTCCTGAATGCATGGGACCTGGGATTGTCCAGATAAGGTTATTTTCTGTAATTTAGGGGGTTACGTAATCAGGGATGATTTTGAAGATTGTGCCACCAGGCTCCAGATATGCTGCTCCCCCTCGCCCACAGTGCTTACCTTTCCTGCGATGAAGGGGGGGGGGTCCAGGGGGGGCTGCATCTTTGCTCTCTGCACTAGAAGAGCCGAATTACCATTCAGTACTGCAGCCTGAGGCCAGCTACTGTGAGGTGCAGCCGGTCTGATGTTTGCAACTTAACACTATGGCTTATCTGGAACACGCATGTGCACTACTGCGTGCAGTTATAGTTAGTGTTCCACGGAAGATACTCACCACATTTGGCTCCTTTCTGTTCCTGGTCCTGACTTCGGCAAGTTCTTGGTTTCTCCTTTCCTGCACCTCGCTTCTTTGGATGTATTTTTGGCTAAAACTCAGAAGGTTCCTGGAATTGATCATGTCCCTGACTGTATTTGGCTGCTTGTGTGCTGATTAATTTCCTTGGCTTCAATTGTTTGCCAACTTACCTCGGAAAAGACAATTGATTCATTAGATCAGACTTTTCCAAAGAACTATCTTCCTCCTACAGGAACTTCCCCTTTACCAGGACTGTTTCTCCATAACTCTTGTGTTCCTGTAAAGGAGAAATTTCCCATCATTAATTTAGGTAATCCATAACTTACCTCTGACTCACTAAGAGAGTTACAAGTGTTATACTTACCTGCTTCTCTAAAGGATTCATTACTCAAATCATAAACTTCCAGTTACAGTTACTCAACTCGCCTCATTGGCGCAGCGCACCTGTATGTAATAAAAGGCATTTGCCCAAGATCACTCACCCATAGCAACCAATCAGCAGGTAGCATTTACTTGTCATTTGTTTAAAGCAAACATCTTGTTGGTTGGTATTGGTTACTGCTCTTAAGCAAGTCTAGTAACTTTTATTACATAAGTGGTTTTAGTGCACTGTATCTAAAGTCTTTTAGACATTAAGGGGGTTATTTACTAAACCTCGAATTTATCTGGATGGGATTTTTAGGGCAAAAACTCAAGTTAATCGGAGTTACTATAATCTATTCTGGGTTTAGCCTGAATTTCAACCTTTTTGGGGTTTTCTGGCAAAAATTCAAAAAATCAAGCGATTCGGGAAAAATCCTGAAAAGTTCGTATGATTTGGGTTTTTGCTTGACTTTATCTAGTTTTTCCAAGATCCGATTAAATCCTGTTTTTTAATTAATAAATAAGCTAAAATTGGGCATGGGAGGTACTGTTTATTGATATTTTTAATTGTTTTTCTTTTTTCAAGTCCTCTCCTACTGCTCATTCATACTGACCTCTAAACAGTTTTCTAAAAGTTCATTTAAAGTGACTAAAATGTATGTAATTACTACCAATTCCAGAAATGCCAAGTAAAAATTGTTTAAAATCAGAAACAGATTTCTTGCCAAAAATAATATTTTCAGTAAAAAGTCTGCAGAAAGGAAAGGTTGGATGTCTGGTCCGAAATAGATTTATAACCTAATTAGTTTTTTCTGTTTTTTCATTTGTCCAAAACAGCACTTCCTATAAACTTCCCAGTGTTATATCATTCCTGCACTAACCTATATTTATTTGATTGTTTATATGATTTAGTGTTTAGTTTGAAAGCTTGGCTGTTCCAGATAGCTATACATTTTTTTTAAATCAATATCATGAAATCCAATTTATGCTACATAAATTACTGCAACATGAGAACAACCATAGCACAGAAGCCTTTAAGAAGGAAATTAGAATGCAAAGGCTTACATACCAAGATACAGGCTGCTTTGAATCTCCATTATAGATATGTATGTTCTTTTCATTAAAAGATGTAGACAAAATGCTAACGTTTAATCTGTATAATACTTTGCAATGTCATATAAAGTAAATGACAATGCTAGCTAAATGAAATCAGTCTTGCAGTAGCCACATAGATACAAAATCTTATTACAGGTTAGATCTCATTATAAAACTTGTAAGATGACTTTCATGACAATGCATAGCATACATTTAATATGATCTTCTTTGAATTATTTTTGATCATTATTTTTAGTGTTCCAAAGTTTAAAAATTGCCACTGATAATGTGAAAGAGGGTGGGATTTACAAAAACAGGTAGAAAGTCATGTCAACCAAATAGCAAATAACTCTTGGCCATATAAAGAAGCAAATTTTTGCACAGCTGGTCACCCCAAATTTGATTCATCTGAATAACTGACCCAGGGTGCCTACCACCTGATCCCATGGGATTTAATAGCCAACCCAATCCCTATCTTGATGATGAGCCCTTGGCAGATATTGCTTTGGATCACCTTTATTTTGTGTTGTGCACAGGCCAATAAGATACCCAGTTAAAAGTGGCTGTGTTCACACAAACACACACATGCAGCATTCTAGAAAAAACAGATTGGGATGCCAATAGATGAAGATAAAACAATGGGGATACTGTCTTAATAATGTCTCAAGAAGTGCATTTTGTTTTGTTTTTGTTTTCACAACAGTAACGTTGGTAGTTAAGTTAGAACCTAACATAGACACTATCAACATGAATACAAAAAAGCAGATGTGCAAGTCACACCAATAAAACAGAGGCTCATACTTTATATCCAATAATTACTTATTGGTTCCTCTGTACTTCATACCAACAATTGCATATGAAATACTTTAAATGTATGCAATTAAGATTTTTTAATTTTATCTACAAATCAACTCATGAGGGCCAACTATCTTACTGAAACATACTGTAGTAGTAGCAAAAGAGCCACCATATTGGTTTGTTGAACTTCAGATGCTGAATGCTTTTAACAGACAAATCACTGACTGAATAATCTAAGAATGAGTTTAGAGCCAACACTAGAATCTGGCAGAAGAATCATGTAGATCTTCTGTCACATACTATACCTTTAAATGTAATGCCTTTTATGTCGTAAGAAAAGTTAAAGTGATACTGTTGATAAAGTTCACAGTGTTTTAATTGTAAACAATGTGAAACATTGAGCAAATTAAGATAGTTGTGTGTAATATTGTACAAAGTAATGTCATTGGATCTTTTTTGAATGGGGGAGCTTATATTCTGGTGCATATTATTGCTAATTATTTCTATTTCCTCTCTGGCAAACAGTAACCCATAACAACAATTAAATTGTTTGCTTTTACACAGGTGACCAGTTAATTATACCAGCTTAGTTTCTATAGGTTTATAGAACAAAAGCTACTTTGAACCTTTTATTACATAATACCAAAAGGGGGGTTTGCAATGTAAAGAAAGGCATAGTAGTGCTTCATTATATACATATAGGAATTCTGATAGATAGATAAATAAATAAAGAACACCTTTAAAGCTTGTTTTAAAAATATATTTTATTAGTATTATTATTATTATGAAATAGGGTAATTTTGTGATGAGAGTATCCCTTTCAATGGTTCCATGAATAGTGTCCTCGACTATCAATCATATCAATGGTAAGACTGCTGTAACTAGCACCACAGAGACCTCATTTTATGCGATATATAATTGTGAGCTTAAACACAAAGGCACAGTCTGAGATTCGAAATAGCCCCAAACAGCCTTCCAAAGGTCCAATAAATATTGACGCTCATGTTTAATATACATTGCAATATTTTCCTTAATTTTACAGTATCTCTCTTTAAGTATATGCAGTAAAAACAGTTATAGATATATCTCCCTCTCTTTTAAACACAGTGATGTAATAAATATACAGAAAACCCCTACTGTGTGAGGGGACCAAGTCCTAGTAAGGTTGGCCCCTGTATAAACACTGAGCTTGTCACTTGTCTGATGAAGGGGCAGATTTACTAAACAGCGAAGTGGCTAATGCTAGCGTTGTCATCCACAGGGGCACAGGGGCATAGGAGGCAATTCACTGGGGAAAAAGACAGTCGCTAGCGGCTATTCGCCCTCTATCGTCAGGTGACTTTTCGCTCTGGCGAACAGACGTTACTCCGCAAATTCACTAAAATGTGGATTTTACTAAACGTTACCTGTTTCGCCAGAGTTGCCTTCACCACCACAGACCAGTGATCTTCCAGGTAGATCTTCCTCAATCTCCTGTCACTTACATCATATCCAGTGAGCCGAAAATGCATCAAAGTTCAAAAAATGCTGGTGTCTTTTCCTTTTTTCAGAGTGATTGCCTGCAAAAGTCCTAACAAACTTTTTTTGGGGAACTGTTTTTTTCCAGATATTTCCTTACATAAGGAACATTCATTTTACAGTGGGCGCATATGTAGGGCATTATTTTAACTCTCTTGTCTTTATTAAGGTTCCCTGGACATGTGTAATACAAACTGGTGACTTAAACCATTTGCACCAACATTTATAATAAAGACCTCCATATAACTTTAAATTTCCCACTCTATGCAAATTGACCTAAGCAAAAATCACTAGCGAAGTTTCGCTAGGCACAAATGAATGCTAGCGCATCTTTGCTATGAAATGCTTGCACAGCTGAAGTAATGCTAGCGAAAAGTCACCAGCATTTGGAGCCGAGGACGAAATGTTGCATTTTAGTGAATTACCGTATTCGATGGGAGCGATGGGTAAATCTGCCCCCATGAGATAACAAAGACAGCTGCACACAATATTTTTCCTCACCGACAGGATCTCAGTATAACATATTTTGGTTGTTTCTTTGAAAACAGATTCTGGCTTAGCAAAATATAGCTTTGTAATGATTGACTCCAGAAAATGTGTTTTGTGACCTGTGATTCCATTTGTGAGTTTGCAGACCCATCAGTCTATGCTTTAAATTATTGGTAAGATTGTTCTAATCTCCATCTCTTTCAAATATATTGCTTTCCATTTTCATTTATTTCCCCAGACAGCTTCTATGTTGAATATCGCTGTAAGAATGCATAGAGAGAGAGAGAGAGTAAATCTTTCTACATTTGGAAAAAATTAAAAAATTTTGTTGTGTCATGTGCTATCTCAGATCTGTTGTCTGGCTTGACATCTTGCTGGGCATAAGAGAAGAAAAATAAATGTTAGATGTCTTGATCCAGGGATTGACTTTGTTTTCAATACACAATTTTACAAATTACTTGTAAGTAAAAGCATTTTACATGACCAGTGCCATTTTAAAACAAGGAGGGGTCATTTATAACAAATGGATCAGCCATGTCCTTGTTTCTTTGGGATTTATCCGACAAAATATAGCAGACAGTTATGCCTCATTCATCCAATCAATAGAAGGTTTTAAAATTAATTAAATTATATACAGTGATCCCCAACTGGTGGCTCTTGAGTAACATGTTTCTCACCATCTCCTTGGATGTTGTGCTTCAAAGCAAGAGCTTATTTATTAATTCTTAAGCAACTCATAAGCAAGTTTTGGTTGCATAAAAACCAGGTGCACTTCCAAACAGGGCCTCGTGTAGGCTGCCAGTTCATATATGGGCTACCAAATAGCCAACCACAGCCCTTATTTTGGACTCCCTCAAATTATTTTCATGCTTGTGTTGCTCCTTAACTCTCTTTACATTTGAATGTGGCTCAAAAAAAGGTGGGTTAAAAAGTTTGGGGACCCCTGATCTACAGTAACCTGTGTATTCAGTATATACGCATACATTTTTTTATGAAGTACTGCATTATATCAACGAGCAAACTTTTTCTCCCTTGTATAGTTTTACGGCACAAATCAGCAAAAACACAGTCGTGATTATTATGTACCCCTTGCCTTCCACATCAATCCATCAAATAAGATTCCACCCAGCCCTCTCCCTGTCTGTCTAAGAGGCTGTCCACGTACCATGCTGGGGTTGAATAACAGTTGTAACAGGGTGGAAAGGAGTTCTCTAACAGATTAGAGTTAAAAATGCCTTAAAGGGTTGGTTCACCTTCAAACAACTAGTTGTTTTCAGAAAGATCACCAGAAATAAAGACTTTTTCCAATGACTTTCTATTTTCTATGTGTGACGGTTTTTCACCTTCTGAAGCAGCTCTGGGAGGGGGGTCGCCGATCCTGTAAACTGTTCTAAATGGATACATTTAGTTGATACATTTCTTATCTTTGTCCCTGCTGAGCAGAATCTCTGGGTTTCATTACAGGCAGCTGTTAGAATCGATACAATAGTTGCTAATACTCCAGAGACACTGCTGAGAAATGTATCAACTAAATGTTGCAAAATTGTAACAGTTCAGAATCTGCACCTGAATTACTGAGCTGCCAGACTCAAACACAACAGACACAAACATGCAACTCTAAATTTAGATTTTGGAAAAACAGTAAAAAATAAATAATGTAAAGTAATTGAAAAAGTCTTTATTTCTGGGGAACAATCTAAAAACAACTGAATCGAAAAAAGTGTTTAGAAGGTGAACAACCCCTTTAACTGCATGTCATTTCACCTTTAGCGAATTTTCACTTTAAAAAAATCATGGCTTAGGTTAAGTAGGTTAGAAACTTACTAGGCAATTCAGGACTGGAACAAGACAAGGCTGGACCAATGAAAAATAACCAAAATGATTTTTCTCATAAAAACTTGGGCCCCTGGTCTAAGGGTTTTTGGTGGGCCCCTGGTGTCCCAGTCCGACACTGTATTGTTATAGTTATACAGGAGCAGTGACCAGCTCCATGTTGTAGCTCCCACCCTTCCCAGCTATAGTCAGGTGATCCCACTGGTGTCTAATAAAAGGGCAGCCAAGTTTGGGAGTTTTACTTTGAAAGCAGCAAGTAAGTTGCAGGCAAAACTAAGGCCCTTTGTAAAATGTATAATGAAGCAATTGAATTCTTAATGAATCAGATGAAAATTAAGCATAGGACTGGCCAGATATGGGATGACTTTGACGTAGTTGGCCAGCTTAAATATATTGCAATATATGGACAAACAATCCCTGTTTTATTTAAAGGGTAAGGCATTTTTCAGTAGCAGTATGCACAAAATGTCTGTCTTAAATATATTGATAATGGGTTGAGTGCAGAGGACTCTTGTATTTGACTATATATATATATATATATATATATATATATATATATATATATATATATATATATATATATATATATATATATATATATATATATATATTATCCCAAAGCACCAGCACTCAAATCGTTATGTTGCAAGTGGTGCACGATCAAGGTTGCATAGACAGTGTAAGGAGGATCAGCACTCACTGTATTGTAGGTGAAGAAAATTCGCTTTTTATTTTCAAGTGATTTTACATCTTAATCCGACGTTTCGGTCCCGACCTTTTTCAAAGATATTGTGTAACAGTGATGATTTTACATCTTAATCCGACGGGGACCTTTTTCAAGGATATTGTGTAACAGTGATGTGATCATTAAATACCCACATCACTGTTACACAATATCTTTGAAAAAGGTCGGGACCGAAACGTCGGATTAAGATGTAAAATCACTTGAAAATAAAAAGCGAATTTTCTTCACCTACAATACAGTGAGTGCTGATCCTCCTTACACTGTCTATGCAACCTTGATCGTGCACCACTTGCAACATAACGATTTGAGTGCTGGTGCTTTGGGATAATATATATATATATATATATATATATATATATATATATTATCCCAAAGCACCAGCACTCAAATATATATATATATATTATCCCAAAGCACCAGCACTCAAATCGTTATGTTGCAAGTGGTGCACGATCAAGGTTGCATAGACAGTGTAAGGAGGATCAGCACTCACTGTATTGTAGGTGAAGAAAATTCGCTTTTTATTTTCAAGTGATTTTACATCTTAATCCGACGTTTCGGTCCCGACCTTTTTCAAAGATATTGTGTAACAGTGATGTGGGTATTTAATGATCACATCACTGTTACACAATATCCTTGAAAAAGGTCCCCGTCGGATTAAGATGTAAAATCACTTGAAAATAAAAAGCAAATTTTCTTCACCTAACATACAGTGAGTGCTGATCCTCCTTACACTATGTGTATATATATATATATATATTATATATATATATATATATATATATATATATATATATATACATAATATATATTGCAAAATGATTATTTTGATATTATTTAATACATAGGAGAATCTTAGCTTAATATCATAGCAAGGACTTACATGTAGGATATAGAAAGTTTGATGAGGATGTGTTTTTTATACAAATGGAGAATAATCCAGTTTATCTCTTCACTGACAAAAAGAATGGGGCCTGTTACTAGGATACAAATTGATGAACAAAAATGCCACATAAGCCTAGTTGGAAGGGATGAGCAGATGTTAAGATCAAAAGCTAAATCCTCAGTAATTTTTCAATCCAATGAAAAGGTTTTTGGCATTTAACCCACAATATACTTCAGACAACATAAACAAAGCTGTAGATGTAGCTGGGTCCATGTGAAGTAATCATTGCCTTATTACTTTTTCTTTTATTTGAAAAGATGTCTTTGGATAAATAGTACAGTATGTTGATTTTATGCCAGACACTCCATACACCAATTAGATTTTTAGTCAGATACAATACAAAAGAAGGACATTTACATGACCTGTTCGGTAGACTGCATTAAAACAAAGTAAAAGGTGTCAGTTACTGACAGGTAGCTGGTTATCTCCGTTGGTAGTTCAGGGGGCACATTTACTTAGCTTGAGTGAAGGAATAGAATAAAAATAATAAAAAATACTTCGAATTTCGAAGTATTTTTTTGGCTACTCCGACCATCAAATTGGCTACTTCGACCTTCGACTACGAATTCGAATTGAACGATTCGAACTAAAAATCGTTCGACTATTCGACCATTTGATAGTCGAAGTACTGTCCCTTTAAAAAAAACTTCGACCCCCTACTTCGTCACCTAAAACCTACCGAACCTCAATGTTAGCCTATGGGGAAGGTCCCCATAGGCTTTCCTAGCTTTTTTCATTGAAGGAAAATCGTTCAATCGATGGATTAAAATCCTTGATGGATTTAATCGTTCGATCTAATGATTATTTCGCCAGCATTCAGTACCCTGTACGCAACTTCGGATCTTCATAAATTAGCATTGTCCAGGCGAATTTATGCCTGGCGAAGTGAGGGGAAGACATCTCTTAATAAAATAATAAAATTTTTTAAAAGTCAAAACAATCCTATTAGGTATTATTAATGTTTAAATTATTTTTAGTAGACTTAAGGTATGGAGATCCAAATTATGCAAAGGCCCCTTATTTGGAAAACCTCATGTCCCACGCATTCTGGATAACAAGTCCCATACATGTATATATGAAGCCCTTGACTGGTTAGAGAAAATTAGAAAAAAATCATATCAAGCCCACAGGCTTCCAGTTGGAAATCTCTGTTGGAAAGAACTAGAGTTTTATCTTTTAGAGGTCCAATGGAACTATTTGTTTTGGTTTTGTGTTGTCCTATTCTATATTTTTTATCACCTGCAATATTCACTTTCTGTGCAGACAGGAATTGCATATGGTGTAAGATATTTCACTTTTGGGCTAGTGAAATTGCTAGAATCCACCAAGTAAATGTAACACCAGGGGAATATTTTGGATCATTGGTCTGGATCATTGAAGCCACTGTAGCCAAGAACAAGCCATGGTCAAAGTAGGCATCAAACAAACAAATATGAAGCATACTTTAAGGACAATGGTTAGAAAAGGGCTGGAGGTCATAAAAGCAATAAAATCACAAAACAAAATCAAGCAAAATACAAACTCTGGCAGAATTTTTACTCTGCTGTCAATGCCATGAGATGCAAAATACTAAGGTTCAAAGTCCAGCAAAACAATATGAACAAATAACAATCTTGATGGCTGCCAAGCATCATTGTTTACAATGGCTTTCTTTCTCTCTGTTTACAGTCTACATCTGTACAGATTTAATAAAGAGATGAAAGTACTCATTTTAAATGTCCATGTCTTATGAACTTAATATATATTTGCACAATGTGGTCTGGCGCATTGGCAGCCCAATTGGGCTTATTGGTTGAATCTCTACACCCAGACATGCATCGCTCATGGGGTGATATAATAGCTTCCCTTTAGGTTGCACCCCTGCTGGATCAGCAAAAGTTACTTGCACTCCCACAGGGAGTCAACTTCCAGTAGTTTTAACTAGAGGCTTGCTTGACTCTCCAAGTGTTGTGGAGTACAGTAGAGTTCTGTAGGCTAGTCATGGTGCCAGCGAAAATGTAAACTGGGAAGTAGGGTAGCTGTGGAAGTATTCAGATTCTGAGTCAATGTTTTCCATGTGTATTGGTCCTTGCCTACACTTAAGTTCACCTCATTAGTTGTTGCTCCTTCCGGATCTCCCCTGATTGCAGGGGTTAAGTATAAGGTACAAGCATGAAGGGGGCATGGCATCAGCAAGTTGCTAAATCTATGACTGAGGGCCCTTAGGGGTTATGGGGCCTCTGTCATACACAGGTTGCTGCCCACAGGTTGCTGTGGGGTGCCTAACCTAAGGTGAGAGTTTTGCCTATTTATATATATATATATATATATATATATATATATATATATATACCACCTGAAAGCCCAGCTTGAAGGCCAGTTAGTGTCAGATTTGTGGGTAAAACATCTTTACTGTCCTAGATATACTTGGTATTAAAGCTCTACATTTATTTTTGCCAGGGAGATAATTTCATAAATTAGATTTTCAGCATTTGTGCTATTACCCTAAAATAGGTGCATGAAAGTACCTCTTTAATGTTCTACTGTAGAGAGAAAGTCACGTGCACACCCGGTCCCTTCAATTTAGATTTCTGCCTGGTGCACAGACCCTGGAAGACGCCACTTCCAAAACAGATACAAGAAAAGAATTAGGTACTGGCACTTAAGGCGATTCAAACAGGGGGCAAGCCCCTTGCGTGTTTATTGTTTCGGGGGTGTTCCCCCTTCTTCAGGTGATGAAAACGTTGTGATGCAATAAGCATGCAAGGGTCTTGTCCCCTGTTTGAATCATATTGAGTGCCGGTACCTAATTCTTTTCTAATGCCTTATAACAACATACAGTATACTGTACATGTGTCAGTTTCTTTTAAATGTCACATCGCATATTGCTGTGAGATTTATAAGCCTATTTGTGATTTAAAAAATTAAGATGAATAAATTCTAGACCATTAATGCTGCAGCCATCATTAACCTTTGAATGGATTTATCTTTTAACGACGGCACACTGAATAAAGAGCCCTATAAACTAAATCTATTTTTTAGCATACCATAAATTCATATAAAGTGAAAGTTTAAAATAACCTCCAGTAAATATATTCAGTAAATCCAGTTACAAGTTTTATGCAGATATATCTACATTAAAATATGCATATTTTTTATTTCTTTACAGATCAGGTGTAAGAAATGAGGTCCTAAAACTCTGTTTAGACTATCACAGCATTTCACACAATAGAAGTGCCACAGGAATTAATCTCAGATTTCCCAAAGGAAAATAAACTTCTTCCCAATTTAAGGAATGTGAAGGAGTTAACCATCTCAACTGTCAGGCAGTATACCCTATGCTGTATTGGCTATTTGGCCCAGGGGTAATGTGGACATTTTATTCTGCCTAGTTTATAAAAGGAAGAGGGCACATGGTTCTGTCTCTTTGGTCTCCATCTGGTACTAGGGTATGGAGAAGCCAGGACCATAAAGTTTGCCTAATACCTGGGATGAATGGGAAATGAATGAAGGCTTCTAGATTTTAACGTAGCACCTAATATAGCATGCTTATATAGCATAAAATACTACTAAGAGCAGCTTTGTGCTCTTAGTAGAGCTTGTAGAATTAACTCCTTATAAAACACTCATCAGATTGTAGGGACTAAAGTGGGTAGGACAGACAGTACCTTGGCACCCACTGTGAAAATAACCACCTGATACATTGGGCAAATTTACTTATGTGCAAATTTTTGCTTCGGAAGGCTCCGCCATACTTCGTGCAACTATGCAGTTAGGCAGGTTAAAAAAAGTAAAAAGGTTGCACTTGACTGGCGTGTGTCTTTTTTCAACCTAACTATGTTCCTATGTCAGATGTTATTTTGTAGCAAATCCGCGTGTTTATGAACATGCGATACTTTGACTCGGAAAATGAACGCTGGTGTATTTTCGTCAGCGAAAATTCATCAGTGTGAACGTTTCTTAGCAAATTTTTTCTAGCATTTCTTTCTTCCTCAAGAAACTTTGTTAATATACTTACGTTACATCAATTTAAATATGGCAGGTACATATAGGTCAAAAATATATATGTATTAGTGATGTTGGTGAAATTGCTGGAAGCGGCCGCTTATTAAGAATGTGCAAGGAAGCAAAATAAAGACAAAAGAGATCCTCTATTGTCCTAGACATCAGCCCACCCTTAAAACAAATGTGGCATGAGCTTCCTTGCAGTGCTGTCAGGAACAATCAGAAGTAGTTTAAGTGACATTTATGAACCATCAGAGACATGTTTAAAATATGCAAAACTGTATGAAATAGCAAATATGAAAACAATAATAGCTTTAGATTGTGAACTGTGTATAAGACTTACTTCTAAATGAAAGTACAGTTTATGCAATCTAAACATAGATGTGCCTGAATTAAATGGTGTCAGTTAAAGGTACCTGATAGAAGGGGGTTGAATGATTTCCCTTATGACCACATCTTCTTAAAGAGTAGAGCATTGTTACATTACAAGGCAGATTTATCAACATTCGTATTTGAGTTTTTTTACCATAAATGTTTAGGGCAAAAATCACAAATTGGAATTCAAGTTTCCAAAAATTAAATCTTCAAGATTGATTAAACACAAAAAACATGAAAACAAAAAAATATGTGCCCCTCTCAGCTAAGCCCTCAAATGAGGAATGGTCTTGTAGCTGAACTACTGTGACAGTATAAAAACATTTAAGAATTTTTCATCAAGTTAACCATACATTTTTCTAAACTAGCAAATCAGGAACTGCTAATTCAATGGAGGCCAATGGGAATAACTTCTATAACTATAACCACATGGCACTCATTAGTATGCGGGGCTTCCTGTGCAGTAGGGCAAAGTTAATCATTTAGGACCCCTTTATTAGACATGCGACCACTGTAAGGCCCGAGGGCCCCGAGGTAGTAAGGACCAAGGAGGAGGTAACAAAGTCCGAGTTCGCAGTACAGAAGGAGTAGGCAATAGAATAGTCGTAAACAGGCAGTAGAATCAGTTCAGGCAGACGAGGTTCAAAGACGAGAGTTCAGGCAAGGTCGGTACACAAGATAATCAATGATAAATACACCCAGGAATCAGCAAGTGAAAACCTATAATTGGGCATTGAGGAGACTCTGAAGCTGCTTTAAATAGGCCTGGGTTTGGCGCCAATTTTGGACGCGCTGACGTCATGACGCGGACGCCGACGCACTGACGCCAGCGTCCTGACGCCGACGCACATTCTGACGCCGGCGTCCGTTCCGACGCCGGCGACCAATCCGAGGGCGAAAAGACGCTGATGTCATAGTGCTGCGACCAGCAGGATCCAGGAGGCCGCCATCTTGGACGCCATCTTGGCCGCCATCTTGGAGAAGACAATCGGTTTCCATTACAGTACCCCCCTCCTTAGGGGGGGCCTCAGGACCACCTGGGCTGGAAGGGAACTGTCGATGAAACCTTTGGACCAAGAGAGGAGCATGGACATCGGAGCTTCTTACCCACGAGCACTCCTCAGGACCGAATCCCTTCCATTCAATGAGGTACTGCAGGGCGCCTCTAGAAATCCGAGAGTCCAAAATCTTCTTTACTTCGAACTCTTGATGCCCATCTACAATGACAGGAACTGGGGAAGAAGAAGAAGAAGAAGAAAACTGCAGGTTTAAGCAAAGAAACATGGAAAGCATTGGGATCCGCATCTCAGGAGGAAGTTGCAACCGCACAGCCACAGGATTGATGATCTCGGTGATAGGGAAGGACCAATAAACTTGGGACCAAGTTTAGGTGAAGGAACTTTGAGGCGAATATTGCGAGTAGACAGCCAGACCTTGTCACCAGGAACATGCAGAGGGGAAGAAACTCTCCTCTTGTCAGCAAACTTTTTCTGTGCAAGGGAACTCTTCTCTAAGTTGACAATAGTAGCCTGCCAGATGGCCGACATGTGGGCAGCTTGATCGTTGGCGCGGGAACATTTGTGAGCAGAAGATCTTGAGGAAAAGCCAAGGGGTAAGACCATAAACACAAAAAAAAGGAGACTTTTCAGAAGAAGAGTGCAAGGCATTGTTATGTGCAAATTCGGCCCAAGGAAGGAGGTCAGCCCAATCATCCTGACACAGGGATACATGACATCGGAGGAACTGTTCAAGAGCCTGGTTAACCCTTTCTGCCGCTCCATTAGACTGGGATGATATGAAGAAGAAAACTGAAGGGAAATATTAAGGGCTTTACAAAGAGACCTCCAAAACTTAGAAATAAATTGGGACCCACGGTCAGAGACAATCTCAGCAGGAAAACCATGGAGACGAAAAATATGTTTAATGAATAAAGAAGAAAGTTCTGGAGCTGAAGGAAGTTTCCGAAGAGGAATAAAGTGTGCCATCTTACTAAATCTGTCAATCACCACCCAGATGACAGTGTAGCCGGAGGAAGCAGGAAGATCCACAATGAAATCCATTGCCAAATGGGTCCAAGGGCGGGAAGGAACAGGCAAAGGTAAAAGTAGGCCTTTGGGAGGAGAATGTCCAGATTTGGATACAGCACAAGTGGAGCAGGAGGAAACAAAGTCTTTAACATCCTTTCTTAAAGAAGGCCACCAGACGAGACGAGATAAAAGTTCAGTCGTTTTTTTAATTCCAGGATGACCGGCCTGCTTCGAGCTGTGAGATTGGACCAGAATGGAATGACGAAGCTCAGGAGGAACAAAGGCTACGCCTACAGGAGTTTCCACAGGAGCAGAAGCTTGAATAGACAAAAGATGAGAAGCAAGGGAAGGAAACAGGCGGCAATGATCTTTGTAGGAGGCACAATGGATTCTGGGTCTCCAGAGATGGGTTTCGGGGTAAAACTTCGGGAAAGAGCATCCGCTTTCTTGTTTCTTGAACCAGGACGAAAAGTTAAGATGAAGTTAAAACGTGAGAAGAACAGTGCCCATCTGCTTGTCGGGGATTGAGGCGTTTAAGGGTCTGGATATACTCTAGGTTTTTGTGGTCGGTGAAGATGGATACGGGGACCGATGACCCTTCAAGTAAGTGTCTCCACTCTTCTAGAGCAAGTTTGACAGCCAGTAACTCACGGTTCCCCACGTCATAATTTCTTTCGGAGGAGGAAAACTTCTTGGAAAAGAAGGCACACGGATGCAGTTTACCATCAGAAGAGGATTTTTGAGATAATATTGCTCCTGCTCCAATATCCGAGGCATCTACTTCGATGAAGAAAGGTTGGAGAGGTTCAGGGTGCCTAAGGATTGGGGCAGACGAAAAGGATTCTTTAAGAGTCTTGAAAGCTTCCAAGGCTAGTGGAGACCAATGCTGAGGTTTACCCCCTTTACGTATAAGAGCAAGAATTGGAGCAATCTTTGACGAAAAACCTTTAATGAATTGTCTATAATAATTAGCAAAGCCGATGAATCTTTGAACAGCCTTGACACTGGTGGGAAGAGGCCAATCTTGAATTGCCGAAACCTTGGCTGGATCCATCTTGAAGCCTTGTTGGGAAATGATGTATCCTAGGAAAGAAATGGTTGATACTTCAAAGGAACATTTCTCCAACTTGGCAAACAGATTGTTCTTTCGTAGACGGGAAAGCACTTCTTGAACCTGATGACGATGTTCTTGAAGGTTTTGGAAAAAATAAGAATATCGTCCAAATAAACGACCACATATTGCCCCAACAAATCCCGGAAGATATCATTAACGAATTCTTGAAAGACCGCAGGAGCATTGCAAAGGCCGAAGGGCATAACCAAGTACTCATAATGCCCGTCACGTGTATTGAATGCGGTCTTCCATTCGTCTCCTTCTCTGATCCGGATAAGATTGTAGGCCCCACGCAGATCTAGTTTGGTGAAGAGGCTTGCACCCTTGAGCTGGTCGAACAATTCAGAGATGAGAGGAAGAGGGTAACGATTTTTCACCGTAATTTTGTTTAAACCCCTGTAGTCAATGCAGGGCCGCAAACCGCCGTCTTTCTTTTCCACAAAGAAGAATCCAGCCCCGGCCGGAGAGGAAGATGGACGAATGAACCCCCTTTGGAGGTTTTCCTGGATGTATTCCTTCATAGCAGAAGTTTCGGAAGGGGAAAGTGGGTAGGTGCGGCCCCTAGGGGCAGGGATCCAGGAAGCAGTTCAATAGGACAGTCATAGGAACGATGAGGAGGTAAGGTTTCAGCAGACTTCTTGTTGAAAACATCTGAGAAGGCTTGGTAAACTGGAGGTAAAGAAGAATTCGGGGTCACAGAAGAAACTTTAATAAGAGATTTGACAGGCAGACAGTTCTGTTGACAAAAAGGACTCCAGCGGGAGATCTGAGCAGAAGACCAATCAATGACTGGATTGTGGATACTCAGCCAGGGCAGACCAAGTACAATGGGAGTTGAAGGGCAGTCAATTAAAAGAAAAGACAGTCTTTCTAGATGCATCGTTCCCACAGTGAGAGAAAGTTCCAGGGTAGACTGTGAAATAATAGCAGAAGATAAAGGACGATCATCAATGGCAAGAACTCGAAGGGGAACAGCCAAGGGTTGGAGAGGAATGGAATGTTTTCCGGCAAAATCCTTGTCCATGAAATTCCCTGCTGCACCAGAGTCGAGGAAAGCTTGGGAAGAAATCTTTTGGGTTCCAAACCGGATCTGTACAGGAAGAAGGAAACGTAGAGTAGAATAATGGGGAGAAGGACCAATTCCACCCAGGTAAGTCTCCCCAAACATACCTAGGTGTTGGCGTTTCCCGGCTTCACAGGGCATTCATAGGCGAAGTGGGCCTTTCCCCCACAATAAAGGCAAAGACCAGCAGCCCTTCTCCGAAGTTTCTCCTGTTCGGAAAGGCGAGCCCGTCCTATCTGCATCGGTTCTTCAGCCGCAGGAGAAGAAGTTGCAGGAGCCGCAGGAGAAGAAGGAGAGGGTGGGGAAGGAGCCAAACGGGAAAGAAATGGTCTCTGAAAGCGAGGAGCCAGTACTGGTTGAAATCTCTGGAATTTTCTTGCCCGCTCTCGATCTACTTGATGCTCCCTCTGCCGGGTATCCACCTTCACTGCCAAGGCAACGAGATCTTCCCAGAGTGGAGGCATTTCACGGGACACCAGATCGTCCTTAATGCGCATTGCCAGCCCATTATAGAAGGCAGCATGATAGCTATCGTTGTTCCACGAAGTCTCAGCCACTAGGGTACGGAACTCGATGGCATACTCAGGAACTGTACGAGTGCCTTGCTGTAACTGGAACAAGCGAGCAGAAGCTGAAGCAGATCGACCTGGGGCGTCGAACACCGTGCGAAGGTCACGGATGAAGGCCTTGGCATCGTCAATGACCGGATCCTCCTTCTCCCAGAGAGGAGAAGCCCACTCCAGAGCTTTCCCTTGCAGGCGGGTGATGATATAGCCCACCTTCGCTCGCTCCGAGACAAACTGACCTGGAAGCAGGGTGAACTGGATCTCACACTGATTGATGAAACCACGGCATGATTCCGGATCACCGCTGTACAGAGGAGGTTCGGAAATCTGGAGTGGAGTAGCTGGAACCGGCGGACGAACTGGAGCCACTGGAGACAAGGCAGACAATTTCTCCAGGATTGCTTCTAGTGCCTGGCCGAAGTGGGTTTGCTGGGCTTCGTAGGTCTGCATGCGGGAAGCCAAACCACAAACGGCTCTGCCGACATCTGTAGGGACATGAGGCTCCTCAGTAGGGTCCATGGCCCAATTATAATGTAAGGCCCGAGGGCCCCGAGGTAGTAAGGACCAAGGAGGAGGTAACAAAGTCCGAGTTCGCAGTACAGAAGGAGTAGGCAATAGAATAGTCGTAAACAGGCAGTAGAATCAGTTCAGGCAGACGAGGTTCAAAGACGAGAGTTCAGGCAAGGTCGGTACACAAGATAATCAATGATAAACACACCCAGGAATCAGCAAGCGAAAACCTATAATTGGGCATTGAGGAGACTCTGAAGCTGCTTTAAATAGGCCTGGGTTTGGCGCCAATTTTGGACGCGCTGACGTCATGACGCGGACGCACTGACGCCAGCGTCCTGACGCCGACGCACATTCTGACGCCGGCGTCCGTTCCGACGCCGGCGACCAATCCGAGGGCGAAAAGACGCTGATGTCATAGTGCTGCGACCAGCAGGATCCAGGAGGCCGCCATCTTGGACGCCATCTTGGCCGCCATCTTGGAGAAGACAATCGGTTTCCATTACACCACATGGTGGCTCAAGATTTTTTTTAACCTATAATAAAATAATGCATTTACACTTTCAACTACAGTAATAGAAGCTGCTATTAAATAAGTAATGTACAGAGCACAAAGGCACAAGGCCGGATTTACATATAATATATTATATGTATTACTTGTAGATAAGATTGTTGAGTATCCAAAATTATTTAAAAAACGCATATAGGTATTAATTGAACTATCCAAAAATAGTCTACTGATTTATGTTCTATTTCTGTAGATTTATGCAAAATATTGGAGAACCACTAGGATCTGGCCCTCAAAATGATTGGCGCAAACTTGCCCACAACCAGGACTATACAAAACTGCCTTACATTCCAAAGTTTAATAGAACCCATAAGGTCCCTTTTTTATCATCTATCCATGTGATACACAATAATAATCTACAACTTAAATTTAAGCTTATTCTTGATAATAAGCGATGGACACAGTTGTATCATCCATTGATGTTGTATGGGCAGCTCTCATGTACTGTCCTTTACTGGAATCTCTAATAAAGGTTTTCCACAATGCGGCTAAGAAAGAATTTATAGAAAGCGTAAGAGAACTTTAATTATATATTGCATATAGGAATCTTTCCTAACTGAACAAAGGTAGTGTAATGTAATGTAATGGAACCAATAGGCCCAGCAGGGTTGTAAGTGCATTTAGAAAAAAGTGCAAGTCAGTCAGTTCACTTGAGTCTAGAATCAATGATTTAAGTAGATGTGTATTTAATTAGCTATTGTGCATTTTTTAAGTGTATTTTAAAAATAGAAACTGTCGGCAAAGGCTGTATAGATTGGGAGCAATCATTAAATCTCCTTTGTTACTCAGCCTATAGAAAAAAAGAAAAATAAGATCAATGGATTTTATTTCTGTGGAATGTGAGACACAATAATAAAATGAATCAAAGTTTTGGACAGAACAATGCAAAGAATAACTTCACCATACATCTTTAAAATCAAAAACACATATGTCATACAGGAAGATTAATAGCAGTCCACAGAAAACCATGTACCTATTCCTGGTAGCTAATAATCTCCCTGTATGATACAATCCCAAGTGTTCATCATAGTTTGTTTCCTATTGCTATGAATGGGAGGCAATGCAAGGCATTCTACACATTCACTTTTTCTAAAGATAATCACAGGCCTGGAGGACTTTAGACTGATGTCAGTGGGAAGCATCACATGGAGTTTCATGTCAGCGTCAATGGAAAGTATGACCCCAAGTGGCAGTAGTAGCAGAAGTAGCAGTGATCAACATGACTTAAGTGACACAGGACTAACAGAACCTTACTATACATTTTAAGGTTTTAATATATACTGAGCTGCACTGAAATCACATTTGTTTGTGCATCCATACTAATGATTGAAAAATGATTGGTAATTTGGACCATTTAATGAGTTAATCCTAATGCATAAAATGCAAGCTGAAAAGGACAACTGCGCCAGAAACAAG
Source organism: Xenopus laevis (assembly GCF_017654675.1). Taxonomy (NCBI): domain Eukaryota; kingdom Metazoa; phylum Chordata; class Amphibia; order Anura; family Pipidae; genus Xenopus; species Xenopus laevis. Next base: position 70,730,933 of record NC_054375.1, read on the forward strand.
TTATAAATAAATGATAGCACTTTATTTCTGATATGTGCTAAGAGTAGAGTAAGACAGTGTTATTATGGAGTTGCTTGCAGACATACTGAAAGGAATGAGGACATTTCTATAATTCCATAAATGCCCATTTATAAAATTACGCATACATTGTCTTTGCATTGTTGTGCTGTCAGATGCAGCTGTAATGTGTTTACAATGTCATATCATAATTTATAAAGCAGAAATAGAGAGGAGAAATATCCTACAGAATGGGAGTTTATTGCGAACAATTTGCTGTTAAATGTCTGAGGTATTTCTGCACCAGATTTTTGAAAAATATCTGCATTGTAATCTTCTGAAACAAAGGCAGAGAATAATATGTAGCTGCACTCATATGTATTGTGAGTGCAGATCCACCAGCAGATATCACAGGGTCAGGGAGCTAGAAGCCCTTGGGATGGGATGAGCATTGTCAACCGCCTGGAATGGAGTGCCAATAAAAAATATGCTTACTTATATAGCATGCTTGGCCATGCCTCTTATCTGCTCAAACCACATACTGTTACAGGCAAACATGTCCATGACCTGCCCAGATTATCCCTATTTCCTATTTTCAATCCATGAATAAGACCATCTAATCAGTCTGAGCATCCTACTTCCATAGGGCTCCTAACCAATTCCCACCTGTTGCCCCTGATGGCAGCCCTGTCTGTCTTTAGCTCATACTGGGAATATAAAACACAAAAATGGTAATTTCTGGAAAGATGCATAATAATCTACAGGGGGACTAATTTAGTTGATAAATTGAACCAGTGATTCATGTGCCAACCAATCAGATGTAGCTTTAATTTTATAACTAGTTTTAGTTGGATCATAACTACAAATTGTTAATTGGCTGCCATGAGTAGCCAAACTGGTGCAGTTTATCACCTAAAATGTATTTTTTGTGAGAAAATGCATAATGTGTCATTGATCTGAGTTACATAAATAAAAGATTTATTGTACTTTTAAATAATTTGCTTTCTGTCAAGGGATGGTATTATACTGTAACTCTGCACATAACACACTGATCTAGTAGAGTCAGGCAAGAATAATGAGCATTATGGCTACAGTTATTTTCTAATATTGCGGCATATTTATGGGCGGTGCCCAGGGGTGACCACGTGGTTGTTGGATGCCAGCATGCAGCTTCAATACGCAAGGCACGTTTGGCGCGAAAACTCGCCTGAAGATTCACTCAGTGCCCGATTATAGGTTCTACTACATAGTGTTCCTGGGTGTAATTATTGTCTGAATTCTTGATCTTTGATCTATTGCCTGAATCTTGACCTTGACCCTTGCCTGGATTGACGACTCTCCTTGCTAACCCTTCTGTACCACGAACTATGTTATTTATACATTGCTTCCTCCTTGGTCCGCACTGCAAACTACGCCTTCGGCCTTGACAGTTATACAGTTATGAGTAGATTGTTAAAACATATATCAGGTATGTTTTTTATAAATTTGTAATACCTGTGGAAATGCACCAAACAAGGAAGGAACAACAGAAATTGCTAGCCATAATAGATGTCAATTTTCCATGTCTAAATAGAGCTCAGTGTAATAGTATTATTAAAGGCTCTTCTTTCACAAATCCATATACAAGAAAAAATTTGCCATTAAGGAATATTTCACTTGCTAATAAATGTTTAAAATACACGTCCTACAATGTGTCCACGTGAGGAATAGAATTTCTAAACTGAAATACACCATATGATGCAATGAAATAGATCTCCCTATATTCTATATACTTCTGTTTGTTTGTGCATATACCTAATCAATTATGATTTCAGGCAATTGACACAAAATGTGCCAATGACCTGAAATCAATAAATGTTTTGCTAAAATACAATAAGAATTTTCAGTAGGTAATAATCTTACCTTTTATTTTTTAGGTTCCCACTACTCCTGAATGTCCCTGCATTACAAAGGGGACTCTGATGGAAATCTGAGCATTATACCTGTCCGGCAGGTACTTTCTGATAGTTATAATTTTGCTTGTATTGAAATCTTTTGTAGTGATGTAATGATATTGCACTGACATTGCACACCTACGCCACTGGGTTACATGGACATGTATGCATGTATTTATTTTGACATGTCAATATGGACTTCTATTGCTGCCTGCCCTGACCCTAGCTTGAACTTTAAATTTGCAGGATGCCTTGACCTTTAACTAGTTTTATTCATTCTGATGTCTACAGCCTGTCCCGATCTTTAACCAGGAATATTTTATATTTATACCTTTATGGTGTCCAAACTCGGGTTCCCCATTAGTGCCACTGCAGAAAGACCAGGGCCCAAAAAGCATGTGCCAATGCATGTTTATAGTTACACTGTAGCTACCACTGCATGGGATTCCAACCACTCGTGGTGTAGGATGTACCTGCAAAGCACTATGGGGAACAATGGTGCTATATTAATAATACTAATAAGCTGAAGTAAGGGGTAACTAGGGCTACAGTCTCCATAGACTGTTTTGCTACAACATTTAGAAAGTCAATGTACATATTTATGACAGTCTTATTTCTTCCTAATAGTAACAAAACAAATAACTTTTTGCAGAGGGAAGAAAGTGCAAAGCTATTTAGCAATCACTATCTCATTTAGTCTGTCTATTAATTTCAAATGAATAATTACAAGCCATTATAAGCCACTTCTGTATTGCAGATAATTGTTCACTCATGTCATAAACATTTAAGAATTCAGTCTGAACAGTTAATGTCAGTGTGTTAAGTAAAACTGTAAGAAAAAAATGCCACGAATGCCAAGGATAGTGTATATTAATTTGATACTACTGAAATGAGCAAACTAAACCAGATGTATTCTCCCCCCTATTGCTTCCTATCAGTGTTAAAATAGGGAATGTGTGGTCTTCTTATTTAAAGATCTTGACCCCCAGAAATTGATGTAAACTAAGAGTGGTCCTCTCAGCAGTTGATTCAGACCACTGAGTGAATATTGTATATACATCATATCATTGCAAAATGCTAGGAACAGCAAATGCATCAGCAGGTAAATTTACAATCTGAGATTGATTTGTGGTCACCTGAGCTGGCAAAGGCATAAAAAGAGAGCTTTCATTTTAGCAGCTAGATCCAGCTTCCAGCCGCTATCCTTTGTGTAGTCTTCACAAACAGAATGCACAAAAAGTCAAAGGCACCTTTAATCTGTAGGCTCATTAGTATTGTTCATGAGTACCATTCCTCTACTCTCTCACTGCTTTCATTAATCAACACATAAACTTTAAACATAGTACACAAGTATATTGACTGTTAATAAGATCTTGCTGAACACATAGTTAAGGGCCTTCCGCCTGCTGTGAGCTTTTATGCATAGAGTTCATAGACTGTGTTCACCTGCTCTATAATTTGTCTTCCATAGTACAGAAATAATTGCAGCTATGCCCAGAGAAATCCCTAGGATGAAACTCTTTTCCTTCTTTAATCCCTCAGTTTTCATTCAGGGCAGGACTAAGCTCTTTTCTCCGTCACACTCATATCCAATGAAAAGCTCATTTTGCCAATAAAATAATGGCAAAGAACACTTTCATTTTGTTCAGTTGACAATTTCCAATATTTTTTCCATGGTTTGCCTTATTTGCTGCCACATGAAAAGCAAACATGTACCGTATGCATAAATAAACAGCTTTGTTTTTTTTTTTTTTTCTTTAATACATACTCAAAGTACCAAGGTTTAAGTGTAACTGTACCATCTACAACCTTTGGGATTGGGTTGCCTTAATACTGTATGACAGTTATTTTTATCTGAAATACATATCTGATTTACAATGTAAAGGGAATGCTATGAGCTCCACTGTTGCCCCCTTGCACTGATACATATATTTACACATTTGAGGATTAGACATGTATCCAGATGAATCTCATAAGACATTGTTTAACTTTGTGCAGATCCATAGAAGTGTTTTGCTACCTTGGGGTCAACTTGTAGTCATTAGTGTCATTCATGGAATGGTTAAAGACTAGAACTGAGCATATTACATTTTAATTCAGTCCAATTCATTTTTGGATGTCTTAGTTGTGATTGATGGTCAAATTAAAAAACATATATAGTGAATAAAGTACCCCCTCTTGTAAAATATAAGGATATTATCAGTTACCGAGGAGTTTCATGACCATATAAAAACACGAGGCCGAAGGCCGAGTGTTTTTATACAGGTCATGGAACTCCGAGGTAACTTCTAATATCCTCATATTTCACAACTGGGGGTACTTTATTTATTATAATACACAAGTTTCAGTAAGTCATGTGACAGCAATGACATCAGAACTCACCGTTTATAACTGATGACATCAGAACTCACCGTTTATAAGGATATAATTTACAAGATATTCATGGCTTTTGTGTATTATATATATATTAACACAACTGACCAAAACATGATAGAAATTCCAGTGCAGAGAGGTTTTTAATGTACAAAAGAGAGATTATGTTGTCAGAAACTGCTGCATTGGAAACATTGGTAAACAACAAGACTGGCTTATCCCCAAATTTCTGAATTTCAAACTTCGATGTCTTATCCTAAACGTAATGAAATTATAAATAATGTGGTATTGAATGGCCTGTTTATTCCTATTTTTTGGGTCCACCTAGGACTGGCATGTACCATTTTGAGAATTGTAAGAAAAGGTTGGTTTGCACAGAAGGGCTCTTAGTTCTGGTGAGATAATGGGGCATTATCTATATATTCAATATTGATTTTTGCATGCACAGTTTATCTTACTGGTTTTTTTTGTAAATTCTTTATTCATTTTTCCAACTTTATGGGAAGGTACTTACAGAGAGAAAGGGTGGGTAGCTGACAGGGTGGCTGTCAGCTATGGAGGAGATTAAGAAATATAAGGAAATTAGAATAATGAGACAAGGATCTTATGAAAAATATAAAAGCATATGGGAGCTGTGGATAAACTACAGCAACAAAATTAGGCGAGTACAAGGAAATACAAACACAAATCCAAGCAAACAGTAGTAAAGGATGAGAAAATACATGGTATACAAGGTTGAATTAAAAGGAATAAATGAGAACTAAGCGACTGAATATAATCCCCCCCCTTTCCTATCCTAGTTTTATGTAATTGCATTATTTTCCCCAATCCCTAGGTTTGATGTTTTCCCATTAACCCCATGAGCAAGGGGATACACATTATGGAATAGTGAGATAGAAATATATAGAATACATGTTTGGAATGCAAAGAAAATGTTATACAGGTATGGGTACCGGAGCACATGTCTCAACATAGCTCACGTATAAAATATAAACAACTTACTTTACTGGTTCTATCACAGACTCAAGAGTCAGAGTCAAATATTTATGCTTGAAGATTCTAAAACAAAGGGTGTGGAGTGTACAGAAGATTTTCATCGGATTCACACATTAAGGGGCCTATTTATCCTACTGTGTAAAACAATTAATGCTAAAAAAATGGTATAAAAAGATGTGTAAAATAAACAACCAGATTATCAAGGTGGGGGTTTTAATTTACACTGCACAAATGCCAGACTTGATGCTGTTAACCTCAAGTGTCATACCACTCCCTATTTGTCATGGCATTTTCAAGCGGCTGTTTACTTTTATGTCGGATTTTTACACAAAGCTTGATAAGTAAGCTATTTTATGCACCAGTACCTGATGATGTGTGGTTTATTTGGTTGCCTTTTTTTTTGCACAGCATGATAAATAGCCACCTAAATATTATGTGGCCAGGCCTAGGCAGGGCAATGGCTTTATTAGTATATCTTAAAACATTGTTTAAGGGAATAATATAACCCCTCTTATCAAATGAGGCTGGTACTATATGTTTTCTTATCACCAAAACAAGAGGGTCAGAAAAAATAAAAATGCTTCTAGAAGCCTTCTGGTGTGGTCTTAAGGTAGATTTTGCCCAGATAGTGCCACCAAGCCGACAGGACCTCTCCAAAAGCTGCTGCACCAGAGCCTGCCCTGTTAGCTTAGAGATAAATGTGATAACGCCCCAGCAACAACAGATGAGGAGAGAGCAGTGCAGATTCTGTGGTGGGATTTAAAACTTAGAGGCTAATTTATTGACAGTTGACGGTCGGGATTGGGTATATCAATGTAAAAAAAACAGCCAAAATCATTATTGCGTTATTTTGCTTTGATTGCAGTTTTTTCTGTTTTTTTTTTAATAAAACGCTTGCCCCCAAAAATCTGCCAAGCCTTTTATTTTTTCAAAAAAAATAGGACTGAGAAAAAAAAGTCTCTAATGTGATTAAGATTGCGGCTGTTTTGTTTTATATACAATATGATATACACAAACCCAAACCTCAATATTTAATTTATCAGCCCCTATATATCTCTAACCAATAAATCGTTTGTTATAGAACTGACAGAAATAGTTAAAATTCTGCATTAACGTCACAGTTAAAACTCAGTCTTGTTATAGTTCCCCTTTAGTATTATATGTCCAGCAAACAGATATTTTTATATTAGAGTTTTTTTTTAAATATATTTAAGATCCATGAATGCATGAAGTCCTGTTTACCATTGTATTCTAAACAGATTACAATTGTCTACTATGCACATGTGGGCCCTTCAGCCCTGTGGGAATTTGAAAGGCTTGCACTGTGGTTACATAGTAGATTATTTAAATAAATGGTATTAAATCATGTAAAGAATACATACAGAAACACACAATGATTTTGGTCAAGATTCTGAAATAGCTCTCTATAGCTGTAGCATTGGGTACTCACGCAAAAACTACTGAATATAAAACATATATATATTGATATATGTATTAGTATAGCAAGGATATAAAACTCTAAGCGTCACAAAACATGTTTAGCACCTCAAAATGTCCATGGAGAGAAGTAACATTTTATGCAAGGTAGGAAAATGTTATTACATTTTAATATTTTGAACATCCAGTACAAAAGATCTTCTAGTAAAACTGCAGTGTGTGAATTGCAGCAAGTAGATGTCAGTGCGAAGATGCTTGTCCTGAAATCCTGCTTATTCTGTGCTTGCAGGGATTTATTAGACTAGACATGGACGCCCATTGCAGAATGCATGAGTCTAATGAGAAGCTGTGTGAGCCTCCTCAGTGCCCGACATGTCTACATCACACTGCACTGCCCATTCTTGTTGCCCAAAAGTTGAAACAATATAAGGGGAGATTGTGTTTTTTCCCTCCATGCTGATTTTCAAGAAGTTTTTACTATACCGAGCCATGTCATTTTCCAATGTTTTATTTTCCTATGACAAAATCATATTCATTATAATAGAATGTGTATGAAATTCACGAGGGAGACAATGAGTTGATGACAGTAAATTGAAATGGGCAGGGTGAATTAGCACAAATGTGGATAAAAAAAATGATGTAGATAAGGACTAAATACAGTGGATTGCAATTACAGTGGGGAAAAAGGAAAAGGTTCCTGTAGGTAAAAGGCACAAAGAACTGAGAGCAATGATGTCAGACTTACTAAAGAGGATATACCTTTATATTTCATGAGGCTAAAATTCTTTTCCATTAAGATGATCTGGAAACACATGGTATGTGGGACTGGGAAGAGAACTGAAGCACAAACCTAAATCATATTTATAGTGCTCCACTAATCTTAATGTTCCTGTACTAACAGAGGAGATGCTGCATTCAGCTGTTTCCTAAATGAGCTTGGAAAGGACAGGGCACAGAGGCTCCTGGGCACACCTAGTAATATTAAGGGATGCCTGTGTGTAGCAATAAGCCCAGTCATTCGCCACCCACCCCTGTGCCAATCATTAGAGGACACAACCTGTGCAGCTGAGCAGTCGGATGGTGCCCGCAGAAAGCTCTGATCAGCAGCGACTGGAAGGACCACTTCTGTTCACACCCTAACAGAAAAAGGACACAGGAGCCTGTCCCTTTCCCCCTCCCCTCCCCAATCCCTGGAGGAGCAATTAGTGTGGCTCCAGCAGCAGCAGTTTCTGTGGAGAGGAATATCCATTGTCATTGTAACAGGTTCGGAGTGAGGATTTCCCTGCTCTCCCGATCCCCCTTTACAGGCAGATCGTCTTCCGAGTCTTTATTCTGGGGTGGGTAGGGATTTGACTGAGGTGCCGCTGGGCACTTATTGGGCAGCTCTATCTTCCTGCTGGAGCTAATAATGCGAGCGCTGGGGAATCCAAGTTGCTGCCTCATAAGCTGCTGGCTGCCTGTGCGCTTCTAGGAGGGAGCCCCGCCACGGACACCAGTAGCAGCAGCAGCAGCAGCGGCAAAAGCGCTAGACTCGCGGCAGGCGAGGAGATTATGGACTAAGCGCATCGGCGCCAGAATGGAGTTTATATTGGGCATATTCTGCGTTCTTTTCTGCCTCAGAGCAGGTAAGAGTTATTCTCCTCTCCTTAGGAAGTTAAAGCGGACGCCTCCCTTTGCTGAGGTTATATCGTTGAGAATGAATCTGATATGGGATGGAATTGGGAGTTGAAAATCGAAGTTTCTTGGATATTGGTAATAAAGTGGTCACACCAGTATCCTGCAAGTGGATTCTGGTATTAAAGACAACTGAAATCATATCAGGTACCTTCACTTTAGATAGATGATAGATAGATAGATAGATAGATAGACAGACAGACAGACAGACAGACAGACAGACAGATAGATAGATGTTAGATAGATAGAAAGATAGACAGACAGACGATAGATAGATAGATAGATAGATAGATAGATAGATAGATAGATAGATAGATAGATACATAGATACATAGATACATAGATAGATGGAGGATAGATAGATAGATAGATAGATATCGACAATAGATGGATAGAAAGGTAGATATATAAATAAGAATAGATAAAATCCAATCCCATTCCCAGTAACTGGTGGTGCTTTCTTTCCTGGGCAGGTGCAGGCTTTGGAGTGGACCCTTCCCTGCAGATAGACATCTTTGAGGACCTCCAACTGGGAGAGGCCACCCCTGGAGTGCAGCAAGTTCAAGGATTTCACAACCGGAGCAAAGCCTTCCTTTTCCAAGGTATTCCTTAGGGAGCAAGTACATCCTCTGACTGTTACTGACCTCCCAGCATACCATCCAAAAGCAGCATTTATTATTGTGATAGTGCAGGTGGTTGTTCTTGTTTAAATACTGCTGGAGGGCCTCAGACTGCTGGATACACCTGTTATGGTTTGCCTTTGTCTGGCCATATATATGCTGATCATTACTGAGCATCTTCTTTCGCTCTGCTTCTTTGAGTCATTGATATCCCTCTACCATCATTTGTTAGAATAAAAGTTTTTTTTCTAATTGGGACCAATATCTAATAAAATGTAATGTTATAGGTGATTCTGCAAAGTGCATAAGGACATGTTGGTGTCTGGCCATATGCTCATAATTACTTAGTATCTTCTTTCTCTCTGCTTATTTGAGTCATTGATCTGCTTATTTGAGTCATTGATATCCCTCTGCATAAGGACATGTTGGTGTTGATTGTGGTACAGCAGAGAGGTGTCTTGCACATAAACTAGAATTCCTTTTAGAGTTTGGCAGAGTCCCAGCATTTTCTGCAAGATTCAGCAAAACCAAATTGAAACCTTGTTGTTAAGGGACTTTATGCCTCTGACAAAAGCAAGACGTCAGGTTTGCTCACATTATTTATAGGAAACACAAATTTATGTTTTTATTGTTTGGGGCAATAGTCCATATCTAAAAATAATAGATCCAGAACATCATTCTGAAGAAGCATGGTAACCAGTGTAGAGGACAGATGTGCAGGGGTTGTTGAGTGGTACCAATTAGTATTGGTGAGTGTTGTGCAGTAGGGGTACTGCTCATGCTTTATCATATTACTATATGTAAGAAGAACATTTGAACAACTGAAGTGGTAGTGGTCACAATTATTTCTAACTTTACAATTAGGGAATTGTTGACTTGCAGCTGAGCTGCTGAGCAGATGATCCTCCTTAGCTGTGAGCTTTCCCCACTTAGTGTCAGTGTTCTTTTGCTAGAGCTTTGCTTTCCCACTGATTGATGGCCCTGTAATTAATGTACACCAGGACTAAGGCTGGCAGATGGTTGATTTGAGTCTAGGGATGCAATGAATAATAACACACGCTACCCCTGATCAGCCAGGGAGATTAATGTTGCTGGGAACCTGTGACTTATTGCAAAAAAAAAATATGGGTTATGTTGGTAAAAGTTTCTGCCTGTGTGTACAGAAAGGGAAAATCTGAAATAAATGTGGGTTGTTTATCTTTAAATGTATTCTAATTCTAATATAGTGTAGACCGTAGCTTTCCAACACAATGTGCAATTAGACCATTCTTTGTGTTTTTCTTTTGTTTCACATCCTTGTGCTTACAATTAGGCCTGCTGGTTGGTTGCCAGGGCTTTTTAGGGTCAATGACCCTATGATTAAGTGTCCTTGGGGGACACGAAACGCATCAGGCTTTTATTTTTTATACATGATGTAAATAAAGATTTTTTTGTACTATTTAAAAAATGTGGGCTCCCGGATTCTACTGACTTTTGGTGTTCCGGAGTGGTGCCTGCCCGCTATTCAAGGTTTCTGTGCCATATCACCCTAAGAATATTAAAACTGAAGTCTTAAAATTTGCTTTTTAGGGTCAATGACCGCTAGCCTTTTAGTATGGTTGCATGGTGTGCTAGAAGAAAGCAGAATAAAAAGCCTAATAAAGCTAAAAGCCTACAATAAAATAAAAAAATTAGACCAACTCAAAAGTTCATTAGATTAGGTTGCTACATAACATTGATGATTGTGTCATAACAATAAATGCAAACAAGCAGTTGGCAGGCCCAGAATTTTTTTATATGCAGGGTGAGTGTATGTTACGTCGCTGAGTATGTTGCTTCCAGACTGTATCTTTATGTAGGTACCATGGAGAAACAATAAATGTGCAGATTAGGTTTATATTGCTTTCAACATTTCCTCTATATGGGCTGAAATATTCTTTATCTTCAGCATTTTTTTTCTTTCCAATATTTCTTTGTACAAATGAAACCCCCAATATGGACGTAAATCTTTTAGCATATCCCTACACAATGAATATTGGTTGAAAGGCTATGGCTGTGGATCTTATTATTGTGGAGGCTTAATAGGCCAGCAGTCTACATTTCACTTATTGACAGGTGTTAACTGATCATGTGAAAAATCAAATGCACACAATAAAGAGCACAATTACTGGGGTGCTGTGACTGAAAATAATCTTCCTTGTACTTTAATAACGGCTGCTAGGTTTTATAGGTGATTGAGTTAACCTACTCTGTTTGTGCTTTTAGGTCCGAATTATCAGGAAATTGGTGTTTAAATGGTGGGAATGGCAAAGCAATGTGTTTTTCTTCCAGTTCCTCTATCTGCACTTGTGATGCAACAAGTACTGGATAATGTTTTCAGCTGTCCAATAACAAATTGCAATGACAGGATATATCAGGAAGGGAAACAGGACATCTTGTATTGCAGATTCAGTTCATTAGGAGCTTGGGATGCAGCCAGTAGTCAATACATGATTATGGCTATTTTTTTCTGAAGCATGTTCTCTTGGATGCCTTAGAGAACAGGAGAAGTTTCATATTCATTTTTCTTTTGGTCACTTTTATAAATGATCACAGACTTTTGAATTGCGCTGAGGTTAGAGTAACTCTGGCCATACATAGATAGGAACTCATTTTATCAGATTGTATGTGATTTGGCCATTTAGATATGAGAACTAAGGCTTCAGCCACTTTAAGTATTGCTGATTAACCCCCACATGTAGTAATGGGTTTGTGTGATTATGCAAGCAAACATTTAAAGGTACCAGTAACATTAAAAAGTAAAAAATACTTATTTTTGTCATCTTAAAGGGATGGTTCAGCTTTAAGTTAAAGTTTAGTATGTTATAGAATGGCGATTCGAAGCAACTGTTCAATTGGTCTTCATTATTTATTTTTATTTGTTTAGTTCTTTAATTATTTGTCTTTTTCCTTTGACTCTTTCCAGCTTACAAATGGGAGTCACTGACTCCATCTAAAAACAAATGCGCTGTAAGGCTACAAATGTATCATTAGTGCTACTTTTTATTATTCATCTTTCTATTCGGGCCTCTCCTATTCATAATCTGTACTCTTATTCAAATCAATGCATGGTTGCTAGGGTAATTTGGACCTTAGCAACCAGATTGCTGAAATTGTAAACTGGAGAGCTGATGAATAAAAAGCTAAATAACTCAAAAAACAGAAATTATAAAAAAAAGGTATATCACTCTCTACATCATACTTAAAGCTAATTTAAAGGTAAGCAACACATTTAAGTTTGTTTGGTGACCTAGAGCCATTTCTTGGCAACAAATTACCTATTTTAAATGAGAGAGGTGTTCATTATATAGATCTGTAGAGAGCCATGAATGACATATGGCCCTTGTAAATGGCCATACAGCAGCTTATTTAAATAAACAGTATTTCAGAAGTAAACACACATTCTTTACCAGGGCAGGGCAAGCATATATTACATTTTAATCATTTTAAAATCATTTTATTGTTACTCTTCCTTTAAATGTGAGCACGCATATTCAGTACTATCAATCATGTCTTTGCTTGGTGGCTGACCCAAGAAATGCAGGGTTGTTTTTTAATTAAGTCAAAAACAAATAAAGATCCAAATAGTTACGTGTGGCCCTCTGTAGGTTACAAGATCTGTGTAATTGGACCAAAATTAAATGCAATAAAATGGCAGCCGGTGCTAATGGCATCTTTTGTTAGAGTCCCCAGTTTTTCGGGTCATCTGATGTCCTTAATCTACAGCAAGAGTGAACAAACTCAAGTCAGCTAATCACTCACCCAGCCTCAGAACATTGCCATTGTTACTTGGTGACTGTTATTGATGGCCTGTTCTCTGTATTTCTGTGACAGAAACAATCATCTAAAAACATACACACAATAGCAGTCAATCTGAACGCTGACATGTAAAATTGGATGTTTATGCATGAAGGGGCACCATAGGCTTGCTTTGAAATCCAGTATTTAGAATCTGAGTGTTTGCGTTGTAACTTGCCCACTGGCACTAAAGTGTACCCAGTACATATATATTAAATGTCTTGCAGGAGTTCCAAAACCATATGCCAAAGGTTTTTATACAGGTCATGGAACGCCTGGTTTCTAATATATTAATTTTTAACAATAGGTGGTACAGTATTTTTGTTGTACACAGATTTCAATGAGTCATGAGTCATGTGACACAAGTGATATCACTATGCACCAGTTGTAACTGATGATATTATCAATCACCATATGTAATAGTTATCGGTTATTTATGGCTCATGGTATAATATATTTAGTTCATAGATGTGTCAGGACTTTTTGGTGATACCGCACTAATGCCCTGGTTATGCTCAGACAAGGTAATTTACATTTCCCATGAACAAAAGTGCAAGAGCACTTTGGGGCTCTCAAGATAATTCAGACAGTACTTCTAAAAGTTTGGAACAAGGTGCATGTCCCAGCACCAGGAGAGACAGTCCAAACTTGTCCTTATCACCCATATAGCAAGCAATAACAACAAGACCACTTGCTCATGTTTCCTCTCCTTCTCCATAACTTCCCTGCCTGAAACACATGCAAGTTAGCAGATGGGTAGGGGGGTAGTTGTGAAGAAGCCTTATTGCTTCTCCCTGCCCTTTTGTTCTCTGAAACGGAGCACAGAGATCTGCAACAATCCATCAACTAAGGGTGGCAGTGTGCAAAGTGCAAACATTACCACTTTTATGTGGAACAATATCAGTCATGAGCATTTCCAAAAAGATCATTCTGCTGGTGCCTCAGGGCAGAAAAATTGTGCCAGAATGTCTCAGCTTCCATAATTGTTCTGATTGAGTTACTGTAATTATAATACAAGTACCTATTGTAGCTATAACTCCCATAACTCCCAGCTTCCCCAGGCAGTTGAAGGCTTGCTGGAATTTGTAGTAAAACAGCAGCTAAAGGCTTGTATGCTTGGCATGACCACCAGCAAATTAGAGGGGGTTCTAGTTATTCAGCAGTTTCCTTAGTTATCTACTTATCCTTGGTTTGTATTTTACTCAAAGCATGGATGCTCACTGCTGTTTAAATTAAAAAGAAAATATTTAACTTGAAATCTTGTGTCTCTTGTTAGCTGCTCACAAATTGGAAATGTGTTGATTGGCTTAATAAAAGTCTCATCTGTTCCCACAATAGGCTAGACAAAGACTATTATAAAAATGTTATGTGTTCATTATTCTTTTGGCCCTGCTTATTGTTTCATTGCCTTGTAAAGTAACAATAAAGACAAGCTTAGTCCATTTGAAGAGAAAAAGCTGCAACGACAGTCACAGGTTTCTAAGTAAAAGGTTGCGTAAACATAAACAATAAAAAATTAATTACATTGGCAGTGGCAGCAGAAGTGGGGGGTGCTATTTTAACATTATTAATCACTCAATTAGTTCCTTTGATATGGTTCTGCTAGAAAAGGCTTTCTCTTTCTTCCTTTGTATTGGTCTAATAGAGAATATTTAGTTATATTGTTGTTGCTGGGTTTTGCCTTTGGTCACCATGACACAGTGCATTGTGTGCAATTTGTCCACTGGACAAATAGCACTGACCCATAGACCAAGGCATAGCATAGCACTAGAAGCAGGTATCAGGCTTCAGGAAGGAGGCATCAGCCAAAGGTTTGTCAGTCTGGAAGTATCATACCAGTGTCAGACTGGCCCACCAGACAACCCAACCTGTGGGCCCACTCCCATAGAAATTAAATTAGTGCCAAATGGTATAAGGCTTTTATATGCCCAGAGTGGAAATAAGGGTCAGATGTTGAGAAGTATTCTAGACTGGGGCCCACCAGGAATCCACTGGTACTCTGGCAGGCTACTTCAACCCTGTATGTTTCAAGGGTCCATCACCAGGAGAAATGGTCAGCCAATTCAGATGAATACATCCAAGCTGATCTTATGAACATCAAACAAACCTGATCATCACAAACCTACAAAAGGACAAGGACATAGCATTATGAGTGTGATGTGATCAAATGGCAGCCATTTCAAAAGTGCAGTTAAGAAGTGGCAGAGAAAAGCCTGTGTAATGAACCAATGATTTTTCAATAAAATGCTTAAAAATAAAAAATCATTATTTAGCATTATCCTCCAAACTTCTCATTTGGCGGTAGTGTTCATTTAAAGGAACAGTAATTTAAAAAAATGAAAGTGTTTAATATGCATAACATAATATTGTCCTGCACTAGTAAAGAAAATTGTGTTTTCTTCAGAAACACTAATATTGTTTATATAAATAAGCTGCTGAGTAGCCAAGGGGGCAGCCATTTAGGCTGAATAGGGCAAAAAAAGGAATAGGTTTACACAGGAGATATTAGATAAGCTATGTAGAATACAATGGGTTTAGTCATTGCACAATAATATAAACAGATAAACAGTGGTCTACAGGGCCACAGACTGGAAACCACACTCATATATAATATATAAGATATTTGTGTCCAAGAAATAGTCCTAAATGATTAAGTGGATGCTGCAGCCTTACTATTAACCTTTGAACAACAGGAGTGGCAGGTATTTAAAGATTTAAATGGAGGTGTTCAATGATTCCATTTTTCTGGGGGTTTACATATACTTTAAGGAGTGTTTGGATGAATAAGATCAAAGATGTGATCCCCAACCAGTGGCTTGGCTGTTACTCCCAGTGCCTTTAAAGCAGGCACTTATTTTTTAATTCCTTGCAAAAAACAGGTGTACTGACAAACAGAGCCTCTTGTAGGCTGCCAGTCCATCCAGAGGCTACCAAATAGCCAATCACAGCCCTTATTTGGCACCTTCATGAACTTTTTTATGCTTGTGTTGCTTCCCATCTCTTTTTACATTTGAGTGTAGCTCATGTTTATAATATGTTGGGGACCCCTGGCATAGAGGGACAGTGTTGTAAACAGTTTTGTACTGCTGATTAACATTTTACCCTCAGTTGTACTGGTTGCCACTCCAAGGATTGGCTGCACAGAAGTAATGGTTGTTGCGTATATGAGTATAGCTGCAACATTAGGGTTGCCACCTGATTTTGACCCTGACAGCCCAGTATTTGGAAGGGCTACCTGGGTCAAAACTTCCTGCCCGGTTTTCCAAATTAGGAAAACTGGGCAGGGTTCCCCATGATTGACACGGCGATCGGCCAATCATAGCCCCACCCCGATGCCATGATCTGCCCCCTCCATGTCACAGCCCTGCCTCCTGCACGGGCTCCACCGAGCAAAAAGGTGGCAGCCCTAAGCAGCATTCATAATTGGGATGCCTAATTAACAGTTAAAGCAGTGAAGGGGTAACTTAAACGGGACATACTGTGAAAATCAAAATGTAATATCATCTTTAATTATAATCAATTAGAAATGATGTACTATTTCTGAAATAATCAAATTATTCTTCACTATTACCCTCTCAGCCTCAGTCTCTCTACGTGCAGATTTGTTTTATTATGTTATAATAAAGGACCCTGGCCCTTGTTGGCCCTGGTGACGCAGGTCCACTTCCTAGTTCATACTTATGGGTGTTCCACCTCCACCCCCCCGGTGTTAGCAGGTTATTAGTGACTAAGGTATAGAGGAGTTAGTGAATGGCGTGATGACCCAAGTGAGCCCAAGACACTCCAGTCCAACACTGATTTTGAAACAGTTAGCTCTAATACATTGTCTAGGCAAATGGAGCCCACACCAATGCATCTGACCTAACCCAAAATCAATTGCTAAAATTCTTAAAAGATTGAGAATTATCACAATATGGGGGAAAGGGGGGGGGCAAGAAGTCGAATCATATGTATCCACTTATATGTAGATTGGAGCACATCGCAACATTACATCTCCTACACAAAAAAAAAAGAAATTATGCTGATGTGTATTTGATATTCTTTATTTTATAGGCAATAAAAAAGAATTAAAAAAAAAAAAAAAGATTGCGAATTATTACTTGACCAATTCTGGAATAGTGTAAATTTTTAAAATCTAGTATTTCTAGAAAGTTAGTTATTTCCATTTTGATTTTAATGATAGTTCCCTTATACAAGTAAACTACTATTTTTGTTGTATTTTGTGTATGTGCAAAGTTTATTGGAGTATTTACTAAACCTCAAATTTATCTGGTCTGGAAAAAAAAGTAGAATATTTCGAGATTTATTATACCCTGATGCTGCAAAAAGCTAGAATTTGAAAATCTGCCATCTTAGACCCATTGAGGTCCTGTATAAGTCAATGGGAGAGGAACCTATCCCAATTTCAGTTATTGTGGTTTGCGCTGGGTTAAACTCGATAATCTGAAAAATTCTGAGGGTTTCTGGCAAAATCCTAGAAAATTAAATCGATTCGGGAAAAAAGTCCAAAAAAAACAGACGGTTCTGGTTTTTGCTAGATTTTATTTATTTTTTTTAAATAAAATAATGAGATTAATTTTGGAGTTTAGTAAATATATGTATGTATGTTAAGTATGTTAAGAATGTTGCACTGATGACCTATGCCATGTTGGGTCAAGCCAAGCTGCCAATAAGTGCCTAAACAATGCCTTGCTGGAAAGTCTGAGACAGGTAAAGGGATAGGTTGCCTTTTGTTAACATGCCCTCATGCTGTCTTTGTTGCCTATACTGTATAACCATGTTGGTTAAAGGGTCTTGTTAAAAAAAAAAACCCCACTAATTTCCTTGTCATATCCAGTCTGAGGGTTTAACCCACTCAGCCCTAATATATACAAGAAGACAGGGGGAAGAATGAATTCCCAGTACTGTGCATGTCATGTTTCTTGTAAACTCATTTGTATAATTTTAATCATATCAACTGGCAATAGGAGTAAAACGTTGCAAATGAACAGGAGACAAGTTATTCACGTTAGCATTGCCCTTTCTGGACCAACCCCTACCAATCTCTGGTAAAGGATGTCTGAATCATTTTTATGGGGTGATACACATAAAATAAACATTTTTTTGTCAGTAAAATAGTATGTTCCAAGTAGTCTGAGCTATGTGCAGTATATGAATATGCCTCTAAAGTAGGTTTAGTTTGCACCATAATAAGCTCAAAAGAAATATGCCACTATGAAATCTGCCTTTACTGATGTCCATAAATTGTTTTCCAGACACTGAACAACCAAATAGCACGTTGTAAATAACTAAATGGCAATACAGTAAAAAATACAGCCTTTTCAGTCTTCCCCATATCCATTATGTGGAATCCACACTGGTGAATGGGATGCATGATCTATGTGCTCATCTGTATATATGACCATATATAAATAAAGGCTATAGAAACAAAACCTTATTTTATATACTGATGTAGAACGATTGCAAGCATGGATGGTCTGAGATCCCTAATGAAGCTTTAAACTATTAAAAAAAGGTAATTTTAGGAAGATCAGATTAATTTGGTTAGTGATTAAAAGGTTACTGGATTATGGGGGGGGGGGCAAGAATCCTTGGTGGATTGACTCTCCCTCTTTTTAAACCACCTGCACCTGCTAATGCACTTAAACTATCACATGGTGCTTTTTCAGACTTTCATGCACCAGATATTAGCAGACTTTGTACAAGAAGAATAACTGTCATTGTCAATTATCTCTTTTCATATCACTTGTCATATAACATTATATGGAGGAATTCACAAAACTACTTTAGCTCAAATAAAAAAAGTCCAGCTACTCTGTTGCCTATTTGTGTCTCTTTGTTGCAATATTTGCCCTATTGCTACCTTTTTGGTAAGAAATTGACAAAAATATGGAGAAAGAGATGCTGCTTGTTGTGGGCAAGTTGTCCTTACTGTAAGTCACAGAAACACAATGTTCATAAATATACTAATTTGCAAAGTCAATGATGCACACTTTTTTTTTTCTTTAAAAAAAAATTCCACCTTTTCCGCAAAACTACTAAACAGATGTAAATATTCCTCCCCTGCCAGAATAAGAATAGAATAATACTGGATTTGTGACTTTTGTTATACTGAATATAACACAAACCCTATAGTAGCATGTACACAGGCCCATGTTACACTTCTCTCCATTATTTACACTGGCATGTTTGGGACACGAGGGTCACATTCAGAGTGATTAATGAGCCTTCTGATGATGATGGTTTCACTCTGTCAAATTTATCGCTAGTCGTTTCTGATTATACATTCTATTTGTTTTCTTTTTTTCCATAGTTTTACCATTTTTATTTAAAGAATGTGCTTGTTGTTTTTTCTGTAACAACTGGTTAAAGAAGGGATTGGGAACCAAATAGAAATTAAATTCACATTTACATTAAATTTGGATGTGGGCTTCTGTCTTTTTTAATTGAATAGGATGCCTATGTTTTTGCTATCAGACAGTGGCAACTCTGTATTAAAAAGTGTTAGACTTCCCACTAAGAAGTTAGTGGTAGGTATGCCAATTACTAAAGCAAAATGATGGATTTTATGTCTCCAGGGAATGAACTGCAGTGCAAGGAACATACTGTAGTCAAACAGGCCTGTCGGGATGATTTTCCCTATGTATCTGTGGCATGTGACAGATCTTGTGCTATAGGGGAAACCTTTTCCCACATATGCATTTCCCTAGCATTTAAACATATATGAATAGTCAGCAGCCTTGAAACATATGAAACTGCTGAAAAATCAAGCATGTTAGCATGAAAATGTAATGATTTATCATGACCCTTGCATCACCTACCTTGCGTTCCCGTTATCTACAATAAAAACACTTGACACCGACTTTGGAATAAACTGGCCACAGCTTTATTGATTACAATTAATTCTATAACCATGTTCATAACCAACAATCTCCGCATATATAAATTAACTCCATATTTAAGCATGACCATGTAACACTTTAGAAACGGTACATAACTCCTTTAACAATTTCCTATGACAGTGCCAAATATAGAGCCCCCTAGTCAGCCTGCCCTTCAGCACACTGGCCCTTGACGTCCTCCAGCCGCAACCCATTGGCTCAGAGAAAAAAGCAGCCGCCCATTAACTCTGTGACTTCAATAGCCGCTGCTCTTGATCACTAACTCCCCAAAATTCCCAATCCGTCTCATGTACTAGGTTGCCACCACTCCACCAGCTGTGGCCACCCACCTTTTTGGGGTTAAACCACTATCCAAACCTCTGACTCTTGGTGGCACCCGCTCTCACCCCCCTGGCAGACTGACAAGGGGCCCCGCCACCGCATGCAGTGTTGTACGCCTTCAATGCTGCATGCCCCTCCACACCCTCCATGCAAAACCCAGGGAATCTCGCAGATTAAAATTAAACAAATCCATGCCCAGCTCATTCAAGTGAACTCCATCCGCACCACAATATTCGCTGGGGTTATCAAATTCCCTGTGCCTAATCGCAATTCCTCCCTGTCCTTGAATAAACTTAGAGACAGCCTTGTTTTATTTTTATCAACCGCCCCATGTGACCGTGCACCCCGCCACTTTTTCCTCGGCAATATCTCCGACCATAACAAACAGACGCCCGGAAATATTGACCAAAGCCTGACAAAATCCCTCTTAATATTCTTTGTGAGCTGTTTCATAGGACATCTTGCCAAATCGTTGCCCCCAGCATGCACTAAAATTATGTTAGGAGGCCCTACACGTCTTGCTTCCTGTATTATCATCGGGACTACTTCCTCCCAGCAAAGACCCCCAACCCCCAGCCACCTCACCGTTGCCTGCTCCTCCAGGAAGCCTAATTGTTGCCCATTGGGTCGCACCTTTGACCGCTCCTGTGCTCTTGAAATGAAAGAATGTCCTACCATCCAAATTATACATCGAGCATTACCTGAAAACAAAGGAAAACATTCACAAAATTGGCAAGTATCTGTGGGAAACCAGCTAAATTTCAATTCTCCCGGGCCGAACATATGACTTGAACCGGTTCGATTCCCATCTCCCTATTTTTCGTATCATCTCCTCTCCTAGCCCCCACCGGGCCGCCTCCGTTGCTGCCCCGATCCGAAATGAATGGCTCCCATAATCTTTTACCGCCAAGCCCAAGACTGTCATTGCCTTCTTAAACACCGCTATGAATTGAAAACGGGATAGACACGATCCGTCATTGTGTATCAAAAAGGACCCCCCTCTTTGTGGTCTCAGCTCTATATACTCCCTATAACTCTGTATTGGGCAAGTCTTGCAACCGTGACCTTTGAACAGCTGCACCTTTAAACCACTCCTCCCCGACTTGTCTGTCTTTGAATCCCGAACTAGAATAGTTAACCCCTTCTGATGTGACCAAACGTCTTCCAATCTCACCCCTCCGTCTGCTACTGTATTCGAGCTAACCAGCTCGCCTATCCTAAAGGCCCCAAAAAATGCCCACGAAAAAGCCACCCGAAACAAGACCACTTCAAAGGACGACCGGACCACTTGAGGCAACACCTCCAACAAACCCTCCAAAATATGAAGAGTTATGGGGCGCCTGTGGTCCATGGTGCCCTTTCCCCTCTTATAACCTTTTATTGCTTGACGAACTATGAACTCTTTAGTGACATCCCTCCACCCCATTAACTTAAATAAAAAGGCTAGTGCTGCCATTTTTCTGTCAATCACTGCCCCTGACGTTCCTGCCTCAAAGGCCCGCACTAATAACCACACCAGCCGTTCAATTCTATCAGCATCCTCCCCCACTATGCCAAGTTCCACCCCCAGACTGAACCATTCCTCCCAATGTTTATTATATCTTGCCCATGTAGACGGAACCACTGACCGTTCCACCCAGTCCAGCATACCTCTTACACGATTCTCCAGACCAGCTCCGGGCAAGGTGTCCCTTGGATGTCCGCTCCTGGCACCAGCTTGCGAAACTTGTCCCACTGAAAACGAGACAGTGCATCAGCGATGTTATTAACACAACCAGGGACATGTTTAGCTCTAAACTCAATATTTAGTTGCAGACAGCGCAAAACCAGATGCCTCAAAAGCCCCAAAACTGGCCGTGAACCCGATGTTAAATTATTTAATGCCATAACCGTTGACATATTATCAGAATGGAAAATCACCGAATTATTGGCTAATTGCTGACCCCACGCCTCCACCGCTACTACGATTGGAAACAACTCCAGCAGCGTCAAATTTGCCGTCAAACCTGCCGATGCCCAACTCTCAGGCCAAGGTGCCGCGCACCAAGCACCCTTGAAATAGGCCCCAAAGCCCAGTGATCCCGCCGCATCTGTGAACAAATCCAGCTCTGTGTTGGTTTCTGGTTCGGATAACCAGTAAGCCCTCCCGTTGTAATCCCGTAAGAACATTTGCCACACCTCCAAATCTGCTTTATGCTCCTTATTCAGCCTAATGAAATGGTGGGGCTGCTGAACGCCTGCTGTAGCCATAGACAGCCCCCTCGAGAACACCCTTCCCATGGGGATGATTCTGCATGTAAAATTTAATTTTCCCAACAAGGACTGCAATTGCCTAAGTGTCACTTTTTTTGCCGCACATGCATATCTCACTTCCTCTTCCAATAGCCGTATCTTATCCTGTGGAATTCTACACTCTTGCTGAATGGTGTCAATCTCTATTCCCAAGAATTTTAGACACGTAGTTGGGCCTTCTGTCTTGTCATTTGCTAGCGGCACCCCAAATTCGCTTGCGACCTCGCACAAAGTCTGCAACAAAATCCTGCAAAGAGCAGAGTCGCTGGGGCCCACGCACAGGAAATCATCCAAGTAATGTATGATTCCATTCACCCCCGCTTTCTGTCGCACCACCCATTCCAGGAAGGTACTAAAAGCCTCGAAATAAGAGCATGATATGGAGCAACCCATTGGTAGGCTCCTATCCACGTAATATCCCCCCCCAAAGAAACATCCCAGTAAGTGAAGTGACTCCCGATGCACCGGTAGCAACCGAAATGCCGACTCTACATCCGCCTTCGCCATCAAAGCCCCTCGCCCCGCCTCCCAAACCAACCGTACTGCCTCGTCAAATGATGTGTAACATACCCTAACCAGTTCCCTATCAATCTCGTCATTCACCGAGTTCCCTTTGGGGTGAGATAAGTGGTGGATTAGCCTGAACTTTCCCGGCTCCTTCTTGGGCACCAGTCCCAGAGGAGAAACTCTCAGACCCGGTAAGGGTGGCTCAGGAAACGGGCCTGCCATCCTCCCCAAGCCCACTTCCTTATGTAGTTTTTCCTTGACCAGTGCCGGATCGGCAAGAGCTGACCGCAAATTCTTATGCGAAACCCCTTTTTCATTCCCCTCCCTCCCTGGGATCCGAAAACCAAATTGAAAACCTTCCCTCAGTAATTGAGCCTTGTCCCTCTTAGGGTATCTATTTAGCCACGGAACCATCGCCTCGAGAATCACTGGCGTCTCCCCCTTTTCCAAACCCATCCCTTGTTCTGGGTGCAGCCCCTTTTGGCTTTTTGAAACACCTACTGAATGGGTGATTCCCGGCACACCAAGAACATTCGTGCTTAAACCGACATGTTGAGCCCCACTTACACTGGCTTTCATTAAACAGCCAGCAAACTCCTTTTTTGTGTGCCCCGGCTGAACCCGAATTGTGTCCGCCGGAGCCTCCCTGAAAGGGTTGGTTTGTGCTGCCGCTAGACCCCCCATATCCCTGATACCCCTTAGTGTTCATCAGCCGCATCCAAAGCCCTATATCCCTATGATCCCAACTCAAATCTGACCGAACCGCCATACGCTGACGAAATTGTTCGTCGTATCGTAGCCATGCTAGCCCCCCATAAACCCTGTGCGCCTCCCAAATTCCGTCCATGTAACAGAATAAAGCCGAACATAGCTCCGAATGCTTTTCCCCAACCACACTCGCCAGGATGGCAAAAGCCTGTAACCAATTTCCAAACGTTCTGGGAATTAAGCGAAACCTGCGTCTCTCCTCATCCTCCTCCTTTCTATGCTCCTTCCCTTTCTCGTATCTATCGATCCCAAACCGCTCCAGCGGCAGCAATGTAAATATGTCTACATACTCCCGCTTCCATATTTTTTCCCTCACCTCCGGTTTTAAATGTGCTCCTAAGGGCCCTTCAAAACAAACATATGTGTTGCTCTTTGCTGAATCCGACAAAGGCAGCTTTTTGTCTTTTGCTTTATCCCCACTAACAGCTTCCCCTTGTGTTCCCGAAACAGAACCCGCCGTCAAATTCCCATTCGACACCTCTGGGACATTAAGCGCCTCTTTATTTGCCGCCACCGTTGCCCCAGCTGTGTTTGCTCCCCCCAACACTCCTGGTGTATTCACCTCAGTCCCACTCGAAACCTGCCCCCCTTGTCCTTTCTGCCACTGCGAGAATAACTGCCTAAGAGTGTCCATAAACGACTCTGTTAAATGTTCCCTCGGTTGGCTCACCCCAGCCGTCGTTGGTTGCCCTATATGTGTGTTCGAAGAACTACTATATTGCACTATGTGGTCAGTACCTGGCACTTGACTTCTGTTCCTCCCTCCGTCCTGGACTGGATCCGGTCTTAATTGGCCTCCACTGCTCGTGGCTCCTGGGACCTGAAATGATAAACGTGGAGGGAGCGCCATGCCGCTTTGCTCGACAGCCATTTCCCCTACCACTGCTGTCCCGCTTGCTGTGACTTGACCCTGCTGAGGGCACCCCAGCAGCCTATTGCTCCCACACTGCGTGCCTGCCCCCAGGATTTCCCTCACTGGAGTAGTCGGCCCAATGGTAATGTCGGCCGTGCCTTGCCAAATCCCCCTTTCCCTTGGGCGCATATCTCCCATTGCCCCTGGAGCGCTGCCACCCCTGTTTGGGCCCGCCGCAAAAACACCCAAGGCGCTGGGACCTGCCCCACTGTCCCCTGAACTTGCCTGTGCCAGCCGCTGCCCTCCGCTTAGGCCGCATTCTTCATCCACCTGCTGCATCTGTGCCTCGTCTGACTGGCCTACTGCACCGCCGACCTCCCTGTCACCGCTGCTCCTCGATGCTGACTCACGCGGGCTCCTTCCCAACCTGCTCTGTGCTGACGCTGTCGAACTGCTGGGCTGCGGGGATGTTGACCGACGCCTTCTGCCGCCATTGCCGCCGCTCCGGTCCCCTTCTGTGGAACTGTGGCTTGCCGCTGCTGCGCCCCTCTTTCTACCCACCGGCGACGGACTCCTCCTGGTTGGGGCCCGGGCTCTCCTCGACCGCCGGAGAACTGCTGGCGCTGCTTCAGGCTCCCCCTCAGGTATGAGGGTCCGAAGCCACTCACCACCTCTCTTCCGCGCTTCCTCCCTCAGCATCTCGATGAGCGCTTCCAGGTCCGCCATGCCGAACTGCTCCCTCTTGCTGTCTTCTTAAAATGGCTGAATTCACTTCGGTTTCCTCCGCGAAATGGAGTTGCTTAGCTCCGCCCCCTCAGCCTCGACCAATTAGAAGGCTGTTGCCCTGCTGCGACCAGAACTCCCCTTTTCTTCCCAGTTGCACAGCGTCATGGCCGCCCCTCCTCCAAGCCTGCTGCTGCTATCCGGGGCTCACAGAACTGTTGGGTAAGACTGTAAGTTGGAAAACCAAAACACTATATTTTAGAAAATTAATATAGCCTCTACATACATTTTAAATAACTAAACAGAGCTCACAAGTTAAAAAGGGTAATTTATGGCTCAAGTGCAATGAGCAAAGTGCAATGAGCAAAGTGTAGTTGACCATGTTTTCTCCCACAATGCAGCATTTTAATTTTTTTTTTTTGCACTGGTATGTTGCATGGACATTTAAAGCTAAAATGACTGTTTCTGTTATTAAATGAATGCATATTCATAGGGTAAACAGTCATGCACTAGTGATTGCTGCTTATTCTAAACAATTTCTAAACAATTTCTTCAGTTCACAGTTCTGTTCTAACACTTAAGTAAACACAAACAAAGATTTTTCATCCTGATCGGATTTTGCTAATTAGCTGTATTGCTTAATGTCCCTAGAAGTCAGTCAAGAAAATTATTATGGGATCTCTCTTCTACATTTATCAAAATTTAATTATCTAACAAATCCTGTTCGCTTCACTGAGCACAATCAACTTACTCCAGTAGCTTACATTTGTGGGGTTGGTTTTAGAAAAAACAACCTGTAAAGTCTCTTTTCAATGTACATTTTTCCTTAGTGTCTCGGTCCTTGTTGTGTCCTTAAAAACTAAAAACTAAATATTTAACGGTCTAGAAATCTGTTTATTGGATCTGAACTTTTATGCTTTCTTTCTTCTTTCCCTTAACATTTAAACGAGTATGTTAATTTATAAAATATGATCTTTTGTTTAAAGAATTCTGTAAATGGCAAATAAGCCTATAAAGTATGTAGTGACACATTCAAAAATTGCATACAGCTATGCAGAAGTGCCCTTATAAATAATTAATAATATTTTAAGTAAGGTCTTCCTGTGTATTTAACACAGAGAAAATATGAATGTAGTTATGATAAAATAGAGAGTCATAAAAACAGATATAGCAACTGATATATTTACTGAACACATCCTCGTGGGATATCACACAGAGCAATATTATTCATTCTAAGTATGAGATTAGTCAACATAACAACTAAATTAGATCTTTAAATACAGTTTTCCAATCAATAAGTCAGTAATGTTTCTTGAAAATACATAAAAACGAATACCACAATCTGCTACCCACATACTCTTTATATATATATATTCCCTATTGTAGAGTACAGTATATATAACATTCTTAGGAAATTTGCAAACAACACACACACTTTAGCTGCATTACATTGCTTGCGAATATTATTATTTTTGTTTAATATAGAAGGTGAATAAGATTCAATCATAGTAGTACTTGCCCATAAGACTAAAAAACTATGTTTGTAGAACCTTAAAATTTCTGATTATAGTTGAAATCCAAAAGGAATGGAGTAAGAGAAGGAGGTGGCCTTGGTAATCACACAACAATGTGTACTAATTATTGTGGACCCATGTCCCTTTTGTTATGGGTGCAAGACTGTCTTGGGTGCATTTATTACCATACACAAAACTTTAGAACTTTGTGAAAAACATTGTAGTTTGTGAGAAAAAAAGCACTTCTTAGTGCACCAATACCTTTCAGTCTAATTCCTGTTCTTAGCTGTCTTTGTAGCATTAATCACCCTTAGTAATCAGCTTTAGTAGAAATACTATCTATTACAACACTGGATTCAGGCAAGATAAGAATCATAATTTGTTACAGTGACCTGTTTTCCTGCCAAACCATTTAGAACTATTTTAATCAAAAAGGATCCTAGTGGGCATAATGAAACTCAGTAGACATGTCTCTCATAAAGACTTTTTGATTAGAAAAAGAACTCTGAAAAAGCTCTCTTATCCTGCTTTTTGCAAGCATTGTATCATATAATATTTGCAGGTCTGGAAGGTGTCAGGGTGCATAATATAGTGAATAAAGCACCCCCTATTGTAATATATAAGGATATTATAAGTTACTGAGGAGTTCCATTGCCATATAAAAGCACAAGGCCAAAGGCCGAGTGCTTTTATACAGGTCATGGTCATGGAACTTGTGTATGCACACACTATGTAATAATATTCATTATAATACAAGTTTCCGTGAGTCATGTGACAGTCATGTATCATCACTAAGTTCTGATTATAACTAAGTAATGTTTATAAGGATATAATTTACATGGTCATGGTTCTTGTGTATTATAAATATACTGTATATATTAATCTTAGGCAACAGATAATTGCCAGTTGAAAGTAAAATACAAATTTAGTAAAATCCTGCAAACAAGTATTTTAAAGAAAGGCTGATTATCTGAGAAATTTGTAGAATGCAAAAATCTGCATATGGTAAATAACTCATATTCGTAATGTGGGAAAGTCAAGGTTTAGATGAGTAAGTGGTTGCCATTAAAGTGTGATTACAGTAAAGACCTAGACCAGTTGTCCCCAACTAGTGGCACATGAGCAACATGTTGCTCACCAACCCCTTGGATGTTGCTCCCAGTCACCTCAAAGCTTATTTTTCAATTCCTGGCTTGGAGGCAAATTATAGTACACTGCCAAATAGAACCTCATGTAGGCTGCCAGTCCACATATGGGCTACCAAATAGCCAAACACAGCACTTACTTTGCACCACCCAGGAACATGCTTACGTGGCTCCCCAAATCTTTTTTACATCTGAATGTTAAACCAAGCTTGACCAAAGGATTTCATCTTATTTATCAATAAAATAACTTGATAAAATCAAGTGAAAGCTCAAATTGTATGAATTTTGGATTATCGGATGAAACCCAGTGCAGATCACAAAATCTTCAAATTGTCATAGGGACATCTGCCATTGACCCCCTTAATATTGCAACATTGACGCATTCAACAGAAGGTGTCTACCAGCTTTAAATGAACAATTTTCTATTTTCACATAATAATCAGAGGTGGATTACATCCATTTGCATAATATGGGGTTATCTAATTACAATTCAGTGAAATTACAGTTAATACATTAATGTGCATTCCATTTATATTCATTATTATAGAATTTAGTTTAGGGCTCCAGACAGTGCGAGCTTATGTTTGGCTGAAACGTACAGTGTGATTTGGTATTCAGAACAGGTTTGGATTTCCATTCTCAGATTTCTTGTTCTAACATATTTGTAGTGCTTTAGGAAAGTTGTTGGCAGTAAGCCTCATTTAATTGTGGTTGTATTGACTTTTATCAAAAAATATTTGTGATGCAGTTTTTTTTAATATATTGGATGATGTTAAACAAAAGCAAAGTAGCAATTATTTAAAAAAATTTGCAAGTGAAGACAAATTTATTTTGTATACTTGACATGCATACATTGGGATTAAGTGCACTTCTAGTCACGGCCAGCATTTCTGTAATCCAATGTGGATGCATAGAGCACCAAACTAAAACTGGGGAACAACCCATATTTATCTTTCTGGCTGTAATTATACATTGGAGTAATATAATTAACAAGAGTAAAGAGTGGCCTTGTTCCACTAACCCATGGCGATCAAAAGAACAGGTAACAGTTCAAAAGCAAATTTGCTTTTTCAGGTGTGAACTACTGAAAGGAAGTGCTTCTCTAACATTTGTTTTTCAGAATACTGAAACTATCTGCAAAATGTATCTTGAATAATCTTTCTTATTAGCGTTTCAGTCAAAAATTGCTAAGGCTTATTGTGAACAATATTATATTTAAAAAAGTCATTAGTGGTCATGCTCTGATTTCTTGGTGCATGTTAAAATGCAAACCAAAAGCATATAAATATGTATGTATATATATTTATATATATTACCAAAAATCAACCGCACTCCAAGGTCTCTTATACAAACAAAATGTGGTGGTTTATTTCAAAGTTTCAGCTCCTATACTTGGGCCGCCATCAGGAATAGGAGCCAGAACATTGAAATAAACCATCACCTTTTGTTTGTATAAGAGACCTTGGAGTGCGGTTGATTTTTGGTAATGTATTATGGTTATATGTTACCAGCACCCAGGCAGTTGCTGTTCAACGGAGTTTTGAGTGCACCGAGCAAGATTGATCTATATATGTACAAATATTTATTTTTTCTTTTGTTTTGTATTTTAAAGTGCACAAAGAAATTAGTGGATAACCACAAAAATAATTTTTGAGGTTATGTAAGGTGATGCTATATGATCTTAAAGTGATTCTGTCATGTACTGTGTAATTTATTCTTAACTTTTCAAAAAAGTTTATTTTTTGTAATGTTGGTGTGGAGGCAGGTATCTCAGGTCATTTTGCCTGGTCGTGTGTTTTCAGAAAGAGCCAGCACTACACAATGGAACTGCTTTCAGATAAGATATTGTTAACTGAGGGAGTCATTTTGGGGGTTGGGGGATTTACTGAGTGTTATTCTCATATCTACCACTATGTGGGGAATGGGAGCATTTTTAGCAATGTAGGTGCCAGGTTGCTGTTATTTTGCTACCTTCACATTGTTCTGTTAGGGGGGAAAGGGAGGGGGTGATATCACTCCAACTTGCAGTGTAGCAGTATAAAGAGTGACTGAAGTTTATAAAAGCACAAGTCACATGACTTGAAGGCACCTGGGAAACTAAGAACACGTCTAGCCCCACATCAGATTTCAAAATTAAATATTAAAAAATCTGACTTTGAATGTGCATTACACATTAACATTATACACTTTTTTGATAGTTGAGCAGCCTACTACTATCTAGTTCTTTTGCCTTGGTCCAAAGCGCCCTCTAAGCGCTGTAGTTGTGTATGCACACACAAAAAATATCCTTGTAACATCAATGATTGTTAATTAGGCAGCTTTATGTATGTATGTATATTTTTATTTGTATAGCGCTCCTTAGGGCAAAGCACTGTACAACAAAACAATAAATTAGTAGTGACAAACAAGGGTCATTGAAGTAAAAAGTTATAATAGGTGCATTATTAGAAATACAATTCACATAAATATAAAATATAATTACAATACAGATTAAGTGCTCAGTGTCAAGGAAACTAAAGGCTAGCGGACCCTACCCCGTAGGGCTTACAGTCTAGATGGGAAGGTAACTTATAGACACAATTCGGAGGGGTATTAAGGTGCTGTAGGTTACAGTGTGTGACACTGTTATATAAGTGCCAGTTCCTATTTCAGCTGTTATCCAGGTGCTTCCAGAGGTAGTCTTTGAGTTTCGTTTTAAAAACACTGAAGGAGGATTCTCTCCTGAGAGATTCAGGAATGCCATTCAAATATAAGGAGTCGCAAGAGAGAAGGGTTTGATACGGGAAACATTAGTAGTAGTGGGGGGTACAACCAAGCGGTTGCTTTGTTTCCTTTTCTGTTGCACAAATTAGACTGATTTATACCATAGATATATAGAGATGGTTTATATCCATCTCTATATATTTCTGTGTATTTCAATTTTAAGCTTTGCCAATTTTAAACAGTTTGATTCAAAGATATTATCTGTTCATGTATAGTCAATATGATAGAACAACAGTGGCAAAGGATAATGTTCCTGACTGACGTCTTTGCACATAGAAGTAGTTTGCTGGGTGATCTTTCCAAAAAAAGATCAGATTTTCAAGATAGATTTTTTCATTAATAATGATTTATTGTTCTATAGAGTGAAGTGATAATATCTTGCTTTGTCTACCCATCTTTAAATGATTCTAGTGCCCCTTTTTATGTCTTACTAGATTTATGTTTATGCTGTACCTTTATTTGCTCATGAAAGACTTTTGAGTTGAGGAATGTGTATGCTTTAAAACAAAATTAATTCCGAACTAAAGAAAACATGCTGAGGATTAAGTATAGAATTTGGAAGGAGCCAGGACAGCTAGTAATTAAAGTTGTGTGTGAAACCATCCCTTACTCACACATTCATCTCTAGGTCTAACATTCTCATTGAAGAAATATATTTTTCATTCAGTAATTCCGCTGAGGTTTCAGCATCAATGCAGGATACTTTGTTCAAGAATTTATTTTTACTGGAAAGTCACACTCCTTATTTATTCCCTACAGAGAACTGAAAGCTTATTTCACATCCTTGTTTCTATCCACTTTTTCTGTGTATGCTAAGAATCCTTGGTGTTTGGATTATCTTTAATATCAGTCTTCGCCAGTTATATATATCGTATCTTTTGACTATTTAGATAACTAAACTGCATAAATAATATTTTTTTAAATAAATCTTAGTATTTTTACAAATACTGTGGTAGTCCTCATAAACAGTCTACGTGTGTATATTTAAATATGAATATGTTTTAAAAAGCTATTTTTGACACCTTAAGACAGAAACTGTACAACAGATGTTGGATTGTCAATGGAAGCAGCTGTGGTTTTTTTTTCTTTTATGTTTTTCATGTAATTATATAGTACAATTACATGACTAGGCTGCACATTGTAACATCCTTAAGACTATGGCTTCTCTCCATGGTGTTTCCCAGTTGAATTAAAGAGGTCTTCATAAGTACTTGCTATTTAGAAAGTCCTACATGGGCAACTGCCATTCAGAAATGCATGTATTCAAGAGGTAATGTGCACTTCACATTAAA
The DNA here is from genome assembly GCF_017654675.1 of Xenopus laevis. Taxonomy (NCBI): domain Eukaryota; kingdom Metazoa; phylum Chordata; class Amphibia; order Anura; family Pipidae; genus Xenopus; species Xenopus laevis. The sequence goes on from NC_054375.1 coordinate 70,762,860, forward strand.
GTTACTGGTGAGTGACCTTGGTAAGTGGTGGAATTTTGATTGCTGCAATCAGATTACAATGGGAACCATATCCTATAGAGGATCTTTAGTATGTGTATACATGATTTTTTAAAGTGTGTATGCAAAAACCTGGTCTGTAATCACAGGATTCTAAAAAAGAGAGCAAGTATTATGTTTCAGTCTCATGTAGAAACTTATTTGCCCAAGCTCATATTGCTACATTGAACGTTTGATTACATTCTACAAAACAGTGTGGGTTCAAGTTGTCTTTTTACATGGAGGTCTATTTATCAACTGTCTCATTTTCGAGGTTTTATAGGTATATAGGTTTTTTTAAAACCTTGACTAAACCTTGAATAAACTCACTCAAAATCACAAATGTCATGAAATTACTTTAAAAATTCCAACTGAAAAAGCACAAATGGTAAAAGTCACAGAAAAGTCATGTAAACCACGACTTTTTCGACTTGTCATATAAAAACCTCCAAAACCACGAATCAAAGCAAGACTTTCCAGTTGCAAAAGGGCATCTGCCACTGACTTCTACATGGTTTTGACAGTTTTTGTATTTGGCATTGTCAACGTTTTGTCTCATAACAAATCCTGAAAAAGCTACACTTTTTTTCCCCCACAACTTTTTAAGATTTTTGGCATCAAAAAACCAGACCGAAAAAGTTGTGTCTTAATAAATTGGCCCCTTAGTCTTATATGTCAAGTTGGTATTCTATATCTTAAATGTAAGATCTGCTTGATGTTTTAATCCAGTTTTAGCTTAAAATTCTTTTATATAACATATACCTTGAAGGTCAGTCCTCTAGTAATGTTTCTCACCTTCATCTAATGTAAAACAACTGTAATATGAGTGTACATGTGCAGGGTTTACCAAAATATATTCCATATCCAAACCCTCGGACACATGAACTGTCACTGATCAATAAAAACAGTTTTCTGATGACAATGTACATTCTCACATGTCACTTTTCAGGAATCCCCACTTCCTAAAGGCAAAACCCCAATGTGCATTACAAATATATGCATCCAATCTGGGTATAGTGGGTGGACAGCCCTGCAGCTATTTCCCATGCATATATGTATTAAGAAAATGTTGCACCTTTTATTAGATAACAACTCTTACCAATTCGTGGTCACCTAAAACCTGCCACATGTGCTGAAGATGGTGTAGTGAACATTTACAAAACAGTTACAAGATATACCACTTAGATTCTGATATAAATATGTGATAAGGAAATAGTGGTATTACAACGCATATCCATTTATTGTTAGATATTGCCCTAATTTGACCAGGTTTTTGTTATATATTTTTTTGTTATATTATTTATTTTTGTTATATATTTGATTTATGATATTTCTGTGTAGCTGAACACCACCATGAGTCTAATAGGAGCAAGTTAGAAAGCATAGTCCCTGTACTATAAAGCACTGTGCCATGACCCATCCAGACCATTATTTAGAAGACTGGATTCATAAAGGCAAAACAAAAGAAATATTGTTGTATAGCTTGTGCTGATTCTGGCCTAAATATGAGCATCTCATTTGTTATACTCTGTATTGTTCCTTATGTTATTGTCTATCTACAGTATTTGGGCTTATCAGGTTGCCGTTGAATTAAAGTTCAAAAGCAGCTAATACCAAGTATAATGCAGAATTAGAAGTTGAAGTAGTACGAGTCCTCTCATTCCTCACCGGGTTTAAAGTTCACATCACAAGAGAGGCTGGACTCACAATGTTAAAATTACTGGTGTAAGTGGATCCATCTCTGCACCATTTATTGGCATAAGGTGGGAACCATTTGTCACTGAGAAGATGGTACATTTAAGCTCAAGCAAAGTTTCAGGCCTAGAGGCCAAATGTTCCTGAAAAAGAACGGCTGTTCCCCATGCTGGCTACGTGTATTTCTAAAGTCTCTGGACAAAGCTTATATACATGACTAACAATATGAAATTGTTTTGCTGCGTAACACCACAGCTAATGCACTCCAGGCCTACCATGACTAGAGCTTAATGTTGGAGTAGTCTGTAATGGGTGGGATGTGGCATCAGGCCATTCTGAATAAACTATGATACCTATCTAAATATAACACCAATTGTTTTGTTTTTTTTAAGATACATCCAGAAGCATAAAAGCCTCAACAGAAAATGCAGAAAGAATTTTCCAGAAGCTGAGAAATAAACATGAATTCACAATTTTGGTGACTTTAAAACAGGCCATGTTAAATTCAGGCGTTATTCTTTCTATCCACCACTCAGATCACAGGTAAGCGCATGAATTGATTGTATCTATACCTTACAGCAAATAATTTAATACTGAAGTCCAATTTTTAATCAATGACATGCTGCTGCACGCGCAGTAGAGTGAAAAAAATAGTTTTTTTGTTGAAGACCATAGTTTAACTCTACTGCGTGTGCCCTTGCGAAAAAGCAAATGCAAGACTTTTATCTAAAGTACCTATGTCCATTTTTGTAAAACCACAATAGAAGTTGCAGTCGTTAATGAGTCCTGTTTCATGTACGTGAACTGTCCCTTTGAAGTGAGGGGCTTTTCAGTTGGTGTGTGCAGCATAGGGTTTTCCTTGTGGCTCATGCATGCAGTCACAGTAAGAATTAGGTCCAAGTTGAGACTGAAAACCTCTTCAACCTCATTATTGATAATGAACAATGGTTTAATGAAATGCTTTCTGGATTATGCAGTTCCAGTGTATCAGCTTTCCTTTAGACTGCTGATACTGCATACTTCTTATAGAAAAATAAGGACCATTATAATAATTAAAATAAATAAAGTATTATAAAAAAATAAGATTTTCCAATTGGCACAGCTATCTGTACCAGTCCTCGGAGGAACAGAGTGTAATTTTTGTTGAAGGAGGCTAATAATGTGAAGCTCTTCCTTGAAAGGAAACATAATAATACAGAGATATATGGTAGGTGCTAAGCCTCATTAAGCCTTCAGTATCTGCTGTTTAAGAAAACTCATCAGGATATGTAGAATGCAGGCTTATAGTGTAAACATGATGCCCACATCCAGATTGCATAAAGCATCACACATTGCCTGGCACAATCCATCTTTGATAAATTCTGATATTACGGGCTGTGTGTTTATTTTGTGTCATGCAATGTAGCACCTACTTCTTCATATAATGTACAACCGCATGAATATTATGTTGATATAAATGGTCAGTACCTAATGGTCAAGGCATACGTGAGCTCAGCTAATACTTTTGATTAGTGAATCTACTTATTGACATACACAGTACATATATACAGTATTATGCTGTTTTCCTTTTCTTGGCAAAAAAGACTATAGTGATATTCACCTCTGATATTAAGAAATAGATGAGACAGGCGGGTCACTCATCCTTTAAGGGCAACAGAAGAAAAATATGGAGCAATATTTTTATCGATATCCGAGTAGCAGTTCCAGTGAGTGACATCTGCTGGCTCATCACAAAGCTAATGGGAGAATTTATCAATAGTTGAAGTGGGGGGACCAGTGGGATTCCAAGCAGTTTCCCAATTTAGAAACACTTTTCTGGAAGTCAGAAAGTTGACTTGACAGTCAGGAAAGTAGAAATGCAGACAGTGTTGATTCATGAATGCTGGGTTCTAACACCCTTCGGAATCATTCCGCACACTTTGCAAGCTGGGATTGAAGATTTGGACAACTGTTTTCTGCACTGAAGCAAAACTCTGAAATGCTCATTTTTGTTTTTTTTCCAGAAAAATAATTTCAAGCATTGATACATGACGTTCATGTAGATGTTTTTAGATGTTCCAGACCTCTAAAAAGTGTCAGTGAATTCTTCTAATTAGTAAACATTAGTTAGAATTTAAACAATTGACAGGTGGCATTAGGACTTGATCAATGAGATCTTGAGCTATGCTCCCGCCAGGCAAGATTAAAGCTTGTTATTACACACATTATTTTGAAGAAAAACAACTGTTACCATTTCTGGTTTTATTTTAATACTCTTTTTCTGAGCACATAAAAATATCCTCTCCAAAGAAACTAAAGATTAGACTTATACAATAGAAAAAATTGTGTGCATTTCTGAGGTATCAGTAGAATAGAAGTATCACATAGAAAAAATTATTGTGGTATTTGTAGGGAGTACTAAGGCAATAACTAATAGGAAACACTGCTCATGGATGTAAAAATTGCTCAAACTCCATTGTTGTCCTCTATCTCAAAAGGATGTGGTACAGTAGTACAGTAGTAATGGGCAAAAATATGGGTGCGCCTTAATGAAAGCCATCCTTTATAGGGAGACTGTTATATAGCATGAAGCTACAGTATATGGCTTCTGGTTAGTGATGGACGAATTTGGGTCGCTTTCGCCGGAAAATTTGCGAATTTCCCGTAAAATTTGCGAAACGGTGAAAAATTCACAAAACGGCACCGGCGTCTCATTTTTGATGCTGGCGTCTGTTTTTTGGATGCCGGCACACATTCGCCAGCGAAAATGCACCGACGTCCAAAAAAACTGGAAGCCGGCATCCAATTTATTTTGACTCTTCGTGAATTTATTCGCCTGTGGCGAATCGCGGGAATTCGCCGTGAATTCAGAATTCTTGGGACCTGACGTTTTCAGAATAATGAATCTTTCTGTAATTTGGATCTTCATACCTTAAGTCTAATAGAAAATCATGTAAACATTAAATAAACTCAATAGGCTGGTTTTGCTTCCAATAAGGATTAATTATATCCTAGTTTAGGTCAAGTAAAAGGTACTGTTTTATTATTACAGAGCAAAAGGGAATTATTTTTAAAAATTTGAATTATTTGAATAAAATGGAGTCTATGGGAGATGACCTTTGCAGAATTTGGAGCTTTCTGGATAATAGGTTTCCTGATAACAGATCCCATGCCTGTGCATCTATGTATTACTATTTAATTGTATACTTTTGAATAGTTAAATATAACAAAATGCTATGTTGCATTTGGGTGGGTATGAGAGTGATACAAACGAGTCTCTTACAAATTAAGGCAAGAATTAACTTACTTGTCAAACACAGTATTGACATCCAAAGTCTCTAAACATCTAACTTCTGATATATTGAACATTCATTAAACACAACACTTGAAATACAGTACTGTCAATATTCCCACTGTTGTGTATTATATATACAAGACCTTAATTCATGTACAACAGTTTTATGTATATATTTCCTGCTTTTTGTCTAAAATCTCTAAAGTTCACTGCTACATATTAATTACTATAAATTATCAAGACCCCATTAAAAACTCATCTTACCCAGCACTGGTTAGGAAATTAAAGGTTATATTTTATGTTCAGCTTTATCATTTTCTCATTAAAAAGCAGCTTTTATGGGATTTAAGTGATACTCATTAACTGAAATTGGGTAAAATTGCAATAACCCACAACAAACAATCAGCCACAGGTTGCTATAGGTTATTGTAATGAGACACATTTGCCAAGTGCTATAAAATAAGATCCACTGGTATTTTTAATGAATTAATCTTGAAGGTTAATTAACCCCCCACCATGAAACTGTACCCTAGGGATGCTATACAAGCACCGAGGTACATTATCCCTGTGAGACTAAAAACCTGGCAAATCATGGCATCCAATCATGCAGAAAGTGTGTACTGACACCTTTCTACCCAGGGATGTAGTTGCATAGAGGCATGGGAATCAGCTGTTGGGGAGGGGTGCATAGCAAGATTTAATAATTCATATTCGAGGCCTCTAATGACTTAGGCAATCTAACCCTCTTCATTTTCCCTTGGCCTCCCAAGGGAAAAAAACGTCATATACCCGTAGCTCTCTATATTGTTTATAACTCTTACACACAATATCAATTTTTATTATTTGCTTGTTTTTGCTTCTGACAGGAATAGTCTCAAACATTCTGGTTAGAGGTGGATATAATTTAAACGTACGAGGTTCATAAAATTTGCTATTTGTTTGGCATCCAACAGCAACCTATCAGCTGGTAGAATTTACTGATCAGGTGATATGGGTTACTAATGTGGACAAGCCTAAAACTCTTTATTACATTATCCCATTTATTTTTTTTATTATTAAGTCTTTAAAACAAAATGTATTATAGACAGGCAGCAACAATAAATAATCAAAGTCACACCTTGAACTTAAAAAGTGTATGCATTATTATTGAGGAAATAGCAAAGGTACGTGGGAAGTCTGTGGTTTAGTCCTTTATTGAGAAAGCCCCATGAAAATCAGAATTGAATAAAGCCTGCTTTACTTTCATACAAAGAGTTGAAGGGAGTTTGATTTCTCTTTGAATATATACGGAAGGTCTTTCATGGGGAGAAATCACATCAGAAAAACCACATTTTCACTGGACAGCACTTTTAATTTAAAGCGTGTTTTTCAATCGCTTACATGTATTTCATCTCTCTTGCTTTGGAAGGAGGGCAAAGAGAGCTCAGAGGAGGTGGGTTTAAAGCTTATTCTGTAAAGCTGAAAATAGATTTAATGTTTGGACATTGAATGTTGTTTCCTATCGGTGAAAACAGCAGCTGGAATTTAAACTCAGGGAAATAATGGTTTCATAAATCTGACATCTTCACCTCAGAAATTGTGTAAGCATCAATGCTTTTTAAGGAAAGCAAACTTTGTCTTTGTATGCTTTGTATCAAACATACAAATATATTTTTCAATTTTATCATTGCAAATTCTTGTCCAACTGTGAGTTGACTTTCTTTGTCTCTAGAATAACAGTAAACATCCTACAGTAACTCATCAGGGTGGCTAGATAGATTATTTTGGCATGCAGTCTTTTTTCATTTGATGATAGTTTATGATGATTGAGCATTTGGAGTGCAAATGATTGGTGCAAGCTGAAATACAAAGTGCAGAGGTCAGTGTGATTCTGAAGCCCAAGAGAGGAAACCTACTTCATGGATGTTTTGTATGATAAATATAAAGGTGTTCCAGGGTTTTTTTTCATCAAAGTTTAATTTTAGAGTTATGTGAGCTTTTTTAAACCTCAAATGAACCCACTACTCGAATACTTTCATATTTAAGAAAAACTTGAATGGAAAAAACTAGAATGGAAGAAACTGAAATCAGCGAGTTCGGGGTTAACAACCTGAAAAGTTGAATTTACATCACTAGAATTGATTCCGATTGTTTTAGAGCAAACCATCTAAAAAATCTGAAACATCATGAAGGCTATTAACATCTTGAAATGATTCAAGGGACCTCTGCCATTGACTTCTACATGACCTTGACAGGTTTTAGATGGTGTATTTTCGGATTCAAGCTATTAAGGTTGGGCTACAAAAAATCTCGAAAAATTCTAGTTTTTTTTAACCCAAAAAAATGAATTTTGACTCAAAAAATAACCTTGAGAACTCAAATATTTCATAGAAAACACAACTCCGACCTTACTAAATCTGCCCCTAAGTACTAAGTTGTGCACTATAAGAATAGAGAGTTGGATACATATATGAGATTATGTTCATAAATAAAGATTTACATTTAAAAAAAATGTCACCTTTGAATACAGAATTTAGGCAAATTGGCAAGTCAGCATTATGTAGAGTTGCTATGAAACAATTTACAGTTTTGGAAATTACTGAGAGATTTGGAAGGTTGTGAACCTTTAATATTTACATGATTTTCTAGTAGACTTATGTATGAAGATCTGTTATCTGGAAAACCGCAGGTCCCAAGAATTCTAGATAACAGGTCCAATACATGTAGTACTTTAAAAGGAGATTTGTAGGAACCGACAACCTGGAAAGCAATTGAATGGTTAAAATGAAAAAGTAGTGAGATAAACTCTCAGGCAAAAGGGTTTTTATGAATAGTAGTAGTTTGAAAAGGTAATATTATTGGCTTAGAAGCTTACAGAAGCCTTTGTTAAAGGGATACTGTCATGGGAAAAATTTTTTTTTCAAAATGAATCAGTTAATAGTGCTGCTCCAGCATAAATCTGCACTTAAATTCATTTCTCAAAAGAGCAAACAGATTTTTCAATTTCAAAGCTGCCCCAAGTCATGTGCTCTGATAAACTTCAATCACTCTTTAGGCTAAGGCCACACTAGGCGATAGCGCCGCGATTTGACTCGCGGCGACTTTTCGCCGCGACTTTTAATCCGCAATTGCTGGGGAAACTTTTGCGCTGGCGTCTATGGGAATCGCGACAAATCGCCAGCGTAAAAACACACGCGGCGATCTTTTTTCTATTGTCGCTGGAAATCGCCTAGCGAGGCAATTTAGAGCGACAGTAGAGAAAAGATCGCCGCGTGTGTTTTTACGCTGGCGATTTGTCGCGATTCCCATAGACGCCAGCGCAAAAGTTTCCCCAGCGATTGCTTAAAAGTCGCGCCGAAAAGTCGCGGCGAAAAGTCGCCGCGAGTCAAATCGCCTAGTGTGGCCTTAGCCTTACTGCTGTACTGCAAGTTGGAGTGATATCACCCCCTCCCTTTCCTCCCCCCCAGCAGCCAAACAAAAGAACAAAAGGAAGGTAACCAGATAGCACAAGATAACAGCTGCCTGGTAGATCTGAGAACAACACTCAATAGTAAAAACCCATGTCCCACTGAGACACATTCAGTTACATTGAGAAGGAAAAACAGCAGCCTGCCAGAAAGCATTTCTCCTAAAGTGCAGGCACAAGTCACATGACCAGTGGCAGCTGGGAAATTGAATATGTCTAGCCCCATGTCAGATTTCAAAATTGAATATAAAAAAATCTGTTTGCCATGATTTTTCTCAAGAAGTTTTTTTAAGCAGTTTATTTTGCTCTATTCATACTTAGATTTAGGAGTGAATCTGTCATTTGACTTTGGTTAAAAATTTGCAAAACAATTAGCAAAACGGAGAAAAATTCACTAAACGCAGTGGGCGTCAAATTTTTTTTACGTGTGCAATTTTTTTCTCTCCAAATGCATTCAAGTCAATGGCCATTTTTTCTTATGGTGACTGTGCTCATTACTATTATTGATTATTATATTGAAAAACCAGTCCTCATAAAGGTAATTTAAATAAAGGTCATGCATTTTGTGTGTGTGCCAAACATAACCCACATCCACTGATGTTTATCAAGTACATTATTTATTGCCAGCACCAGGCCACCTTGCTGCCATGAGCTAGTAATGTTTTAGAAAATAAGAATAAAATCTGCCATAGTGAATTACTTAGCTAAATTACACGTTGTACAGGTATCTGAAATTTTATTATGAACAAGTTCCAAATTTGCCAGTTCTTTATGAAGCCTCTAGAGCCTCTTGTCTGTAAAGAATTTCCAAACAAGTATTAGTTTTAAGCAACAGAAATTACAATTCATATAGCAAATATCATTAAGAAATGCTCCATGTGCATTCTGGGAAATGTACACAAACTATCTGTTCAGAGGAAAATAGCAATTTAAGGTAATCTCAGTAAGCTTTTCTTTTATTCCACTTTTATTGACATATTTGTGAATATTCTGTGAGCTGTCTATGGGGAAAATATTTATCTAATACATTTAAAGACTGGAACAATTCAGAAAATAGTTTATTACATTTTAAGGGATCAATATTATTTTACTAAGTGGTAGTGATTAAAACACCAAATAATAATAAGCCTGCTCCTGTATGGTAAGATCTGTTTATTGTGAAAATTTATTGTGTCCAAAAACAATATTTATTATGGTTAAATTTTTTTCAAAACTAAGATATGGTTATGGCTAATTTGAGTATATAATGATGTACGTTGTGCATCAAACTGTAATGAAGGAATTAATTTCCCACTTATGTGAATGTACATGTGTATATATATATATATATATATATATATATATATATATATATATATATATATAATTCAGATTTTTAGAAAATCATAATTTTGAAAATAAATGTAAATGAGAAAGTGTCAAGATATATATATATATTTATATGGTATTTCAGGATTATGTATTTAAAATGTGTATCTATTTAGATTAGGGTTGCACCTAATCCAGGATTCGGCTCAGGATTCAGCCAGGATTCCGCCTTTTTCAGCAGGATTCGGATTCAGCCAAATCCGATTCCTAATTTGCATATGCAAATTAGGGGCAGGGGGGAAATTGCCTGACTTTTTGTCACAAAACAAGGAAGTCAAAAATGTTTTCTCCTTCCCACCCTTGGGGGCAGATTTATCAAGGGTCGAATTTCAAAGACCATCGAATTGGCCAAGTTTTGTTTTTGCATTTTTTGACCATTTTCGGTCGAAGTAAAATCGTTCGATCGATCGTAGAAATCGTTCAAATCGAACGATTCAAACGATTTAAAAACTATTTAAAAATGTGACTTTTTAAAACTTAGCCAAATTTTGGCTCTAGGTTCTAGGAGGTCCCCATAGGCTAACATAGCACTTCGGCAGGTTTAAAGGTTTAAGTTTTAAAGTCGAAGTTTTTTAAAGCGACAGTACTTCGATTTTCGAATGGTCGAATATTGAAGTATTTTCAATTCGAATTGAAGTTGAATTTGGCCTATTCGATGGTCGAAGTACCCAAAAAATACTTCGAAATGTAAAGTTTTTTAATTCAAAAATTCACTTCGACCCTTAGTAAATGTGCCCCCCAATTTGCATATGCCGAATCTTTCACAAATGATTAGGGAGTTCTGGCGAATTCAAAATAGTGGCTTTGGTGCATTCCTAATTTAGATACAGGAGTCAAAGAGTTTCATTAATGTACAATGGCCACAGGCTGAATGCAGTTGTACATATCATGGTACTCTAACATGTATTCTAATATCTTAAAGGGATACTGTCATGGGGGAAAAATTTTTTTTTCAAAATCGATCAGTTAAAAGTGCTGCTCCAGCAGAATCCTGCACTGAAATCGTTTTTTCAAAAGAGATTTTTTATATTTAATTTTGAAATCTGACATGGGGCTAGACATATTGTAAGTTTCCCAGCTGCCCCAAGTCATGTGACATGTGCTATGCTAAACTTCAGTCAAAATTTACTGCTGTACTGCAAGTTGAAGTGATATTACCCTCCTCCCCCCAGCAGCCTAACAGAACAGAACAATGGGAAGGTAACCAGATTGTAGCTCCCTAACACAAGATAACAGCTGCCTGGTAGATCTAAGAACAATACTCAACACTCACTCAAAAACACTGAATAGTAAAAATCCAGGTCCCACTGCAACTCATTCAGTTACATGAAGTAGGAGAAACAACAGCCAGCCAGAAAGTAGTTCCATCCTAAAGTGCTGGCTCTTTCTGAAAGCACATGACCAGGCAAAATGACCTGAGATGGCTGCATACACACCAATATTATAACTAAAAAAATACACTTGCTGGTCCACGAATTCAATTTTATATTGTAGAGTGAATTATTTGCAGTGTAAAAAGTAATTTAGAAATAAAAACAGGGCCCGAACTAGGGGTAGGCAGAAGAGGCATGTGCCTAGGGCGCAAAGTTAGAGGGGCGCCAGGCATGGTATCTCATCTGCCGGATTCCCCCTAGTTCGGACCTTCGTGCCCCTTCCTGTGGCAGCAATTCCAGCCGCTCGCACTCCTCCATGCATGCGTGCACACCTATGCATCTCCATCGCGTGCTGGTCCGTGCATGTGCGCACGCTTGTTCGTTTGCACGCTTGCGGAGGGGGCAACTTAGTCGGCTGGGTTGTCTAGGGCGCCCAGCCAACTCGGCCTGGCACTGAATAAAATTCGACATCATAAAAATCACGACAGATTACCTTTAATGGTTTAAAGAACGTAGGTCCATATTCAATTTGATGAAAAAAGTTTAGCTCCTAATTCAATTCTTGATTTTCCCATAATGCTATATGCAATTCAATGAGAAAAACATCTCACTGTTAATCACATGAAAACTCTATTGAAGTCTATAGAAAAAACTGGAATTTAATTAGAATCGTTTTTCCCCTCTTCTCCTCAAGTTGAATCTCACCCATAAGTTTTCACATGAGAAGCCATAAAATAAAACGTTCTCATGTAACTGAATCTGGCCTATTAAGTCGGCAACCTGCACTGTTGCAATTGTTTCAGCTGTTTGCTGAAGTCATACCGCAAACCCCCCTGGATAACCCTTGGAGTTTTCATTTTAGTGAGTCATTTGTACGCTATAGATAGTTAATTACTAGACAAAATATTTATTAGCCTTGTCATGTGTCTGAGCCACCCATGACTGTGTTTGGTCTGTCTGTCTTTGTTTTTCTTTGTCTCTTTTCTATTTTTTCATCTTGTTTATGTATTTAAAAAAATAATACAAATCTACCTGTTAAAATTCTTACATTCTTTCCATTTATTACATTTGCCTTCATCAGCTGAGCTTCTCTTACTGAAGACTTTCCTGAGATGCCTAGCTATTTTTTTTTGTATTTTGTTTCTTTGCAGATATTTGGAGCTGGAAAGCAGTGGGCATAGAAATGAAGTCAGATTACATTACCGCTCAGGAAGCCACCGGTCCCAAACGGAAGTTTTCCCTTACATTTTGGCAGATGATAAATGGCATCGATTTTCAATAGCAATCAGTGCATCACATCTGGTTTTGCACATTGACTGTAACAAGTAAGTACACAATATTCTTTTTTGATTGGATAAAAACATTTATATTTGCATAATGAATAAAGTCACTAATGTTTCTACTGTGGCCAACAGGATCTATGAAAGAATTGTGGAAAAAACCTTTATGGATGTACCACCAGGGACAGCTTTATGGGTGGGACAAAGGAATAATGTGCATGGCTATTTTAAGGTAATACTTTTTTTTATTTCATTACTTACAGTATGTGCAAAAGACATTTGATGAATATATCTATTGTAGGCTTGTGGGATACTTCTTTGGGGAATTGCTCAGCCTCCTTGCTTTCCTCAGTGACTGGTAGCACCCCCTGCCCCTCTGGGAGTTCTTTACACAGACAGGTAGCCTTCCTGCTCTGTGCCCAGCTTTTGAGAGAGCTTCCTAACAATTAGAATTAAATACTTTTCCACAGGACAGCCTTCCTGTTGAAAGTGATCTCCAATACGTGAGCTGGACTACTGGATCGGAGTACCTGGCTTGCGTCCAGCATCGCAGATCTGGCCACCAAAGTTTTTAAAAAGAGAAACCCATCTCTGTTTATTAACACCCTTCCTGGTGCCTACATCTCCTACTGGGAAGAAATCAAAGAAAAACACACATTTTTACCCATTTCCTTGGTCATTCTACCACACTATGTATGGGGAGATTACGAAAAAAAAAAATCTGTGATAATGCGCAGTGTAACTATGGGCATCAGCTAATTAGTATATTGGTAGAGGCAACTTATGCTGATACATTTGGCCACTGGCACTCCACCAATGATACAGGAGCGCTGGTGCACCATGACGTGTAGATGAATGTCACGATCGTTGATCTCTAGACTTTTCAGTCTCATGATTTTTTGAGTCTGTTAACCCTCCACCCACCACCTATGACGTTTCCGTTTTTAATTGGTGTTTTTTAAGGCCACAGTCCTGCACTGCATATACTCTTAAATTGCAGTGAGTTTGTCCGTATACTCTTTTAATTGTGGTTTGCTGTGTGGGCATGGCCCAGTGGGTTCTCTTGTTTGCTGTTTTAAGTTGAAGTATTAAAGGTTAAGTTTTATGTGTAACTTCCTTAGTCTAACCGTGTTGGCCCAAGAGGGGCTTGCCTGAACTGGTTGGCAAGAAGGTGGAAGGTAGGGGGGACCCACTGTCACGTCCCTATCTTTCCATACTTCATTTTTCTTTTGTTTAGTATCTATAGTTTAATCTAACCTGCAGGCAATTGACTTTCTCTGTACACTTTGGCAGCTCCAATCTCCACGTTTTTTTTTTGTTTTTTTTAATGCACAGTGTATGTAATAAAATTTCTTCATGAAAAAGTTTTTACATTTGCTCCAAACGTTAACTCCACTTTCAAGCAGATGTTAAAGGTTTGCAATGCGCCATTAAGATTCACAATGCAATAAAAGCCTAATGAAGAATATTACATTTTCTTTGCAAATTTTATTACATTAATCTCTATATGTGTGTGTGTATACAATGCTTACAGCTGTCAATATGGATAGCTTTATTAAATAATACCTTAAAAACGCAGCTCTACAAAAAAATGAGCCTTTGAAATAAAAAGAAGTTTTACAGTTTGCCAGGTCTTAAAAATGTATTAAATTGAAGGTTTTCATGTACTAACAAAGTATTTAACTAAAGGACCGAAAAAATTTAATGTTTTACTAGTGTTAGTTTGGTTTAATTGACATGGTGTCAAACATGTAATGGATGCTCATCTGGAAGAAGATTGTGTGCCAACTAGGAACATGGCCGTGGGCATCCCTGTCGCCTCACAGGCATCCTTACAATATTATGTACAAATGTGGAATGAACAATTGAAATACCGTATATTGTACAGGCTTCATTGAAGGATCTGGCTTGCATAGCTCCAGATGATATATTAGATGAAATCTACCTCGAAATGCTACATATTTATATATTTCCTTGACTTTGTTTAGCTTGAGTAGACCAGTATAATTTGAAGTAGGACTCACTGGCTCAGTTCCTGAAGAGAAAAGGGAAAGGAAGAGTAGAATCAAGCTAATTGTAGATTATGAGATAAAAGGAAAGCTAAAATGACATGTATAATGCTTTAAACAAGAAAAAAGTTAATTCTGCTTTTCCCATTCGACATGGTTATCCAACTGAAATAATACATTTGTATTATGAAATTGTGAGTCTTTAAAAAATATATTCATAAGAAAGCGTTCTCTATTGCACAGCATCAAAAATAGCATAATGTTGTCATATAATTCTCCCCTTAATACATCTGTTAATTTTTTAAATATGTCATTAACATTTTGTCTTGTACTAGAGATTTCACATATTTATGCATTTTAAAAGCTCAGAGGTTTGGTTGTTCTGCCTAATCCAGAGCTTTTATTTCATTTCATACTCACACTAGCATAGACTAGTGTATACCTGGGGCATCAAATATTCATTTTCAAACTCATTTTTAGAAAATTAAAACTGATAGACCCAGGGGGACACATTTAATAAAGGCTGAATTTTAGTGGTATTAGAACTTTTTGAAACTACGATTAAACTAATTTTTGTAAAATCATGAAAGTTATTAAAAGATCGGATTATAAGCGAAAATAGAGGTTGAGTAATCCAAAAAAAGAAAGGAAGGGCAGCTTCCATTGACTTCTACATGAACTTGACAGATTTTTTTTGGCGTACTTTTGTAGTTGTGGATTTTACGGTTTGGGCATAAATTAAATCATCTAATTAGGTACTATGAGAAATATAGCATTGTTTGCACTAAAAAGCCTTAATCTGAGAAACAAACATTCTTAAAACGGCCCGTTAGAATGAAATGTATGTTGTCCAGCTCCTCAGAGTTCTGATTTTGGGCACATTCCATTATTTTTCTGTGTACCAGGCTGCACCAAAGTCACCCCCTTATACTTGCTTAAAACTTGCTTCTCAACAGAACTTTAAGATTAAAGCAGCCCAGTCTGGTATACAACGAACAACATACAAATCTGATTGCTCCTGATTCTTTCTCACCATTTTGCACTGTGCATTATATTCTTTAGATACTGTATATTTAATTTGTTAACATTGTTAAGAAAGGCAAGCATTGCCTTTTGGATAAACCTTGATTGGACTTTTTATAACCTAGCTGGAAACAAATTGATAAAGAAAATATTGAACATGGTATTACTCAGGAGTTTAGCTAACAATGTAGCAAAGTGCTCATACATCTTGTTCTTGTCCATAGGGTATAATGCAAGATCTTCAAATCGTTGTCATGCCACAAGGGTTTATCTCTCAGTGCCCTGATCTTAACCGCAGTAAGTATCTAATTTTCTCTTTTCATTACCAAAAACTGATTTAAACTCTCGTTAATTTTGTTATAACAAATTGCCCTTTTCCCTCCTTCCCACATATTAATATTTCAGCATGCCCTACATGTAATGACTTCCATGGGCTTGTGCAGAAAATTATGGAGCTGCAAGACATATTAGCCAAGACTTCTGCAAAGGTATTGTTTCATTTTACTTAGCAATACCTGAGTTCAAATTCAAATACTGCAAAACCAGAGACAGCTCCTACTGGAGGCAAATGCCAAGAGACTCATTTATTTGCATTAAGCTTGATCAGCAGTACTGGAAATAAATATTTATTATGGCTTCTCTGAATAGTGCATCATGGATGCATGAATGTTAATATAAGGAATACTATAGAAGTACATTGCTTAAGTGTATCATATTTGTAAGTATCTTATATATTTGATTTCTGGATGGAGATTATTAAATCCCTGTTGACTTTGCAGTTTTTTCCCAGTCCTTTTTAAACATAAATAAAAAAATTGTTTAGTTAGAAAACTTCAGGTACCCATCCTGTGTGTCTTCAGTGGAAAACGTAGCACCTTCCACTAATGCTGGGGAAAGTAAGGCGTTAATACTGTGCCCTCTATCAGAAGGATGCTTGACATGTACCATTATGTATAAATTCATTAGTGCAGTAGCAAATAGTTATTAAGATGCATACAGGTCTCAGATTGCCAATGCTGCAGAACTGACAACATTTCTCACAGCTTGAGTGAATGGCTTTCATGATCCCTCATTTCGCTTAATTTTTCTTGTCCTGAGATTAGAGGTATTATATTACTGTTGTGAATGATTATTCCAGGCAGCTCAGTTTTACATGAAAATTGCAGCAGATACAGAAAAGGAACAAGATCCACATCTTATATATAGTGGTGTGTAATTTGTGCACAAAATTCACATTGAACCTAATAAATAGAAACCCTTTGGCTTTAAGTACACTGCCAAGTATCTTTGCTAAAATCGTCAGCATGTCCTGGGCACTAGTTGTATGTAGCTAAAGCAGAGGAGGACAGGTTTTTAAATCCAGAAGCAACTGATAATTATAGCTGAGCAAGTGATCCCTTCACACAGGGACACAGGATTGCAAATATACAGAGCATGGTAAATCATATTGCTCAGTCTAGTGGAAAGGTTCATTTGAGTAGTTCAGTATTTTAAAATACATTATTTAATAGTTTTTAGATCTGTCTGCAGGAAATGTTACTTAGTTTCTGCACAGAGCAATTATACTATCTGTCTTTATATATAATGCTGTGTGTATATATATATATATATATATTCATAAAAAAAGTGAACAAAGTTTATTCAGTCTTCATATCGACGCGTTTCGGTCCACATCAGTCATTATATATATATATATATATATATATATATATATATATATATATATATATATACTGTAAATATATATTATATATATATATATATATATATATATATATATATATATATATATATATATATATATATATATATATAGATATATATTCTGTATCTGGAAACCTGTTATCCAGAAAGCTCAGAATTATGGGAAGGCCATATTTCACAGACTCCATTTTAGTCAAACAATTCTATTAAATTATTATTCTCTGTAATAAAAAAACAGTACTATGTACTTGATCCCAACTATATACTATATCTACAGTACTATACTATAGTACTAACTATATATACATAATCCTTATTGGAGGAAAAACAAACCTGTTAGGTTTGTTTAATGTTTAAATTATTTTTAGTAGGCTTTAGGTATGTAGATCTCTTACCTGGAGCATTCTGGATATCCGAGCATATATATATATGTTTTTGTCCTGAGAAAGGAAACGTTGGAATTTCTTTTGTTTGTTTATTAAAATCACAACACAGTGTGTGTGTGTGTGTGTGTATATGATACATGTACATTTATACATATACCCATTATTGCACAACGATACAGAAAACCATCTAACCCTGGTACTAAGTGCTGTTGAAAATGCCATATAATACCAACATGTTAATTAGATTTAATCCTAAATAAATCAAACCATTTAAGCTGATACAAAAAATACACATAATTTTCTTGTAGCAACATAAATGAAACACAAAAAAATGTGAAGCAACTTTGTATGAAGTATAAAATATAGTCTTGGTGCAGAAAGGAAAGAACTCATACATATTCATGCTCTTGCAGCTGAATAACAAATGATTAAATAAAACAGAACTGAAGTAGGATACCTGATTTTTAATGCTGACTTCAGCAGAAAGATGATTAGAAATGGTGAGATCCATTGCTGTTGCAGGTCCTACGGATAGATTTCTGAAACCATTAAATTACTCATGCCTAAAGTCCCTGTCGCATCCCCAGCATATTTGTAAATTACACCTCTGTTTAAATACAGCCAGTCAAAACACATTTCACCGCTCATCAATTTACTGTACTGTATGTGCACATCAATTTTTAGCACGGTGTACATTAGCTGTTAGTAAGATATTTTATAGTGTCCTGCCAAAGCAAATGGTTGTGCAAGAATAAAATTGAGATGTTTTGTGGGTGCACAAAAATTAAATTGCAAAAAGGCATTAAAATGTGTACTACAACAAAAAAAAGCCATGAGTACAAAAATAGTGAAAGCAGATCCTGTGGGTGCTGGGAGTCCTGGAAGCAAACAATGCCCTTATTTGCCTCCAACGGGTCAACATTAAAAGAGATGCTAGATTAGAGTGGTGTTTTTTTTAAAGGTATCCCCATGGGACCCCAGTTTCTTATTCCTTTTTGGCATTCCATACACACGAGGGGACCTATCATTACAATTTTAAATTGAATAGGCCTAGCTCACAGAAGAACATTTTAAAGAGAATCCAGTTCATTCATGTGAAGGGTTTCCATTCCTTTTATTCTCCATGAAGGGGATCTCCACCCAGGGGCGATCCTGGCCCCTCCAGTTGCTGCCGCCCTCCCTCCCCAGTGCGCTTACCTTTTTGTGCCTGAGGGGGTCCAGGGGGATCCACGAGGGCGGCAGAGAGGGCCAGTACGCTAGCGCAGAGAGCCTAACTGAGCTATCTGCACTAGAAGAGCCGAATTACCAGTTCGAAAACCGGAAATTCGGCTCTTAAAGTATTGAAATACTATTTTCAATAAGACCTTAAAAAAACATTGATTATATTCATGTCTAATGTAAAGTTGCTTAAAAATGTTTTGAGGGATGAAGTCGTTTAAACCCAGACACTTAGGGGTAAATTTACTTATGGTCGAATATCGAGGTTTAGTTAACCCTTCGATATTCGATCGTCAAAGTTAAATCCTTCGACTTCGAATATCGAAGTCGAAGGATTTACCACAATTTGTTCGATAGAATGATTAAATCCTTCTAATCGTTCGGGACGATTTTTCTTCGACCCAAAAAAGATTGCAAAGCCTATGGGGACCTTCCCCATAGGCTAACATTGACTTTGGTAGTTTTTAGGTGGCGAACTAGGAATCGAAGTTTTTTTTTAAAGAGACAGTACTTCGACTATCGAATGGTCGAATATTCAAACAATTTTTAGTTCGAATCGTTTGATTCAATGTCGTAGTCGAAGGTCGAAGTGGCCCATTCGATGATCGAAGATGGTTTCTTCTATTCCTTCACTCGAGCTAAGTAAATGGGCCCCCTAGGGACAGATTTATCAAGGGTCGAATCTGAAAATTCCCATCAACTCAAAATTTGAAAAAAAAACGACCAATCGAAATTTTTTTAAAACAGGTGAATAGGATCGAGCTGCAAATTTGAATTGAATTGAAATCGAATTCAATCTAATTTTATTTCGAGTTTTTTCACACCAAAAAAAAACAACTAATTTCAAAGTCCACCAAATTACTCCTAATTGACTAAAACAGAAATTTGGCAGGTTTTAGATGGTGAATAGTCGAATTCTAATTCTTAAAGAGACAATACATGATAAATTTCAAAATTCGAATTTCGAGTTCTTTTTAAAATCGAATTTGCACTATTCCTTAGCGAATTACACTAAAATAAAATCGAAATTCCAATTTGAAAATTGACCCTTGAAAAATGTTCCCTGTAATTATTTGCATTACATTCAGGCACACATAATAGGAGCTGCTATGTATATTGCTACCAATGTGGGGCCTTCTGTACAAATATAATAGGAACTTACTTGTTTTTGATTAGTACAAATGTTTCCACTCAAATATAAGAACTCAGTATGCAAAGGAGGGGTCCTATGCCCACAATAAAGGAATGTTCTGTCAGTTTAAGTGGAACGCGTTCCTAAAGTATAAGTAGGGCACACTTTGTCACATCATACCCTAATCCCAGAACATTAAAGACTTATTTTTGTACCAAACTGTACAAAATGTGTGTACTGTATTTGATTTAGACAAATCATGTGGTGCATTGTTCCATCAAATGTGCTATCCCTTTACCCGGTAATTCTTGGATCTCACGGAAGCTGGAAAGTATTGTGTCATAACCTTTTTTCCTCTCCTCTTCCCAATGTGTCAAATATGTTTTCAGCTGTCAAGAGCTGAGCAGAGGATGAATAGGTTGGATCAATGCTATTGTGAGAGGTCCTGCACAGTAAAGGGCAACATCTACAGAGAGTTGGAATCTTGGATGGATGGATGCAAAAAATGTACATGCACGGTATGACAATCTGTCGAAAAAATATATTTTTTCTTTCAAATCATGGATTTCCAAACAAAGAGTTAAACTGTAATTCAGCTGTTTCTGGCAACCACATTTCAACAGGAGATGAAGGGCCACAGTATACAAATTTACCCCTATTGTTTTCATAACCAGTTGTAAACGGTACCCAATAAAATGTGACACAATATTTAATCCTTACGTTTGTTAATGCTGCAGAAATGTAGGAAGCATAAAATCCTCCCTCTGGCAACAAAAGATATATTTATATTTTATATCTGGCATGAATAATTTAGGAATGGTGCTGCTGGAAATATCTGAATGTCTGAGTAAAGAAATAAAAGTTGGTATCCTTTCTCTACATCCTGGTGTACTGTAATATTATTAACTGTTGCAGTTTTGATATAATTGGTTTTATATCCCTGAAATATTTCTACTCAGTTTAGGAAACAAAGCCAGAGATGGTTATTCCTAAATTAACAGACCGGCAAAGCCCCAGTGTGTGGTCAGTGTTAGTGTGAGACAGCTTGACAATACAAGGAAGCTGCACCTCATTATATACTGTAGTTTCCAAAAGCCGATGTCTGAAACTATTTGATTATTTGGTCAGTTACCTAAATCAGTTAAATCAATATATAGCCCACGGGGTAGTTTATAATATGATCACTGCTGTACCCATGGGCAACAATAATGCAGTACATTCACGTAAGCACCTTCTAAACCATCTAAATCTTTTCCTTTATTTACACTCCTACAATAGCGAAAGCAAATATCACCTACAGCTGTATTATGGGTCCTTTCCAGATAAAATATACAGTCAGATTCTACCTGGAATCTCTGTCATAATTACAGTATTTGCCAAGTGCCAACACATATGCTCAATGTATTCACCTCAGTTGCAGTGATATTGTTTACTTCGAATTTCTCATAATAGCTTCAAATATCTGTGACACTGTGCCGGAGAAACAAATAACAGATACTGCAAGAGGAAGGAGACAGACAATATGATTGTATTCATCCTTTGACTGTAACAAATGTTTATAATTTCATTTGTTACAGACTGGAAAAGCCAATTTAAGTAACAAATGTCATTGCAACTTACAGTTTGTGCCTTAACGTCTCAGTCTGTACATTGTGCATTAACCTCATCCATCTGCATTTTTCAGTTCTACTAGTCGGCTGCTAGGTATTTTTTGAATCCAATAATATTTGCTTGAAATGTAAAATAAATTTACTAACCCACAGGACTCACAAATAATGCATTAAAAAGTGTTTAATATAACCTTAACTCAAGCAGCACCTGTTACTAGATGGGGTAGAGAATGCAAGGTAATTGCTTAAATCTACTGCAGCCAGTCTTTTCCAACTGTGTAATGGTTCTCTGCCCACAGTAAATTAAGGGGATATTATAAGAATGCACAAGCATGTATTGTTCGGACACATCATTAAGATTTAGTGTAAAATTTCTTTGCATGTTAATTCTAACTATTATATGGAGGCAGGGAGCACTGACAATTGCAGTGCCCAGTGTAGGAATCGAGTAAGATATTCCATCAACTTTCAGAGCTGCAGAGGCTTGTTAAAAGAAATGGAAAATACTAAGACCTAAAAAAGCATTAGGCTAGAGCTTATGACGCTGAAGCATAGAACTGAATTAGCAGCATAGAAACAGACACTCTCTGATAGTTAAGATCCATGGGCCATTTCCACCTGAAGTTACATATAGCATGAGGATTCTTCCAGCCAACCCATTAGTGATACCACTGATCAGGCACAGAGTGTGTCGTTTAGCACTTATGGCACTTATAACTTTTTTCAGGATTTATTTGTCCTTTAAAAAACACTGTATTCAGAAAACTATGGTTTCTCGCAGCATAAGCTGTTTCTAAGAGTGTTTTAGCATAGTAACCATATTTTGTGTAAGAAGTCTATATCCTAAGTCAAATGTGGTACTTTGTCTTTTCCAAAAACAAAGCACGCCAACAAAATGCTGCATAAATGCCTTAAATTGATTGACAGGGGCAGCGTCAATCTGATGGGCCACTCCCAACAACACCAAGCTCCTCCCCTTCCTTAAAATAACAAACCAACCACATGTGTTATCTTGGGTAAAAAGGCTGCAGTTTATTAATTACAACACATAAATTACGACCAACATAAACCAACAACAGTTAAATGCAGGGCAATGTACAATGACATTTACATAATATTTAACTATTAACTTTCGTAACATCTGATAGCCTAACCAGTTATGCCCTACACTTGATGCCACTATCCCCGGCTCACCCCCAGGAGAGCCCCTCCCACATTATGCTAATACCTCCCCCATACAATGCTACCCCCTTCTGTTGCAGAGGGCAGGAGGGAGCTGTTTAAAGTAAAACAGAACACTCCCTTCTTTTTATTCCTTTTTTAAAACCTTGTGTTTCCACCCATCCCCAAAGCAATCCAGGAACTACAACACCCATAACCCTTCAAACCCTCTTCTAGTTCCCACTTTCCTAGCACTGTCATGGCCCTGTCATTCCCAGTTCCTGACTCCCCACAGGCATTCTAGTGCTAACCTTAGGTTTATGGCATTACTATTACAGTATGAAAATATGTATTTAACCTTAAAAGCATATATCATGTAATATCTTACTTCATCTACCTTTTTTTTATCACAATCTGTCTTGCATTTAGATGGCTAAGTAATAAGCAATACAATACTTGAGACAAATGCAAAATGAATTTTCTTTAATACAACAAAATAAATCTTAAAATGAAAGTTATAGCGGTTGTGAGCCAATTGCAGTTAGTATTATTATGTAAATAAGTGTATTGTGTAGTTGATCAAACATATTTACATATAGACTTTATTTTTATTTTACAGAATGGAACTGCTCAGTGCGAAACCCTTACCTGCTCTGCGCCCAATTGTTTGAGTGGTTTTTCTCCTGCATATGTTCCTGGCAAATGCTGCAAAGAATGTCAGAGTGAGTTCCTCTATATATTTTTTTAATATAATTTAATTGCTTGCAGTTTGCTTGAAAATAGTGGGATATGTTGTCAGCATCAACAAGACAGGTTTAGACTCCAGTATTACCTGATGCTGGCTTTATTTTATATTGTGGTACTGTGAATTTTAGTGCAGTTGTTACACACATGCTTTATTTCTATTGTCGGGCCCTGGGAAGGATTATATTGCTATTATAGCTGAGATGGGTAATCCATGAATTGAAGGTTACAAGTATACAGCACATGGTCTGTGTGTGGTTGTATGCATACAATACTATTAATGTGCTTTTTCTGCATTTATATCATGCCAAATCATATGCTATTTGATGCCACTGAATTGTAAAGTTGTGTAGGTGCCTATCAGACAGCAGTTTGGGTTTGACTGGTCCACTTAAGCATATAACATGAAAATAACACTGGGGAGCAGGTAAGTGCTCCTTGTGTGTAGTTTATTTAGCACTACATATTTTGCACTTCATGGGTCCTTCCTCTGGTAAACACAAATCACTATATCTTTTACAGAAAATGCATAATTTTCTTCCATTTACCCAGTGCAATTGCAGTCTCAAATGGAAGTTGATATAACGCAATTGTGCTGAAAATTTGTGGGGTGAAGTAATTTCCTTGCTGTCAAAATGACATGTAAGCATGTTTCTTAGATTGTGGTAGCTCCTCAGTTTCAATAGGCACAATTGAGCATGTGTTAGCAAAGAAGGTGGGACAGATGCACCATGGAAGTGCAGGGACAGTCTTTGGTAACCTTTGAAAGAGCCCTTTAT
Organism: Xenopus laevis; assembly: GCF_017654675.1. Taxonomy (NCBI): domain Eukaryota; kingdom Metazoa; phylum Chordata; class Amphibia; order Anura; family Pipidae; genus Xenopus; species Xenopus laevis. The sequence goes on from NC_054375.1 coordinate 70,787,097, forward strand.
GTGTCTTTAGTTAAATTATATAAATTTACAGTATTTTTAAAACAGCAGTGTATTTCAGAAAGATGAAAATCAACAGAATGAGAGACAGATGGCGACATTTAAAGGAGAGGAAAAAATATAATTGCGGGTGGGTGCTAAAATGTTAGATGCCTCCCAGTGATTGTAATTACTTATCCTCGTCCAGTCCTTCTTCTCACTGAAAGCAGCATTGGTCCGGGGTAGTAATGTAGGAGCCCCATACCACTATATTCTTCTTTTACCAGGATCGTCTTAATGGCCCAGCCACAATGCATATGTGCAGTAGAGTGAAAAGCCAAATTTAGAGGATGAAAATCTGGCTTTTCACTATGCTACACATGCACATTTGATCCAGCATGAAGAACCAAGAAGTGAAAGAAGATGTGGTGATCCTGTAGTAGTAGAATAAGCAGTACAAAAATGAGCTGCTCCCAGCAACCATCCATATATTGAAGAGGCTGCACAGTCCTCAGGCTTTCCCAAAACTTCAAACAAAATCCTTGATGTTTGGACAGCAGCACATACTCCAATTAATGTAAAATATGGTTTCTATTGTCTCCATATTAAAATCAGGCAAGAGGATCAAGACCTTGATCATCTTGCCTGTTTTCAATGTGGAGCCAATAAATACTATATTTTTACATTAATTGGAATATGTGCTGCTGTCCAAACATCAAGCAGTACTCTTGCAGTAATACCCCTGATCAGAGCACTTTTTAGTGAACAGGAGCACCAGCCTAAGGTCTCCGGAAAGTAATTATAATCACTGGGGGTGTCTAACATTTGGAACCCCCCCTGGAATTATAAGTAGCACAAATGAAATATTAAGACCAGTGGTATAAGTCACTAGAATTGTAGGAGAGGGCTATTCTTGAAATGAGCAAGAGCAATAAAGGCAATTCTAGGAGTGCCTCACAATGATATAAGTTTAGGAAGGATCTAATCAATATTTGTGTCACTTAAATTAAATCCAGTTGCCTAAAGAATGGTATTCTGGGGGTACTTGTGCTCATTTTCCAGTATTTTGAAGACGTGTACAGTGCTGAACCTGATCCAAGGAGAAACCTAGCTAATGTTCCTTGAACTACTTCCACTTTTCAAACAATATGTTGATAGAAGAGACATTAACCTTCCTTCCTACTGATTTATTTATTCCACAAATGTAGCACCAAAATAAATACTTCTCAGGGTTAGGGTGCATTTTCCGTTCATTTAGTAACTACAGTAGTACTGTAGTACATTTGTTAATTATCAATAGCACTGATTTTATGTCATATTTGGTAGCACACCTTTTTCCAAACCTATTCCTTTTCATGTAAGTCATTTAATAAAGGCTGCTCCTCTAACTAAATTGTTCAAATAAGCATTCAAATTAAGATACACAGGCAGTCAAAAATTCCCTGCTTAGAAGCAATGGAAATAAATTATTTAGGCTGCTGGTATTTTTAGCCTTTTGCAAAAATGAATTAGGTAGTGCCTGCTGCTTTGGAAAAAAGGGTTTGCTTTGAAAGATAAAGCTATAGAAATAGCATTAATGGTTAGTAATTGTGTACCAAAGTATAATTAGAGCTGTAGAAAACACGTGAGTACAGTTGAAGAAGGTTAGTTATGAAAGTATGTGGTTTTTAGTTTTTTACTTGGTGGCAACTCATTTTACAGTTATTATAATTACGTAGTGTATAGATAACCTTTCTATGTTGCAGTTATTCCATTTTTTTCTCTGAAGGTTTATCTGTATACTATAGAAAGCATTCATCTTGTTGCTATGGAGTTAAAAAGAAAAGCAGTGCAGCGTGGAGAAAACAGATATTGCTAACACCACCCCCACAAAGCTATAGACATGAAACCATTCACTATCTCAAGGTGCCATGCTTTTTCATACATATCAAAAGAGGTCAAAGCAAAAACAAGTTTATGTGTCTCTCCATCTGCTTGATATTAAATGCTAGCTGATCAAGTGCCTCTGTTTATGTAGTCAGTGGATTTCCTAGAATTTGGTTCCCAGCTGTTGCTGGTCTACAACATTTATCCTGTATCATATTTTGCAGCATGCTGGGAGTTTGAGTCCAGCAGCACCTAGAGATCCCAAAGTTAAATTGCAGCCTTTTTGAGCTATAAAGACACACTGGGCCACTTCATAGTGCTTTCTATTTTCTGTAGTTTTCATAAATTAAGACATCTGGGTTATATGCATCATAGAAATTAAGATGATTTAAGGGAAGGATGGGAAGTGAGAGCAAATCCCCCAACATTATCAAGGGTAAGACTCCAGATGATAAAGTAGACTAATACATCACCCATAGCCTACCACTGAGGTGGCAGTTCATTCCCCAGACAGAGTATATCTGGTGCCAAAGTCCTTATACCTGTCACCCTTCCAAGGCACAAGGTGCATTCCAAGGACACTGGAAATTGTGAAATGGAAAGTACAACTGTACACATTGTTCTGCTGTAGATCTGCAGAGAAATTTTACATTGTATAATGCTATTTGTCATCTCAATGTCTTCACTTCACAGTAAATATGGTGATATATTAAATAATTAAAGATTAATGGAAGATTCTGACTTCCAACTGAGTTCTATACTCAGTAATAAAAGGACAAGAGCTTTGATCATGCTGTTACCAACAATACACACTGTTTTATATAACCATGTGACTATACTACAGTCACATCAGCAATAATGCTACTTAATAAAAACCAATAATGGCAATTACAGTTTAAATATCCCCTATAATAAAGGGTTTAAAATAAGACTTAGACCTCAAAATAACCTCGTCTGGATGGGGATTCTTTTTCATGATACCTAATGATGTGCATTACAGGTATGGGATTTGTTATTCGGAAACCCATTATCCAGAAGGCTCTGAATTTTATAGAAAGGCCATCTCCCATAGGCTCCATTTTATTTAAATAATTCAAATTTTTAGAAATGCTTTCCTTTTTCTCTGTAATAATAAAACATGCCTTGTACTTGATCCAAACTAATATAATTAATCCTAAATGGAGTCAAAACAAGCCTATTGAGTTTATTTAATGTTAATGTTATTTTCTGTTAAGGTATGAAGATCCAAATTACAGACATATCCATTATCTGTAAAACCCCTGGTCCCCTAGCATTCTGGATAACAGATTTCTATACTGTATACAATGCAGTAATTATCCCTGAAATAATTAAATAAGCCACCGGACAGTTATTTCAGATTTAATGGGATGATTGGAAATCTAAGTTATAGAAAGAGCTAACTGAGCTTATGCTAATGGACCAGTTGGACCTGGGGTTCTGGAGAAAACAGCCTTGATATGTACACACAAAATATGTCAGATAAGTGGAGGGTCAAAAGATATATTTTAACACTCTAAAACTAAAACTCATTATTTTTTAGTTGAGAGTGTCAGTATTACTTTATTTCCGTTCAGTGCTATATTTTCTGAAGGAAATGACCATTTTCATTACTCAGGTTTATTCTTGCAATGAATTACATATGCATTTACCATTTTATAGTCATGGAAATGGAGTCATTTTACCAAAGCAAAAATAAATATGTACCGGAATAAATGCTCATCATGAAAAACAATATTCATTTACCATCGAGATGTCTTATGAAGATTTAATACTGATTCATGGAATGGAATATTATTTCATCTTAATGATTGGAATAATAAGCATTAATTGCAAAGCAATTGGGTTGAAATTTAAGCTCTTCTTGGCTCTGTAAATATGAACAATATCATTTTTAAAACTCTCATTTATAAATCATGACATACCAATTGATTGATCTATATTGAACTTTATTCTTAAAAACCATGCACAAAAATGGAATATTAGGTCCCTAATTAGCATGCACTGGCTTGTGGAGGAGGACATACTGGGGTACATTTATCAATGCTGGGCAAATTTGCCCATGGGCTGTTACCTATAGCAACAAATCAGATTGCTGCATTCATTGTTCTTCTTGCAGCTGGCTTTAAAAAGCTAATCACTGATTGGTTGCTATAGGTAACAGCCCAAGGGCAAATTTGCCCAGTGTTGATAAATGAACCCCACTGACTTTGGTACATTCTATTACATTATTTTTTTAGAGGAAGTCTTATGATATGAGACAATATAAGTCTGAACAGCATATAGCAAACTTTTTACATTGCATAATACACTGAAAAATGACCCAGTAACCCAGTAACTATGTCATGCCGATGCAATCATTGAGTTCAATATTACCAGAACTGGACCTTCATGCCCAAAACTTTTCATGCAAAAACCATTGGAACAGGTAATTTTGGGTCTTAGGTAGGGATTTCCCTTCTGACCAGTGATTGTTTTCCCCCTGCAAATGTGGATTTTGTATGATCTGTTTTATAAATGTGCCCCTTACTGTCAGATTTGCACTCACAAGAAGCCATGAGTACAATGCCAGACATTGCCTACTGCTTAGTATCACTTTTTGCTTATATCATAGTAAATCCACCCTTGCGTAAAAATTACAATGATTGTATGAGGTCATTACTCATACAAGCTTTACAGTAGTAGATAGAATGGGCATTCAGCACTTTCTTTTGCCATCACAGCACTCCAAATTAATAACTCCGTGCACAAAACTGCAAAAGTACAAATCATTTGATGTTGGTAAAGTGAAGGGCAGTGAGCTCTTCACTCAGAGGAAAGTCTGAAGATGATTTAGATTTTAAAGCAAGGTTAGACAAACACAGTGATCTACATTTTTACAGAACAGTAATCGCACAGGCTCCTTCCTTAGATGTAATTTGGGAAGGAACAGTCCATGCCTTCCTGGCATTGCACAGAAAAATGGTATTGCACAGCCTGTGAAAAAGAAAATAAAAGGTAGTTAGTGCTGCATAAGGGCAATTATGAACTTGTATTTGTAAACAAGCTTTTTTTCAGTACAGAACTCATTATATCGCTATAAATCTCACTTTTAGGAGATGTCAGATTAGATTGTCTCCCCCACATCTCACCTTATAAGAATGCCTTACTGGACAGTAATAAGTGTACTGGCTTGAAGCAAGACTGGGGGAATTGCATATTCTATGGCCAGTTTTATGCATATTATAGTTCAGCAGTGCAAGACAGACTTTTACACTACATCGGTGTACTATATGGGATATAACATTGTTGTATTTCTTTTTTAAATAATGCCTATTTAACACACTCACACACTACACTTTCAATGCATTTCTAAACAACATTTTTTCCAGTTTCAGTTTGTGGCTAGATTGTTGCTTCCCTTGAGAACCTAATGTGTTTCCAAATAGGTTTCTATGTAAGAAATGACTGTAACTGAGAAATGAAAATAACATACAGCTGATTATTCTCCTACCTCTGTTTTCTCCTGATGGAGAAGTAAAGCCAATTGCCTTCAACACTGAAGTACCTGTGCCAAGCAATAGCTGCATATTGGAGTGCAAGAACCCCATAAGTACATATCTGTCAGTATCAATTCAGCTGAATTATTTAAATGCGTTAAATATATATATATATATATATATATATATATATATATATATATATATATATATATATGTATATATATATATATATATATATATATGTATATATATATATATATATATACAGTCTTTTTTCAATTTCCGCCATTGCTACACAGCAGTTTCTTTTAATATGAACTATAGTAGTGTTTCTGAAGCAAACACATCAGTTTTACCAGTGTAGCGCAACAGTACATAATAATCTTTTCATTACTTTAAAATACTTTCATTTTTTGGTTTAACTGTTCCTTTAAGCAGATAATTAAAATTGTTAAAACTGATTTGATTTTTCTCTGTTATAACTGTAGCTTGTACATTATCCCAACTAAGATGTAATTAACCCATATTGGAGGCAAAACAATACTGTTGGGTTTATTTAATGTTTAAATTATTTTTTTAAGCAGACTTAAGGTATGGAGATACACAGGAAAAGACCCCTTATCTGGAAAACCTCAGGTCCCTGTATTTTGCAGGTTGCAGATAAGATTTGCATATATGAGTGAGGGTCGATGGCTCTCTAGGTGGCAAGTTGTAACATATGCTCTACCTTGGATAACTCTGCTGTTAATAGTGGTGTCACTTCAGACGAGTAGCTGTTTTGCAGTAAAACATAAGTAAGACATCTTTTTATAGACAAAAAATTGGAGTAAAAGAACAAGATTCTACTTGACCCTCATTAAAACTGAAGTTGACAAGCAGGGCTGGCCTCAGAGTCTAACAAACACTTCTCTAACTGATAATAGATCCGCCATAAAGAGAAGCCAGACACTCTGGGGCAAATTCACTAAGATGCGAAGTTGCGCCAGGCGCAACTTCGCCGCACTTCGCCAGGCGTAGTTTCGCCAGCGCTCCGCAAATTCACTAAAATCCGAAGTTGTGCACAGGGTTAGCGCAAGGTTGCGAAGTTGCGCTAGCGTTGATTCGCTATGTAAAGCGAAGTTACGCTACCGAAGGCTAATTTGCATACGGCGCGAAATTCAAATTTCAATGGAGGAATATGTATCAGCACTACAAATGCCTAGAAAACCTTCAAATCAGCAAATAAAAATTTTATTTTGCCCTACACATGTGCCCACTGTTTAGGTAAGTTGCCATGAGTCAGGAAATGTAGGGGGGAAGGAGGGGAGCCCCAAAAAATTTTTCGATCTTTTTCAGCCTATCACCCATCATGTAGAAAACACGCCAGCGTTTTTTGGGACTTATAAAAAAATTTGACTTTTTTTGAAACAATCCCTATCTACTCTATTGCGCTTCGCCAGGTCTGAGGTGGCGAAGGAAGTCTAGCGTAAAAGGTAGCGTTCAGTACACTGCGCAAGTTAGTGAATTTGTGTAGTTACGTCGCTAGCGAAAATTCGCCTGGCATAAGGGTGCGAAGTAACACTAGCGAAACTACACCAGCGTTCGTTAGTGAATTTGCGCAGTAACGAAAATGCCAAACGCTAGCGAATTAACGCTAGCGTTCGGCGCTTCGGCGCTTAGTGAATTTGCCCCTCTCTGTTCATTCAGGAAAACATAAACAAGCAATGAAGATTTACACAGAGGGCTAATTTGTATCACTATATTTTGTAAATCTATCTGAATATTAGTTATTTGCATTGTTGGCTTTTGCTATTTTTTGTATTTGCTAGCATAATATTATGGTTTTCCATTTCTAATAGCTACAAGTCTTACACAGTCATTAGCAGCCCTACCTATATGTGTCTTTTATAATGTACCAATTTTCTCATACCAGACTCAATAAAGAGATGAATGGTGCCTTTTCATGTCTTGCTTCAGTCATTAATGATTTCAGGCATAATTAAATGGTGTTTCTGCAATCTAATTTCAAACAGACTAAGCACATCCACAGGTTAAATAACTAGGCAACACAGAGTGCTTGCGCCTGTAATGAAATTAGGTGGCACAAAGCATTTCATTAGCTAACTGCTTTAGCAGGGATTACAAGATAAAACACGCTAAGATAGCTTCAGCAATGAATCTGGAATTTTTGTAACCTTACAGTCTAGCCACTTGTGGAAGGAATTTTCTTGATTGAGAATGTGCTAAAAGCTGTATCTTATTTAAAAACTGTATCTCTGCATTTGGAAAGAAGCCTGCTATATTTTATTATTTTCCTAGTACATAGGACACATTTACAGACTCAAGGGGTCATAGCCAACTGGTTACTTACTGGTGCAGAAATTGTATTAATGAAGTTGTAGTGAATTATGTTTTGTGGCTGTCCAGGACAACACTAGAATTTTGAAATATGAATACTGCATTTTGGGTTAGAATGCTCATTTGCCCGTTTTTGCCCTCTGCGCATTTGAAAAGTAAGCCTTTATGTGTAAATGAGGTCATTTTGTGTAGTTAGATCAGAGAAGCCAGAGTAAGCCTGAAAAGGCATCTAGACAGGAATAGGATTACTCTTTTAAATTGTGTTGAGGGTTTATGGACTAGCTTTATTAACATTGAGCTGAGAAAATGCTGAATTCCATTGAGACAGCTCTGTCAAGTGTCATGCATTTAGCATGACAGTCACGCTCTCTTACTGAAAGAACTAAATGTCACACAATGTAGCAATTCTGATAGGCCTACAGAAAGCTGAACTAATTACTACACTGTTGACATTTACTTTCCAGCTCATGTCTTCTGTTTTGGTGCTGTGCAGAACTGAGAAAAGGTCTCTGCAGTGTGATTTCTGGCCTGTAGTCATTGCTTGGCAGGTATTAGGGTTCTGCTGTGTCACTGCTTCTTACTGGCCTGAAGTCATTGACTCGCAAGTATAGTGCAGTTTTTTGCTCTGTTCACACTGCCTTTCTCTGGTCCTGAATTGCTTCAGGTCTCTGCGCTCTATTTTGCATTATATCCAAATGTAAAACTTATGGTTTGCAAAATTAGAGGTTTAAGATTAAAGAATGGGAATAAAGTTTATACCTTTTGTTAACCCCCTTTTTGATATACCAACAGACACACACATAAAATACCCATGCACAATTATTACAATGACTGTTGAATCTTACTAGTTTTGAATCCAAGGAAAAGGTGACAGTATTCTAGAAAGAAAAATATTACAAGTTAGCTCTGAATTTATGTAAATAGCACAGCAGAAGCACCTATTGGAGCTTCTTGTTGATATCTTGCTGATCTCTTTCCAAACTGCAATTTTGGGAAAAAGGCAATCCAATTTTTGCTGTAGCATAAATGAGCCACTGTACCCTTTTAACCCCTTTGGTTTTGGTAGAACTGTGATTTGCTAAGCAGCATTACCATGTAAACATGACACAACATTAAAGAATCAAAGAAAATTGAATCTAGATGCAACACTGGCACTGGGGTGCTTTGCAGCAATTCCATTTTCTTTTATTATGCCATAAAACATAAAGAAGGGGTGGAGGGCCCCTTTTATAAGTTGAATTTTGCAATGACTTTGTGTAATTGTTTAGTAAAACATATTGGTTCATATTTTTCTATACAGGTATGGGAAAAGCTCCGAATTATGGGATGGCTGTCTCCTATAGACTCCATGTTATTGAAATAATTCAGATTTTTAAAAATGACTTCCCTTTTCTCTGTATTAATAAAACTGTACCTTGTACTTGATCCCAACTAAGATATAATTAATCCTTATTGGATGCAAAACAATCCTATTGGGTTTAATTAATGCTTAAATTTTTTTTTTTTAGTAGACATATGGCATGGAGATCCAAACTACAGAAAGACCTCTTATTCGGAAAACCCACAATCACAGTGCACATATGCCAATCCTCCCACCCCGCATGCTCCTCTATGATACTCGCCCCTTCACCGCTCACATACTTATTCGTAGCCATCTTAACAGACCCTGCGCTTGCCCCTCCGCTGCATGTGGGGTCTGCTGTATTATAGTCACATTGTTGTTTTCTTTACATGTTTATGATCTTTCCTTATTTTCCAAGTTATGCATGATACATTCCTTGTTAGAGTTTAAATACAGTGGCATTATATAAGAAAACAATCCTTCTTTCAACGGTTTCTTCAGCCAGAACCTGTGTGTGAATAAAAAATAAATTGTCTAATTAAACTGATTAACTGTCCTACTGGGGTGTATCATTTCAGCAAATCAGTAAAAAAAAGTTCATTAGGTTTTTCTGACAAGTTCATTTTACAGAAAGCCCACACAGATCATTTTTCACTATAGCTACTAATAATAAATGTATGCTGCTTTGCAACTGGCAAGTAAACATCATCATTAGTATAAGAAATCATTTTCAGTCCTAATATAATGGTGGAGTTGAAATGTATCAAACATAGTTTTAATATATATGGCTGAAATGTACTGATACTTTAAAACAGGCGTCCCCAACCTTTTTTACCCATAAGCCACACTCAAGTATAAAATAATGTTGGAGAGCAACAGTAGGCTCTGTTTGGCAGTATATATTTTAGTATGCAATTAAAGCTTGCCTTTAAGCCAGGAATTCAAAAAGAAGCACCTGGTTGGAGGCCACTGGGAGCAACATCCAAGAGGTCAAAGAGCAACTGTTGGGGATCACTGCTTTAAAGGAACCCAGTTAAGATGAAATCAATACTACACAAACAAATGAACCGCAGTTGACCCAGCAAGGAAATGGGATACGGAGAGGTAGAATTATAAAAAATAAAATTTTCAAACCTTTTAAAATAAATCTTAAATGTGTGTTTCTTAAAGAAAACACACAAAACGTGAAATGCTGAAAAACATTAAAAAGAGTCAAATGCAGTGAAATTATATTCTACCCTTAATTTTCAATAAGAGCATCAAAATTGAATTTTGAAAATACAACTCCCGTTGACTTCTACATGATAAATGCCAAATCTTTTTATATGAGTTTGTGTTGTTTCAGAAACTCAATTTCAAATTTGTGTTTTCTATCAGCGTAATATTGAAGCATGGTAAAAACATGGCGTACAATGGTATAAAAGGTTTAAAGTTTGTACCAGGTTTAGCAACCAGTTAGATCATTTTTCAGTCAGTTGACAGTAAATCATACATGCCTTTTTTTCTATGGGTTATGGGCTAATGACAAGTGGCTTTTTGTGTCACAGAATGTTGTGTGGATAACTCACATTCATGGTACAGTAAATAAAAATAAATAAATAAATAAATATATATATATACATATATATATATATATATATATATATATATATATATATATATATATATATATATATATATATATATATATATATATATATATATAGTGAATAAAGTACCTATTACCTAATGTAAAATATATAGTGAATAAAGTACACCCCCCCTCTTGTAAAATATAAGTTTCAGTGACATCAGAACTCACCGTTTATAACTGATGACATCAGAACTTACCGATTATAAGGATATAATTTACAAGATATTCATGGCATTTGTGTATTATAAGGATATTATAATTCACTGAGGAGGTCATAGAACTCTGAAATGACTTCTAATATCCTCATATTTTCCAACAAAGTGTACTTTATTTATTATAATACAAACGTTTTAGTGAGTCATGTGACAAAAATTACATCACTACTCACCGTTTATAACTGATGACATCACTAGTCACTAGTTTATAAGGAGATCATTTATAAGATATTCATGGCTTTTTTGCACAATAACTGCACACCTATCACTGCTGCCAAACTAAAACAGCTCCCCTAAATCAAAATTGTGGAGCAGGTGAGCCAGAAAAATGGGGACATCCTGTAGGAGGGGACTCTGTATGGGGGACACTTTTCCACAGGAACCAAAATCCTGAAATGGACCTTTTCCCCCTAAAATGGGGACTGGTTGGAACACTAATCTAAGCAGATGTGAATATATCTGTAACCATAGGATTACGGTGCTACAGATTTATGCCTTTTTTTCTTCTTGGAGAGGGATGTATAGGGTAGAGGTAACAGCTTTATATTTTTATTTTTATATAGAAATATGTGAATGCTTTTAAGGAAGGATATTCTTGTCTAGCCAATGGGTTGCAACTGATTGATGTACAGTAATTCTTGGCTCAGATCTAGAATTATCAGACATGAAGGGGCAGATTTATCGAGGGTGAATTTCAAGTTTATGGGAGTTTCTAAAAACTCCCATCAACTCCCATTGACTTAAAAAAGATTAGATTAGACTAAATCTTAGAGGCAGATTTATCAAGGGTTCAATTTCGAATTCATGTGAGTTTTATTACACTCCCTAAAATTCGAAATTCGACTTGGGGAAATTTATTTATAAAATTGAATTTTCAAAACTCGGGCGAATTTAAATGACCCGAAAACTCGAATCGAATTTGATTTGAATTTAATCAAACTCGATTCGAGTTTTTTCTCCAAGAAAAACTCAAATGTCATGAAGGCTGCAAACATCTCCAAATTTATCCATGTATCTCTCCCATTGACCTAAACTGTAATTCGGCATGTTTTAGGTGGCGAATAGTCGAATTCAAATTCTTAAAGGGCCACAGTATGATAAATCTAGAAATAGAATTTTTTCTAAAAAACTCAAATCAAGTTTGGATAATTCCCTAGTCGAATTTGACAGTTTTTCTACCTCGAATAAACTCACAACTCGAATGTTTGCTTATTTATGAAAAAAATTTGGGTGAATACAATCGGGGGGGGCTTAAATACTTGAATTGATCAAGTTATCTGGAAAAAAAATAACTCAAATAGCTTGAATTGAGTCTTCAAGAGCAAACCACAGAAAAAAACCCCGAAAATCATGAAGGCTAAAAACATCTTCAAATGGTTCAAACAAGTTTTAGCTGGAGTATTTTTGGATTCAGGCTTTTTGCAGCTTCGGGGAATAATACATCTTGAAAAATTTGAGTTTTCTGTTTTATCCCGAAAAATCCACGTTTTTACTGAAACTTCCCTCGAAAACTTGAAGTTTTCAGGAAAAACACAACTCGACCTTTGATAAATAACCCCTTAAAAGGTTCTGTTTACAACATACTTTGATTGGGAGTCTAAATAAAAGTTTCAAGTTAAGTTGGAAAACCATAGTTGAAACGAAAGCAAGTGAATACTCTGGTATTATTAATGGCAATGTAATGAAGGACATATAACAAACGTTTCATGGACCCTTATATTCCATTGTCCCTATACATAAATATAATGTGAAAAATGCTCTGATTCTATCATAGGGGGAATTAGTTACAGTCAATTAGCCTGAAAACAATGCCACATAAAACTGTAACAGCCATATTGGCTGGGGAGAAGTATTGATTCTTTGCAGGCTGTAATGACAGGTAAGGGAACAATATACCGTTTTATTACTGAATTAATGAGAAATGCATAGAAATTACTAAACCTGCTGGATTTCTTCTTTGTGCTGGGTAAATGTAAATTTTCAAGTAAGTAAAATTAGTTCAATGTTTAATGGTACCCTTTCAGAAATCAAGCAAAAAATTGGATGGTTTTTGTTGGTGTAGAATTCAAATGGCCTTTATTTGTTTAATTCTGCATTTTATCTGGGAAATCCGATTTATTATGCATGTTCAGTACAATATACTCCCAACAGCAATTTAAGTATTATTTCTTTAATCCGTTTGACCTAAATGCTTAGCTACACAGAAAATCAATTTAATTTGCACATCTAAGACTTAAACCTGAAAAGACTTTTCTGATTTATGAAGTAACAGTTGTTTCGCAAATGCAACACTGGTTATTTTACATAAACGCCAGTCATCTTTTGTTTGATGTCAACCTTTCAAGATACAAAATCATTATGTAGAAATATTCATCTCTATGCCAGATTAAAAGCATATGTTCCATGATCCTGGCAAATCTGGAGCGCAATTTCAGACTTTGGTGGTAAATCTAATATTCAAAAAAATCCCACACAAATGCAAACAAAAGGGAAATCATTATAGCACAATACATGTAAACAAGAAAACCTTGTGAAGGTTATTATTACACAGTGGCAGTTTTATTAAATTAATTTTTTAAATTATATTAGATGAAATGACCAGTTGTTTTTGTATAGTAATGTATAGTAATGAATTCAGAGTGCTTCCTGTTGAAGGCTGAACAAAATGACAGATGCTGCAGAACAGAAGGTCACTTTTACATGCAGGAATACATTTCAGAAGCTGAGAAAGGTGAAGCGAAAAGTAGGTCAGGCAAGAACAAAAGTGAATGTTCTATACAACGGTATGGGTAGCTTTATAACAACAACAAAATGATAGCATTCTTAGCCTATGAAAAGTAAAAACTACATTGCCATTCCAGTTTGCTGAGCCACTAGTTTAGAAGTCAGGCAATGTCAAGACTTCTGTAACAGTGTAACTGAGGGTAAGCTTTTCATGACTCTGCACCACAGAGTGTCCCATATCTACAGTTGGCTGATCTGTATTCTTTTTTAAAACATCTTTTTATTGGTGAACAGACATTGCTTTGCAATTCTAAGGGAGAAAAGTAACAGGCTAAATTTAGGGATACTTGTCTTAATGGTGTATAACTGCACAGCTTGCTCAAAATTCTGTACAAAACGATAAGTTAAATCAAATTTAGTGATTTATAGTAGTTTATATGGAGGCATTCAGTAGCCATCTTCCCATATTTCAAGGGAAAAGAACATTTTCAATGGAGGAATTTCTTCATGATAGTTTCTTCATGATACGCTTATTAAATTGAGAAACAAGTATGGCTCTTTGTTGTCATTCATGAGCAAACCATAGGCATTCAGCTTGTGTTAAGCCCAAAGCTTTAGAAATATAGTGCAGTACAGTACACAGGAGGGACTTTGCTTTCTTCATTAGGACAGCAGAAAAATCATCACCGCAACTAGGAGACTGACGTGTTCAATACATGCCATACAATATTTAATATGTAAATAATAGGCTTTCTGATTTACATACTAAAATTTCATTTTTGCATTGTGTTGCTAGTTAGTTCTTGAAAACCTATGGGGAAGGTCCCCATAGGCTAACATTGTACCTCGGTAGGTTTAAACTGCGAAGTATGTTTTTTTAAAAGAGACAGTACTTCGACTATCTAATGGTCGAATAGTCGGACGATTTTTACTTAGAATCGTTCGAATCGAAGTTGAAGTCGAAGGTCGTAGTAGCCTATTCGATGGTCGAAGTACTCAAAAAAATACTTCGAAATTCGAATTTTTTTCCATCCAATCCTTCACTCGAGCTTAGTAAATGTGCCCCTCAATGTTTACTTTGTATAATAAATGAGAAATATAAGGTTATGCCTAGTTTGTACATATTTTGATTTTTAAATATCTCACTCTCTATGCCTTTCTGATTTATTTTTTATGGTTCCAGAATGAAGACATGCTATTAAAATATAATATACAGTATTTGTGTGTGTGTGTGTGTGTATATATATATTTCATTAAGTGATTTATTCTTCACTTTATTATAGCTGTCTGCGTGTATCAAGGCCAAATGTATTTTGAAGAAGAAAGAGAAGCTGTCTACTCTAGCTCAGGACAATGTGTACTGTTTCAGTGCAAGGTAAGTGTTTTGTGAATTCTTCAACAGATTTAGCATTTTAACTTGAGCAAAAACCCCCCCCCATAATTTCTGTCCTTCAGCCAATTACAGTGTGAACAACAGTATGTTTTATGATCACGGAGTCAAACATATTTGCATTTTCCTATGTTTTTGTCCTAAAGTATGCCTAAATATGCAGGGTTAAGGACATGGGGGCCTCATTTATCAAAGTCTGAATTTATCTGACTATTTTAATGAAAAAAGTCTGACCAAACTAGAATCAACGATTGGACCTCATTTATTATTAAAAAATCAAAGAAAAAAAAAAGAGTTTATCGGATCGAGGACAAACGCGAAAAGAATTGAGCGAAAATCCAAATCGTACAATCGTACTGGTGCTGGTTAACCTGTTGCACTTTAAGCGATGGACAAAATCGCATTGAATGATACAAATAAGTAGCTGCTAACTTGTAGCAAGCTAAAAATAGATTTCACTTTTCCTCTGGGGGGAAAATAGGTTATTATTAATCCATAATTAATAAAACCAAACTCTAGCTAACCATAAAAGAGAAGGAAAGGCTAAAATTAAGTAAGCTTTATAAGAAAGGTCTATATCCAGTCATTCCAGCCTTTATAGATTCCATTTTTGGCTAATTAACTATACTGAAACGTTTTTTATTTGCACAGTCTTTATTTACCTAGTTTTTAAAGTTTTTATTTTTACACTAAACAATGCCTTTAATGTCATATAAATGTATAAATAGCTGCTTGTGCATGCTTGTTGCTCCTTCATGAGAATAAAATGTATGCAAGGGTATCTAGATCAGGACTTGTTGTATATGCAACCTAAGCATCTGCTTTTTTATACTTGACCCTTGTTTGCATTTATTCATACATGCATACATATTTTTTAAAACGGCACTACACTCTCAGAGCTTCTAAAAAGACAATACAAAAATGTATTTTAAGGCTGCATTCCATTGAGATCTTTTCTATAACATTGACCTTGATAAAGGTCTCAGTGGAAACTGAAATGTCAATCTTTATAGAAATATTTTTGTTCTATCCTTTAAAAGCCCTGAGAGTGTGATAAATGTTTCATTGATAAATGTTTCATTGGAGATGGAAGATGTCAATCTTAAAAATTTTTTTTAAAGAGCCTCAAGAGTGTTATTTTTTTGTATGCATGTATTTTACCGCCACTCTGAAAAAATACACGCGTGAAGATAAGAGTTCACTTTAATAAGATACAAGCAATAAACAATAAAGATGAAGTGAAGTTAAAATAATTGTGAAGTTAAAGGTGAAGTTAAAATTATTGTGGGGCCACCAAACATTAAGCAGTTAATTTAACATCCTGTGTAAAATGATTTATTCCAGAAAAATTGTGTTGAACAGTGTAAAATAAAAGGCAAATTTATAAAGCTGTGTAATTTAATTTATACAAATTGTTTTACACAGTTATTTTATGGTGGTAAATTTATGGCATAACCCATTCCAGTCAATGGGAAAAGTTTAGGTGGCATGTAGATTTCCATAGAAAAATACCTTAAAAAGGCAATCCTTTTCACTATTCACTATTATAAATAGGATTCTTAGAATACTGAAGGGCCCTTTAGGGGTCATTTACAATGCACCACCCAGTGTGCAAAGTACAAAAAAGCCAAGTAGGTTCAGGTCTCTGCCCTCCATTTATGAATGGCTCCTGGGGTTATTAAATACCCCTAGAATCTTCTTAACTAGCCGCATATTAGCTGATAGACTGTGCTGACTTGGTCACTCATGATTTAGTCGCTTATTGGCCCATGTAGCTCTTGGCATAGCCAAATATCTATTTGAAAATCCCACTGGTTGAGTACTGCTTTAGGGCATTGATGCTGCCCTTGCACAAGGGGTATCCATGAACCTGAAGTACAAACCCCCTAGGTCAGTGATCAGAATAACTTGAATAGGCCCAGCATGTGGGAAGCCAAATCGGCAAAGATCCACGGATTTACCCAAACAAGAAGACCTTTAAGTGTGGCTAGCTTTACATTGAATTCTTGAATTCCAAGGTTGATACAAAACCCCCTATAGATTTAATTAAGTAAGCACCCAGACGTTAGTGTGTTTATGCTTTAGTTAAAGGCCCTGCAGGTTTATGTTTGGTCTGTTTTTTTAATCTACAATAGTTATACAGGTATACGTTTCCCTATTTCCCCCACAGAAAGAAGTTTTTGTTATTTTAATGTCTGTGCATAGATTCTGGGCCTTTGTTTCATGTTTAGTCATTAGGGAAAATAATAAAATCACAACAGAGTGATAGAGAGACAGAGAACATGTTCATCCTTTAAATAAAGGTTTTTCATTGGAAGCATCAATCATTCTCCTCTAATGGACATGTTTTAATAGTCATGCAAACAATATGGCAAACAAACTGCAGCATTCTACAAAAGAGTAGAATCAGATCTCAGGCATTTTCAAAAAGTAATGCTGGAAAATACAGATGGTATTGCAATTAATTCTAAAGTATGTTTATTTTATAAGAAGATGAAGTCTTCTTTTTAGTTTATCCAATGGCAATGAAAAATTCCACTTGTCAGACCCATATGTTGCCATTGAAAGACATAATCATTGGGATACATCCTTAGGGGCTATGTAATAAAAGATGAAAAGTTTGCTCCAGCTCTTGTAACCCATTGCAACCAAACAGTGGATATTATTTACTGGTCGACTTCTTCTAAATATAGTCCAATAAAAATTCTGTACCTGTTTCTGAAATAATCAAGTTATTCACTCTCCCCCTCTCAGCATCTGCCTCTCTTCATTTTCTATTCATGCAGGAATCAGATTTTGGTTGACAGTTCAGTCAGATCTAGTGCAGCCTTTAGTGAGGGGAGGGGGTCTCCTTATGCCTAGAAGATGTATTAGCTCACTCTTTTAAGATCATCAGAATTCCTGTATCTCTACATGCATGATGAAGTTAGTTATTTTGTTGTTAAATTGATCTTTATTTCATTGAGATTAAGTATACATTCAATTTAAATTTTTGTATAGTTCCCCTTTAAGATCACAATAGCCTTGGATCAGGGATCACTAATTGGACCCATTCCAAATCTGGTTTTCTTAAGTCACTCACAATTCGAAGCAACAGAAGATGCATACTGTATTTTATATTAGACATTTAGACATTTATAGGTAAAAATTCCAGTAGCGTTTTAATTGTTCTCAGTTGCAGTTATTCTGTGTGCTAGATTGCATTGTGGAAACATGTGAGATGGAATTTTTAGTAGTATAATTACTAGTGGAATTTTTAGTAGGATAATTAAGAAAAATTAAACAATAATTGCATTTAAGATTGCATTTCAGGACAATGGGGTAAGCTAATTGCATAAGTACTTCATTATTGATTTATATTTTTAAGTAATGGTGCTCACATTTGTAGACAGCCATGCACATAGGGATAATGATAACGGGGGTTCTTTTTAAAGTAGAATAGCGTCATGGACTCAGTTGGTAGGGAAGCTGAAGTAATAGGAACAATGTAATACTACTTGTGGAAAATGTACTAAAAAGATGTACAGTAGGTGGGTGGTCAGGAATTAGCTAATCCAAACACATCACAATCTGAGCAGAGTGGCATTTATGCAAATTACCTTTTAAAATTCTTTTCTGAAAATATCTTTCTCACTTTTCTTGGGTTGTAGCACATGACTACCTTACAAAGCATAAGTGGTACCTGCATGTTCCTGCTACATGAAAATTGCTCTCTGGTGTTTGTCTAAGGGAGGCAAGAACTGTGGCTATGCCGAGTGACATTTTTTTCTGCACGATAGATGGAATACATGGTCCAGTCTTGTGCCAGCCTGTTAACTATGAAGTTGCATCTTCAAGTCACATCAAAATGTTACAGCTATACTTGCCCATTTTGTGATCACCTGATTAAGACACATTTTGGGGTTGAAACGTATTGGACAGCTATTATTGCTATTTTGTAAACAATGTGCAGTTCTGTGTTATATTTATTGATGTATTTTGAGTTTTACAAATGTGTCATCCTTCTTAAACTGCCACCCCACTTTCATCATTGTTTCAAAGTGAGCACTTTCTAACCAATTATTGCATATCTACTTCCACTAACAAAATCTCAAGGCAGAACAAATTAGTTTACTTACACCAATCTAATATTTTTTTTATGTAAAATAAAAATGTTTTGCATCCAATGATTTCTTCAGCTGCTAATTAAAAATAAGGACCTCAGAATGAACCCCTCTCCATGTTATCTAGACTTAGCACATGGAACAGGATTCAGCCAACATAATCAATTTTATAAACTGAAATGATATTTACAGATGCTGATTGAAGATACTGACACACAGAGGTAGCATTCAGACTGGCAGTTTGCATGCAAAGACCAAAAGCACAGAACTAGAATTACCTCTAAACCATAGATACATAGCAATAAAGGTTCAACCTTTCTTCTGATCACTGTTTATGACTGTGGCCTTGTAATGATGGACTGAGACAGCAGAGAATACTGCAATTCACTGCTTTAATGCATAGGTAAACAGTATAATTAAGTTACATTTAAAGAAACAGTTTAATTACTTTTTTATTTTACGGAAAGGGTTTGTACAGGCCAACATTTCTACCCAGTTACAGACAGTTGCTCAGATTTGCACAGTAGAACTCATGTCCTTTGGAATCTGATGACCATTGAGGCTAAACAATCAAAATATAGTGACATTATGCTTGTAAAAATGGTATAGTATATAGGAGCTTGTGAGACAATCTGGACACAGATGGGGCCATAATATTCACACATCCTGCTATGTGGCTAAATATTAAATAGAAAGATTTGCCTCCACAATAATATTCTCTATCTAGCTTTTAATTTAGCTATATTTATCTTTAAAGTTGTGTCAGGTTCTTGAAAGAGAAACTTGGCTGGTTGCCTACATTGTATTCAATATGTGTAACAAGCTGCATAGGTTCTGAAAATAGTGTAGCGGAAACGTTTGTTCTCAGCAAAGCTGGATTTTTAGGTAAGCGACACAGAGCACAAACAATGCTGGAGTCAGCATCTAGCTCCACAGTTTCTGTAATATATTTTTTATAACAGGAGATATTCTCAAATATACATAAAGCACAACATATGTAGTGCAGTAGTTGGTTGGTTCCAGTGATGACAATTTTGTATGTATACCGTATCTGGTTGGGCTTTAATAACAATGTAAAAGTTTCAAGCTCACAAAGCTTAACCATGTTTAGTTCCCCCCCCCATAGGACATAACAGTTCAGTGAGTTCAGGGGAGATCCTGGCCCCTCCGCCGCCTGAGGCAGTAGCATTTGCTGCTGCTGCCCTCCTCCCCTGGAAATTCGCTCTTAAAGTACCAGGAGCAGCATTTTTGCTGCCCCTGGTACCTAGTGGGGCGCTGCCGCCTGAGGCGACAGCCTCAACTTGCCTCAACTCAACCCTGTGTGAGTTTGCAATTGATCCTTAGCATGCTGGTCAGATTCAAAAGCAAACAGTTATGACCCATATGCCCCACCACAAGTCACTGATTGGTTACTGTTAGGTAAGCAATATCAGAGCTGCAAAGCAGGAAGTAGTTTCTGACTATTATCGTAGGCATCCACTCACTCCAGTCTTTATAGATTCCATTTTTGTCTAACTAGCTAGTCTTTTTTATTTTGCACAGCCTATTTATTTACACAGTTTTTATTTTTACACTGAACAATTCCTTTAAGGTCATATAAATATGCAGCATTCCCTCCCGGGGACAGTAATGTTGTGTGTTAAATCTTTTATGTAGTTGACAACAGATTTTTTTTTTTTAACAATTCCATTGTTTTTTGACTGGTGCAAATACATCCATCTAGTAAAACGCGATCCGTCAATCTGACCCCATACTATAGAATCTTGCATGTAGCTTAGCCCTTAGGCAGCCTTACCCTGCCCTCTAAACTGAATTTATTATAGCAAAGCCCTTATGCCTTAGGAGTTTAGGGATGTGGTAGAAGAGGAGACTAGTTGCCTGTGACAAATCTACTCTTCTGCTGTGGCATAAGCTCCTCCAAATGCTTTGCCATACTTCCTCTTGAGGCAACTTGGGCGACTTTGGAAAGCAGAAGTGCAGCATCTGTTTTACCACCAGTAATTCACTTTATCACTGGAGGGAAAGCATTTGGAGGAGATTAGTTGCCTACAGGAGAGGAGATTTATTGTGGGCGACTGATCTCCTCATCTACCATTGCCCTTACTGTGGTGCGTGCAAAGAGGATATCAAGCCAAAGAATAAATGAGCCAACTGTTAATTGAATACAAGTAGTGGATATGGGGCTATCAATACTGATTGTGTATATGCAAACTTATTTCTAAAATCTGTATAAAGTGACTCAGATGCTCAGATATGTACCCAAGAGAGACATAAATTGATTACCTTGAATGAAAACAGTACCTCATGCAACCTAACTGTGATGTAAACATTAAACAAACTGATAGGATCATGCAGTACTAAATCATTGACATTTTCCTGATGAATCTCTAAGGATTAATAGTGCAGTATATATAAACAGTCCAGTTAACTTGTTTTCCAAGTTCCAAATAAATAACATGTAGGATTACCCCTTGGTAAAAGGAATACAAATTATGTATGTCCATATAATGATCAAATTTGCCCTGTCCTTTATTTGTAAAAAAAACATTATATAAATTGTTCTCTTTTGCATTCAATATTACTTATTCACATGGGATTTTACTCTTTAGTGTTTTCCTGTATATCACAGTCTATAAAAAAGTGAGCAGCAATTTTGTTCATGGTGAGGCTATGCACAGTGTTAGGTAAGTTTAATCCTTCAATTGGAATTCTGTTTGGCCTGAGCCTAAAACATTGCATGGATTTTGTCTGCTCTTTCCTCGATCCCATTGCTGCCCAAGATTTAGCTTGACACCCTTTATTACAGTATATAACAAGGTCAAACATATATGACATTTTAAGTTTGAGCTCTTAATAACTTGTGTCTCATTAACCCCTGACCCTTTAGAATGTGGAACCTTTAAGGAAATTCCCTCATTACCAACAGTATTGGTGTATATATTTAACTGTTATTTACATCATTATGAAATACGTTGGTGCTTTATAAATGAATGTAGTTCCAGGGATAGTTAAAAAAAATTAGCATTCACATTTATTTACCCTATTTAGCCTTCAGACCAGGCCTGCTCTTTGGCTTTTTTTTTTTTTTTTTTTTTTTTAAACCCTAAAATGGAGTCACACTTCACACCTGGGTCTTTTCACTTCTCCACAACTTAGAGACCAAACTCACAAGCCAGGATTGATGAAACTACAAACTTAAAATACTTTAGCTGTGTTACATTAAGGCAGTAACATTTATGTATTTTACATGTTCCCCACTACACAGTAAAGTTTTGGTGAGACTACTCCTGCAAGTTATTAAAAAATTTGGTATGAAATATACCGGTAATTGTGGTTTTGCAAGCCCTGTTTGTGTATTGCGTCAATATGTGTGAGCTGTTTTTGTAACTGTTCCTAATATTGTGCATTATTTTGCAGGATAATACAATGCGGCGTATTGAATCACCAGAATGTTTGCCCCTGAACTGTCCCCAATCTCAGCATATCACTTTGAGGAACAGTTGTTGCAAAGTTTGCAAAGGTAGGAC
This sequence comes from Xenopus laevis, assembly GCF_017654675.1. Classification (NCBI taxonomy): domain Eukaryota; kingdom Metazoa; phylum Chordata; class Amphibia; order Anura; family Pipidae; genus Xenopus; species Xenopus laevis. The sequence continues at coordinate 70,809,710 of NC_054375.1, forward strand.
ACTCCTACACCCACATGAGAACAGTCACTATCCTCTGATGGTTAGAATTTACATAATTTGTTTTCAGAAATTAAAAATTGCATTTGTCTATCCAAATTTCATGAGAAAAATGTCATAAACAGATATGGGATACATTATCCAGAAACCCATTATCCAGAAAGCTCCGAATTACCGGACGGCCATCTCCCATATACTCCATTTTAAACAAATAACTAAAACTGTTTCCTTTTTTTCTGTAATACACATCGTACTTGTTCCTAAAGAGATGAAATTAATCCTTATTGCAGGCAAAACAATCTTATGAATTTTTTTGATGTTTAAATGATTTTTAGCAGATTTATGGGGATCGAAATTACAGAAAGATCCCTTATCCAGAAAACCACAGGTCCCAAGCATTCTGGATAACAGGTACCATACCTGTACAGTATTTGTAAGGAAGTAATGGGTTCAAAAGAATACATTGCTAATTTATTTGACATGATGGTTTATCACACCTAATACATGACTTGGAGCATGACAGTTCATTTATAAACCCTTGGAACTAATGAGCACAATAAGATATATATTTCTTAGTCCTATAGTGTAATTGCACCTTGAGGGGAATAGTATCGGCTTTTTTCCACTCTTCTTTACTCTTCTTCATCTCTGTGCAATTATATTCACTTTTGGATCATTTGAGTATTAGGATGATATTGAGCAACACAGTTTTTGTTTCTAACTTGCAGAGTGGAAATGTTTGTATCGGTGCAGAAACAGAAGTTGGGAAATGTTTAATTTTAAATTTTAAGTAAACCTTTAAAATGAGTGAATGTAAAATTCATGAGAGTGAACTTTTGCAATTTATATTCATTATTTTTTTTCATTCCAATATATCAAGGGATACATGTACTATTATTATGAATGAATTTTGTTATAACAGCACCACCTGCTGGTCACTTTCCACCCATGAAGTAGTGGAGGAAGTTGTCAGGAGAAAGAAAGAAGGCTGGTCTACTGTTCTGGTTAGGAAAGATGTGAGATAAGTTATTTGAGGTTCCTAATGTTTTTCCTAACTTCAGACCAGACCTCTTTCTTTCTCCTGACTTCTTCAACTGCTTAACAGTTGGAAACTGACCAGCAGATGATGCTGTCGTTACAAAATTCAGTTGTATTAACAGTACATTTACCCCTGAATATCTTGGACTTAAAAAAATTAATGAATGTAAACTGCAAAAATCTATAGAATAGCACTCTAATCACTTTAACATTAACGCATTTTGACATATCTTTTAACTGCTTATAAAAATACACGAGACCCAGTGTCGGACTGGCCCACCTGGATACCAGGAAAACTCCCGGTGGGCCCAGGTGTCAGTGGGCCCTCCTGCTACTAAACATTTGGCCTATTTCATGGTCAATGTCTATTTCTATGAGAATAAAGAGGCTAAATAGATGGAATAATAGGTTATAGCATGTAAAGAGAATAGGAGAATAGAGGTTGAGTGAGGAGAGGAAGAAAATAATACTTGGAGTGGGCCCCTGGTCTAAAGGGTTTTTGGTGGGCCCCTGTTGTCCCAGTCCGACACTGACGAGACCTAAAGGCTGCCATACTTTCAAAGCAAACTTATCCACACTCCCCGACTCTTTCTTACAAGAGAAAGTTGTGCTCACCACTAATTTTTAAAACCATTAGGCGGGGGTGCAATGAGGCTCATACCACAAAATACATATAGACAAATACAAGAGTCCTCTGCACTCAACCCATTATCAATATATTTAAGACATATATATATACTGTATATATATATATTAAAATGAACATATATGAAATCTGGTATGCAAAAAGTAAGATTTTTATCACTATGGTCCCTACTCAGACAGGCCTATATACTGTACAATAACATCTATCTATACAGATGAAATTCATTTTATCTAATATACTGAATCCAGGATGCCAAAACACCTCTCTAACTCCCTTTATCATCTTCTCCTACTGAAATAATTATTTTTCCTTCCCATTAAGTCTAGTATAACCTGCAGTGCCTTTATCTGCTTAACCAGTTCTTTTTTCTCATAAGGTAATCCTGCTGACCTCTTGTACTCAATTAAATATGTCTCCTATCCATCATTTATTTCTAATGTGCCTTAATCACCAGCTTGCCCCTTCCTCTTCTGCTTCCTCTTATTTAATACAGTTTTATATTGCTGCCTAGCAACTACTGGCTTCAGGGGACAATAAGACTAAAATATATATTTCTCAGCTAGCAATAGGAGTGATGCAAAATCACAAGATAAATATGTAAAGATTTTAGCAGCTTGATAGATTACTGATATACTGTATATTTGTTGTTTTTTTCAACAGACTGGAAAAGGATTTTTTCTTTGATAAGTCAACATATGGTTATATGAATGTAAAATAATGCTGAACACCAATCCACTAACTAATTTGTTTTTCAGTACAACTGTGTATCACATGAACATCTCTAGTTAACAGAGCATTTAGCAATAGCTAAAACTATAAAGTTTTTAGCAACAATTGAAAAGTAAAATGTTTTAAAAAAGAACATTAAATATATACAGTATATATCAATATATACTATAATAATACAAACCATTGCATTCATCTGCATGATAGGCTGCTCAGAGGTGTATTTCAGAAATTTTACATAGGCTTAAAATCTCACAGTGCTGTTGAAGCAAAGATCTCACACTCATGTAAAGGTTGGGAGTCTCTTTTATAATTACACATATAGGATGAAGTCATAGATCCTGCTTATTCCTTCTAATTTCTATAACAGATACTGTGATGCTCTCTTCAAAAATCATCTTTTGTTCCAGTCATGTATAGCACGGAACGGTGGTAGAAAATGCAAAAAAAATAATGGGAATATAGGGGCAGATATACACAATATATTGGAAGTAAATGGCAGTAGGCTCAAGATGGGAAAAAACGCCTTAAAATGTACCTTTGTATGTAAAATTCCTGGCGGTAGGATGTATCCTAGGATGCCTGACCTGAACCTTTAAAAGAACTTTTAAAAAGAAAACTCTTAAATAATTTCTATACCAGGTATAAGCCTTCAATTCACAAGTACATATTTACTCTTTCAATTGTATTTGACATGTAAACCACAAGAAAGCAGATGTTTTGCTTCTGAATTATATTCAAGTGTAGTAACTTGCCAGCAAATATAAGATACAGTTCAAAACAGCTGGGTACAGTGGGCTCGCAGCTCTGGTATCCTTTATTCTTTCATATTTAATTGTCAATATATATATATATATATATATATATATATATTTATATATATATATATATATATATATATATATATATATATATGTGTGTGTGTGTGTGTGATAGAATTTGGATACTTCCTGATTATTAATTAAAGTAAACCTTGTTCTTTTTCAGTATAAGGTCAACAGTTTCAATTAGATTCATTCTGAATTGTGGATTCCATCACTTGTGTGGGATTTTTGTTGAGATGCATTTATTGCTATGGTTACTGGATAGAGTAATCTAATTGTATGAAGTAACATTTTCACACAGTGTGAATAATAAAGTTGGCATAATTGGCTTTAGTGATCTAAATAGCGAGGAATATAAACAGTTGCTGCAAGAACTAGAGGCAAATAAAAAATGAGTGAACCATGTTATTAGATACCTAGTTGACTTGACTCATATTTTTTGCAGTTTTTATTGCAGTCTGGTTTACAAAGAAACTAACACTTTATTCCACAAAATATTGCATCTGGGGTTCATGTCTGAACACAAGACATTTATACATAATGAAGAATAACAATACAGTTAAATAATAGAAGTAACAATAACTGACTTTGTCTTTTAAAGGAGAAGGAAAGGTTAAAACTAAGTCAGAAAATCAGAAAAGTCCATCTAAATATACCAGTAAATCCCCAAAGTAATGTTGCTCTGAGTCCCCTGTCAAAAGAAACACTGCATTTCTTTCCTTCTATTGTGTACACATGGGCTTCTGTATCAGACTTCCTGCCTTCATCTTAAACCTCATTGCCCTGGGCGTGAGCATGCTCAGTTTGTTCCTCTTCCCCTCCCCCTCCCTTCTCTACTGTAATCTGAGCCCAGAGCAGGGAGAGACTCAGGCAGGAAGTGATGTTACACCATGTTAATACTGCAGCTCCTATCCTAAACAAACAGAGAATTTCTAGAGCTTTTTACTCAGGTATGGTAAAACATTCTACAGAATAAATATAGCATTCTAGCTTGCACTATTGCAGCTAATATATTGGCAATAAAATGCCTCCGTAGCTTTCCTTCTCCTTTAATGCTAATGAAATTTTGTTTAAACCATCATAGTGTCACTGTTGATTGAATAATAGTTTTTTTATGTTTATGAAAATATCAACTGCATGAGGGAGGACAATAAACTCTACACAATTGTTTTTTTTAAAGGACATGACTTCTGTTCAGAAGGACACAACTGCATGGGATATTCCATCTGTAAGAACCTAGATGACAAAGCAGTTTGCATTTGTCGTGATGGCTTTCGGGCTCTTCGAGAAGATAATGCTTACTGTGAAGGTATGCTAGCTAAGTATGGATTGTGTTCACTTGGGCCAACAAATGTGCTTGGCAGCAGGTTGCATGTTATAAATTATCCAAAGCTGTTTCGAAAGCTACAAAAACAAAATGTGGTACGACTGCTTAAAAGGTTCCTTCTATCAAAATTATCCTATTTACTCCTTAAAAGACCAGAAATGCTGTTCTTGTGGATGATAAAAAAATGTGAAAGATAAAAAAACAAGTCTGAAAGTATGCGACTTTCATAAGCACTTCTTTCATCTTTAAAACTGCCAGTTGTTTAGGAAAACAATGCCACCAAGCTTTATGTGAAGTCCATATAAACATGAATGTGGAATGGAATCACCTGTGAACGGAAGATTTCTTAGCGGAGAGACCAGTCATTTTTACCAGCTCTTAGCATAATTTTCTATTACAACAAAAACCTTTAAACTGAAAATTTTATTTGCACCGCCAGTACAGAGAACTAGTTAGGGGACACTTTGACACCGTCCAAGCAATAGGTGTGGTACCAGTATAGGATCTGTTATACAGAAGGGCAAGTCCTATAGAGGCCATTATGAGCAGATAATTCTTATTTTTTCTCTGTTATAATAACAGTACTTGATGGTAACTAAACTCCATGAATCAGTATTGGTGGAAAAGCAATCCTATTGGCTTTATTTAATGTTTTAATGATTTTGAGCAGACTTATATGGTGATTCAAAAGATCTGGAAAACCCCAGGTCCAAACCATTTCAAATAATAGATTCTATACTTGTACAAGCCAAACACAATACATCACACTCTGCTTATACATTTACTCCATTACAGTATTGGGATAAAAATGTTCATAACCAGGGCAATGTTCCAGTCTACCAAGACTTGAAACAATCTGGCAAATCTTGTATTTATGTTACTCTCCACGTGGATTTTATGAAAGGTTGACAAAGGGGTGATTTGAATAAACTGGAAAAAGTAGGTGTGTGAAGATGAATGAAGAAAATGAACTGATCTAGATCCTGGAGGAGCAAATAGAAAATGGCCAAACACTAAACTCATCTGTAGCTTTGGAGAACATAGCATTGCTATGTTACGGATTCTCCAGCCACTCAACAGGTAGTGCTTACAGATGTACAGTATGTGGAGATTAAATCAGGTGTGTTCAAACAATATTCCCTGTGTATAAAGGCATTTATAATCAAATCGAATTTGATTTAACTACCGTTTTCCAGTTTAATTATCTGATACACAGGTTTTAGCTTGCATTGTAAACAGTAAGAAGAGTAGCTTATTGGTTCCCCCAAATTATTATGCTACAATATGTTTAGCGCAATAACATTTCTAGATCAGAAATCACTTTTAGTAATTTAGCAAGAGTTGTCTATTCTGCAACATAATCATGTTCAATAAGTAAAAGTTATACTACATGCCTCTTGAATATGTTGTTTCCTTCTTTCCCAAATTTAATTTCCTGTTTTTCATAACATTATCTATTTGACCTACAGAGACTTGTGTTGGATTAAGTGCAGTGCCTGCCTTTAAAGTGCTTGTAACAATAGGTACTGGCCTTCGAGATATAAAAGTCAGTGCTAGCCTGGTAGTAATGCAGTGTATTTTTTTACCAACTGACACTTTTATATACGTGTTTACTTTGATTGATAGCTATCCTGCAACTATAAAATAAAAATGACATTTCATTTATAAAATCACACTCCGTCACGCATGTCAAAAAGATATGCCAATAATATTTGGAAACAAGAACATTAAATGAAACTTAATGATGTCTGACTTGACAGCTGCAACTTTGAGATGTTTCTTATATCTTTTGATATTGAAAACCTAGAAAAAGATGAATGTCAGCTGAGGCTCTGCTCATTGCAGAATAAACAAATCCCAGCCATTACAGTATGCTAATGAATTACAGTATGCTAATTACAGTATTTATTAAGTATGTGCATGCAGCTATGTCAATACAGTTTTGCATTTCTGGTAAAATTTTGCCTGTCTGGTTTTTAAAAAAGACATTATAATTTAAAGAGTTGTGGAGTAACACAAGCATGAAAAATGTTCTTGGGTGGTGAGGAATAAAGGATATAATTGGACATTTGCCCCCATGTGGACTGTCAGCCATGTTGCTCACGAGCCACTGGTTGGGGATCACTGATCGATAAAATTGATGGTGTGGGTGTTAAATACTGTATGCGTCAGGACAGCACAGTTAATTTTAGGACACCCACCAACAACATTTAAAAGAGGAAGGGGGGGTATATTTATTTTTATCAGAAAGTACATGATAGCACACTAAGGGGGTTATTTATTAAAATCCAGATTTTTGTGATTATTTCATTAAAAAAGTCAGACCAAACTAGAATCCACGATTTGACTTTATTTATTATTAAAAAAGCTTTATTTAATTGTATCGGGGAAAAACTAGATAAAAAAACCCGAAAAGCCTGAAATAGTTAGATTTTTGGGCTAATTCCAGTGTAGACCACAGAAACATTCAAAAAGGATAGGGTCCTCTCCCAGTAACAACCGCTGCAGGTCTGAGATTGCGGACTTTTTTGGATTAGGACTTTTAGCAGCTGTGAGATACAATAAATCTTGAAGAAATCAAGTTTTTTTCCGCTAAAAATTTGGATTCTATAGTTTTTAGCATTCAGACCCTCTAAATGTGTGCAGGGGATATACAAGGATCCAGACAAATATTTGTTTTCATTTCTCCTACTCAAGGGGCCAGGGTTTTGAAGGTTTAATTTATAACTTAAATATCTAGTTGAATTTGGCCCCTGGCTACATTGTAGGGGCAAATACAGATTCCACACCTCAACAACACAGGGCATGGTAGATTGTAACCACCTTGAACTGGGCAGGATAAGGATCATAAAGGACCGTGGTTCTAGGTAAATACTGAACCCCACTGCACTCTACATGGATTAGGGAAAGGGGGTCAATGATTACTGGGGTACCCAACTGTCATAATGCATGGCCACCCCCAGTGTAAAGTAACACTATGAAATGAATGTAATCAAGTCCAGTTATAAAACATGCCTCTCTTTAGGCATAAATATTACTTATTTAATCCAAGCTGTACAGACTCATGAAGAAAGTGTGCTTATCATTTGCCTAATATAAAGTGGTGATAGATTTTAGAACGTATTTCTTATTAAAATTCTATTCTCTACAATTAATAGTTGTATCATGTTCTATCAGCTGTCATTCCTCCACCTTAAATTGTGGGCAGCTTACTTTATATTTCATTTTTTCTTTATAAAAGTAATTGAATGAAATGTTTTTTTTCTAACCTGTGTTTATCTATCTATCTATCTATCTATCTATCTATCTATCTATCTATCTATTCACCATATGTAATAAAAGGCATTACATTTCTCCAGAAGCAGTAACTATCTATCTAAACTCTTTGTATACTCTGTTATTTATAATTAAGTTGTTTAGATGCTGCAGGAAGGCCACAGGATAGATTTTTTTTTTAATATGTATACTATAAGAAATAACTTGCAGGCCTAGATTTGTGGGAGGGCCACAAAACTTGGGCCTAGAATAGCAGGATTTTGGGGGTGGCATGACACCCAGCCGGCTCTGAATTGGTTCCAAAGCACTGGGGACATACAGGTAATTTGATTGGTTTTTAAATTTCCCATACACCAATCTCTGCCGCTCCAGACCTAAATAGAGAAATGTGCACATGTAGTCGGGAGCAGACTGGGCCGGCCGGTAGGCCCTGCCTCTTTTGGGTCCCGCTGGCCCAGATCCTCTCCCTGAACTGCCTATCTGTAAAAAAAAACACTTGGCCTTCGGTCTCGTGCTTTTATATGGTCATGGGACTCCTCAATAACTTTGAATATCCTTATATTTTACAATAGGGGTTACTTTATTCAATATTTATATAGCTATATAGAGAGAAGGCAAATATTTTAGCAATCTGCAAATCTGACTGATTCTACATAAACCCCCCAGATTCTGTCCTCCAGTACTCCCAATTGCCAATCCAAAACTGTGCTTCTGTCCACAGATTAAGCGCAATTATTTAGCTATTAAAGTTACATGATCACTGTGGAGCAGTATTTAATAGTAGATTCCTGTTAATTAACAGATTAGCAGATTAGGATTTCTTTGGTGCTTCTCCCATTGATTTATATACAACCTAGACAGGTCTGGGTTGCCAGATTTTCGGATTATGACTTTTTCCATCCTTGGGGTATAATAAATCCTGAAAATTTAGATTTTTTTTACCGACTAAAAATTCAGATTTTATAGTAAAAAAAAACTAGAATTTTTTCAAGTTTTTGGCATTTGGACTTCAATAAATAACCCCCTAAAGTGCACACTAGCAAATTTAAAAAAAAAAATGCTAGGGCAAACCAGAGTTGCACCATAAACATGGGAGCACTACACATGAAGCATATTAAGTTAGTATACTAATACACTATGCACTTGCTTCCAGTTTGCAGGATAAGTGAAAATGTCTTTAAAATGAATGTCACACATGATGTTTTCTCTTTCGGTGTAAATAATCTCAAATTATCAACTGCAGCTATATCCAAAAATAACAGGGGTGATTTACCACAGCTCTGGACTTGGGGTGGAAAAATCACGCCTTTTAGCACTCACCTAAAATGTCTTCATGGACAAGGCCTTTTTTTTAGACACTGCGTGCTCTTCACTGTACACACAGAGACCAGACAGTGTTACACTCACCTCCTGTGGTTTGCAGTATTGTCTTTTTTAAGGATAGAAGGCCTTCTATCCTTAAAAAAGACAATACTGCAAACCACAGGAGGTGAGTGTAACACTGTCTGGTCTCTGTGTGTACTACTAAGATGAAGCATAATTATCAGGCTCAGAGTCAAATGCCGCCCTTTAACTGCCATGCCAGTGCAACCAATTCTATCTGGTAAAAATCTTCATTTCAACCAATTCGTCAGGTTGCAGTTTCTATATATATATATATATATATACACTGTACATATTATTTAGAGAGAGAGAGAGAAAAGGACACTAATGCATAAATAATAAGCTCATTAAAGCGTTCTCCTAGTGCCTTTACGTCTGTCACAAACAACAGAGGCTGAATTCATTTACAAACATTTCCAATAGACAAATTTGACCTCTTGAATAGTGGAAACAAATCATTCCCCATTCTCAGATCTTCTGAGAGACCAAAAATAGTATAAATGTATGGAAAGCACTAATAGAGCAGGTCATTCCATGTTCATGTATATTAATGAATGTGGCTAGGGCTCTTTGAATGATGGCTTTTTGTCTAATGAAAATACAGGAACTTTCATAAATGAACATTTTAATTCTCAATAACGACTTAAAAGTCAATAACTGCAATGTTTTTCAAAATCTTTGTTTCTTTGGTGGCCTCTGTTTTTGTGGCCACTAGTGATGAGCGAATTTATTCGCCAGCCATGGATTTGCAGCAAAATTCTGAATTTCGCCATGTTCAAATATTCTCACGAAACTGCAGCGACGATTCGCCGCAGAAAATTTGCCTAAAAAAAACGCCCATAAGAAAAAACGCCCATTGACTAATGCATTTGGAGAAAAAAAGTTGCCATAAGAAAAAATGGCCATTGCCTATAATGCATTAGGACAAAAAAGTCACCATAAGAAAAAACACCAATTGACTTTAATGCATTTGGAGCAAGAAAAATTGTCATGCGTGTAAAAAGCTGTTGTGTGTAAAAATGCCCATTTACTTCAATGAACTTTACTTCACGAACTTTTGCCATTTCGGCATTTTTTCCGTAATTTCATGAATTTTTCCACCAGTGTGGAACATAGAAATTCATCTCAGAACAGAATAGGATGTAATAAAAAATATTGCGGCAATAGTGAAGCTGCTGTGGCTGAGCTCTCTCCGGCGTGCAGTGTTCTCTTCCTGGTCGCAGCTATCGTGAGACTTCGGTGACTTGAACCCTTGTATTCTTAGTAAATTAACAATGTTGTAGGGAATTTTCATTTTTGATGAAATTGCTCCAAATTTTCACGTTATCTCATCTTATAGTTAGCAATTTTTTAAACTAACTTTTTTTTTAGTTGCAGCCTAGGGTTTTTTATTGACTATTTTTCATTACAAACTAAAAACATTCCTTGCTTGCAGCACTGGTCATACAGTGAAGAGAACGCTGATAATAATATCAATCCGGATTTATTTTGTCACACAGTGCAGAGTCATAATAACAGTGGGTGTGCTATTTCAAAACCTCTGCGTTTCGTGCCCTGAGGAAGTGCCAATCACGTAGGCACGAAACGCGTAGCTTTTGAAATAGCACACCCACTGTAATTATGACTCTGCACTGTGTGACAAAATAAAGCCGGATTGATATTATTATTGGCGTTCTCTTCACTGTATGGCCAGCACTGCAAGTGAGGAATGTTTTTAGTTTGTAATGAAAAATAGTCAATAAAAAACCCTAGGCTGCAAATAAAAAAAAAGTTAGTTTAAAAAATTGCTAACTATAAGATGAGATAACGTGAAAATTTGGAGCAATTTCATCAAAAATGAAAATTCCCTAGAACATTGCTAATTTACTAAGAGAAGAATACAAGGGTTGAAGAATTTACTTCACATTGATGGAAATGTACAGCTCTTCTCCAGGTGAAATTTCTCCAATTAACTAAATGAACAATAATTAATTTTCAACTTCAATTTGCAGGTTAAGTATGGTGAAATGCCATTATAAAGATTTAAAAAAAACACTTTTGCATCTCGTTAGGGCTTGTGTACAATTCCCCATTCAATCTGCCATTTTTTTTGCACTTTGCCCAATGCTTGGGGAATTGTTCAAAAACATGCGGCCCCTGTGCTCTGCAGCACAGAGACCTTTGAAATGCTCCCTGGGCCCCCAGACCAATGCTGCCCAGGCCTGCACCCCATTGGGGCCCACCAGAGCAGCGATAAGTCATGTCTGGAGGGCGCTGGTACACAATTGCAAAAGGGGGGCCCAGGTGCTTCTCCTGCACCCAGGCTTCTCCTGCATGCCCATGGATAGTTACGCCAATGCTACAGATACAGCAATACGGGTTAGCAAAGAATGCATTGGTTGATCGAGATCAGACTTGATGTTGTAGGAAGCTGGTGCATGCTGAGTTGCTCTGCCAAATATCTCAATGCAGCCTATTGATTTTTATCCCTGGCTATAGACTGCCAATGTAAATGTGCACTCAGTCTTACAAAAGCAAATGAGTGAGGAAGAGGGAAAGCTTTCAGACTAATGTTTTCAGCTAAAATAGCCACAAGAATGCTGCCTGAATAGTTCACTGGTTAAAGTTGCTACAACTGCAGGCACAAAATTATGGCTCCTTGTACTGGATAAAAAAAACACAACATTTAGACAATAATTTTGTTTTATTGCGTGCAGTGTTTTCCATGATTATAAAAATTGTTAAAATTATAAAACTGGAATAACTTCTAGATACTAGTGATATAAACAGCAGATTAAACATGGAATGTTTTTATTTTATTTAAGCAACAGACAACAATGTATCATAAGATGGCATTTGAAATTTCCTCTTGTGAACTAAATTCAAAACTCAGTTTTGAGACAGTAAGCAGTTAAGTTCATGACTAGAAATGTTTGGAAGTTTATGTTCCAATTCATACTCTTCTTTTTTTAAATACATTGTTCATCAGTATGTATTCAATGTGTTGGTAAAGTGGATTGCAACCTACAAGGATATTGTTCTATGAACAACTCAATTGATCATACGGTTTAAATTGCTCTGGAAAATAAATCTTCCATGGCAACTGCCTAGAAGTTAGATAATGATTAGAAAAACTCAAAATGAAATACGACAAATATTTCCTTTGTGATGGTAGCAAAACCCCAGCAAATGGCATTACATTTGTCATGTCATATAGAATGAGAGAAAATGCTTTTTACAGACTGAGCTTTTACTAAGGCATATGGATAGCGACTGTGCAGAGACTTACACCTTGTTCTCACATATACCTTGGATATGGTAATGTTTTATTTAATAAATAGAAAATACTTGTCTAGGTTCAATCATTTCCCCACAAATTTCAGCACAGTTCACAGTTGTTTATATTTAACATAAACCTGCAAGATCTACAATGTAAGCAAAGGTCTAGTGAACCCTGTTTATATTGTATGTAAGAGTGGAGCTACACTGGACAGGTTTCATGATGTGCTACTGCAATGGGAAATCAGTCTGTGTAAAATAGTGTGATGGATTAGGGCCAACGGCTGATAAGCATAGCTTACGGTACTCCTAAAGTTGTTTGGTGTATTTGGCTACCATATTTTTTTTACACAGTATAATAACTCCACAGGTTAGTGCAGTCTGCTCAAACTGAGCAACAGTCTTGGGGGAAGTTGAACTTATTATACAAGCTTTACACAGATTATACAGGGTTGTCTCATTGTGAAGGTAAAGGTATTTGATCAACCTGTATATAACTGAACACTGCAGCTGTGACTATATTGATATAGCTGTGTGTCTATTCCTGATCTAGAGATTTAAGTGCTAGGTTTGTCTGACTAGATTATTGATGATATCTGTTTCTCTTAAAGTGGTCATTGGTGGAATTGACTTAAAGGGTAAAATGATAATGAAAATTGAATATAAGCTCCAGCATACTGAAATAAGAAACTTTCTACATACAATCGATTAAATATTTTGCATAATTTCTAAAATAATCAAGTTTATGTTCACTGTTCCTCTCAGCATCTGCTTCTCTTCATTCTGTCTTCTTGCAGTAGTTGGGTGTCAGGCTTACATTTTTTTCGTCAAAAAACACCAGCAAGAAAATGTGACAAGAAAAAGTTTGGTGACAAAACTTCAGACTATTTTGACTTTCATTATTAAATATTGTTGACATATTAATAATACTTTGCAACATTTTGAGAAGCTTTTGGGCTCTGTTTATTACTTGCGCTTGCAAAGCTGTGTTTCAACATCAATGCAATTAAATACAAGTACTACCATTTAAGCAATTAAAGCCAACGTGAACTTTGCACTGATTGGTGGAGTGGGGTCTATATCACACTTTATACTTGTCTCCTTATTTAATTGTATGGCGATATATATGATTGGGTCATTAATCAGTAGTTATCACTATTTTATTTATTGCACACCTGTCCATAATTGCATTGTGCCATATCACCATGACTTCTTCCATCTCACATTACAGTTCTGTGGACTTGAAAAAAAAAACGTAAATGCTTAAAACATTTGAATTCCATTTGACCATAAAATTGAGTCTTCTTAAAGGGAAAACACCTATGAATTGCTCCCTATCCCTATGTGAATCCTTCTGGTAAAACGGAATTCACGTGTTTTCTGAAAAAGTGCAGAAGGAGCTTTTTTATGCAGTTATGCAGTCAATTTTACATATGGCAATTTACATAGGGAGAAAAGGTATTTTGGGTGCTTTGTTGCCCATTGGCAGTGTAATTTCCTGTGAGCAAAAAGGCTCCCCATTTGCAATTGCCCTGGCTACAGCACATGGGGGGAAAGTGGGGTTTGATTGCCGCTGCTGAGGGAAAACCAGTTGTGGTTAAAATGGCCCTTTCTGCTTATCACCTCTTACAATCATATGGAATGCACTGTGGCTGACACACTCAGAGAGGTACTGCTTCATAGTCACCATTCAAGGTAATTTTAGTTTAATATTATCAGGAGTAGTAACAGGCCATTTTCACTGCCCTGAACACTGGCGGACAAAATGCTCTATGGGGTATATTTATCAAAGAGTGAAGTTAATAGTGAAGTTCCGCCACTAGAGTGAAATTCCGCCACTTTCCATTCATTTCTATTGGATTTTTATAGGCGTCTTTATGAAAGGGTGAACTTTCACTTTCATCCATTGATAAATACGCCTTTCAAAATCCCATAGAAATGAATTGAGAGCTGCGGAATTTCACTCTAGTGGCGGAACTTCACTCTTTGATAAATTTACCCAATAGCGCCACAGCAGGCTGGAGAAGGTTTAAGCATTGTATAGATTAAATTGAACTCTGCAATGCTAAAATTCACCTAGTGATACATCTGAGAACAGCACCTAGGCAGGAGAAATAGAAGCAAAACTATAGATTGCACAGACTGGGAGATCTTGCATTGTGCTGTGCTGGCTGTTCATGAAAGCACAGGACTATGCCTAATAAACTGAGATGGCTCCCACACACCATTAATAAAACAAAAAAATGTATTCGTCTGAAAATACAACTTTAAATGATAGAATATATCATTTACAATTCACATAGTGTTTTATATCATATTAAAAACGACACCATAATAAAAATGGCAGTATGCCTTTAACAATGTGCTTCATTAAAGAGCTTGGAAGGAGGTAGCATCATTTTTTTTCCCTAAGAATAGTTTCCATAGTTACTTTGTGCACTTGTAATTCTACAAGAATTGTGCAAGAAAAGTGTGTGCTTTATCCAGTGTTTGCCTGAAATCAACTCTTGACTTGCACACAGAGTATTACAAGCTCATTAAATTTGATTGAAACGATTAAACTGAGCAACATTGAAAGGTATATTTAGCAACACATGGCATCGCTATAGCAGCAAAGAACAAATTATCACTCCTGACATAGTTATTTTTATTGACTTTTTTAAAAGAATCATTATAATACTGCTACAACTATTTGAGAGCAAAAACAGAGTTATTCAAAACCCAGTAACAAACACTAGAATGTATTCCTGCATGTTTTCTCTCTCACATATATACAATCAAGCCTATTTATAAAGGTGCATGTTTAGTTTTGCAAATATTTATACATTTCTGTAAAGATTTGTTGCACAGTCAGAGTTTAATATCTCTCCATGATATTTTTGCCAATGTAAGTATGTGCATTTTTTTCCATTGTGCTGATTGTAGGATGAGAGATATGTGCACTGCAGATATAGCAACATTTGAATATTCTTTTTCATTTTTCTTGGTTTTTTTTGTGCTTTATTTATCATCATCTTTTGGATTTTTTTCAAGCATAAAAAACACCAGGAAAATGTGTTACACATTGAGCAAGTTTTCCATAAAATTTGTATCTTGGGAATTCTTGAATCCAGGCTCAGTGGGAAAATCCAGATGGTTAGGACACCAGGAGCCAAAGAGGAAGATTCACCCATTTCCATACACTATATTAAATTGTGTCAGGAAGTTTTCATTACACCTCTTGGCCAATAACTTGGATAGGTGAAAGCAAACTAGATACATGGGCTTTTGCCCAGCAACTAGGGAAATGAGGAAGGGTAGGGATTTAAAGCCATAGGGACACATGCCTCATTAAAAAGTGCATGTAGGCCAAGCATTTACTATGAAAGGCTAATTTAACGATATTTAAATATTACTGAGGTATTTCAATTACTTTTTTCTTTCCAATTAGCATTCATTTGGATGCCATATAACCTTGTGCTAGTTCATTTGTTCAGACCCAATATTTAGTACTCTTGCAAAGATAATGATATGTCCTGAATATTCAGTGACACATGAAAAATCAATAAATATCGTTGTGTGCCCTGCAGATGGAGGTTTCATACTTCTTACTTTTACTCTTTCACAGATATCGATGAGTGTACTGAAGGCCGTCATTACTGTCGGGAAAATACCGTGTGTGTGAATACTCCAGGCTCCTTCATGTGCGTCTGTCAAACTGGCTATTTGAAAATTGATGATTACTCTTGCACAGGTAAGGAAAATAAAACAATGCAAAGGACGATGTGATTTCAACACTAATAATGGATATGAGAACATGCCTTTTGTTGTTGCTAAATTCTTAGAATTTAATTTTTAATTCATGATTTTACTATAAACGACTTATAAAATAACATTATAGCTCTAAATGTTTTTTCTTTTCATTTTAATGGTAAGGAGGTTGCCCATACACAATTAGATGGTGAGGAGGGAAGGGGAATGTGGGGAGTTCAGTGACATCTAAGAAGTGGAAAATGGAAAGTGAAGGTAATTGCCTGCCCCACCTCTATGCCTAAGGCATAGAGGAGGGGCAGGCAATATATGATTGACAGCTGAGATTCTTAAACAGATTTATAACAGGCATGGATGTTTAAATAAAAACAAGAATTTGGGTTTCATGTTTAATTTGAAAATGGCTTTTATTATACAGCTTTTTATGTCTGGGTGACAGGTTGTAGGATCAACTACAATTTATAGAAGATACACATTTTGTGTTCAAATCTTGGTTGTGACAGTTTGTCAAACACCAAAAGTGCTCAGTTGTTTAAGACTGTTTTATGTTTTTGCATCTTCTTTGTAATTTCACCTATCAATAAATTCTGTCAGGCAAACATGGCTATAACATCCTCTTAATGTAGGGTTTGATATTTTGCTTTTGAAAATAGGCAAATGAGTCTTTATATTTTATCAAGCGAGTAATGAATTACAAAGAAGCTAATTACCGAATGCAATTAAAATATCTAGCGGCATTTCTAACCAATCACTTTTAAGATGAAATCTTTGATCACTAAAGACTTTGTGCTTTGTGGTGCACTGGTACATCAAAAAGAGTAACTTATGGCCAGGTTTGTTAGAAGCAAGCCTTTATCTTTCTTATCAATGGACAGGCAAATATTGCAATTGCTGTATAAAGATGATTATTTAATGTCCAAGGTATCAAAAGTTGAATGGTAATACCCTTCTTTGGCCATCACCAGATTTAGGCAAGTGGAGGGCAATATTATTGGGAGATGCTGGGGCATTATGTTAATATACAGTAAGCAAATACTTTCAACTCAATAAGGTCCACAAGAGCTAATGTATATCTTATAAATGTTACCCACTTCTGGAAGGAATGATTGTGTACAGAAACTAATAGTGCATCCAATAATTTTACCAAGTATTTTACATTTAAGCAATAGTAATGTTTAGGGTTATTAAAGGAATTGTTCAGTGTTAAAATAAAAAACTGGGTAAATAGATAGGCTGTGCAAAATGAAAAATGTTTCTAATATACAGTAGTTAGTAAGCCAAAAATGTAATCTATAAAGGCTGGAGTGGCTGGATGTCTAACATAATAGCCAGAACACTACTTCCTGCTTTGTAGCTCTCTTGGTTTCCACTGATTGGTTACCAGGCAGTAACCAATTAGAGACTTGAGGGGGACCACATGGGTCATAGCAGTTGCTTTTGAATCTAAGCTGCATGTTACGAATCAGTTGCAAACTCACTGAATATTTATGTCCCATGTGCCCCCCCTTATAGTCACTGACTAACTCAAAGTTAGAGAGCTGTAAAGCAGGAAGTTGTGTTCTGTTTTGTTATTTTAGACATCGAGTCATTCCAGCCTTTATAGATTACATTTTTGGCTAACTAAATATATTAGAAACATTTTTTATTTTGCACAACCTATCTGTTTACCCAGTTTTTATTTTTACACTGAACTGTTCCTTTAAGGAACCTGAAAACTGGAGATACTATAAAAGTATGAATACAGTATATAAATGAAAGTCAGGATAAAAAGTGAATTGCATCCTATAATAAAGAGGCACATCTAACATAATTAAGTTTAAGAAAATAAACAAAATCAGGGATAGGACTTTATTATTATTGGTGAATGTGTCAGGTTTGTAAATTGTAGATCAGGGGTGCCCAAAAAGGTAGATTGGGATCGACCAGTAGACCTTTAGCTGGTGATCAGTAGATCTCAAGACACTGTCAACAAACAGATTGTCTAAATCACCATTTCATGCTTTGCTTTCAGATATTTTTATGCTAAGGTTACCTAAGAAATAGTTGTTTGTTAATCATAGCAATATAAGTTCTTTGCTAAATCAATATAATATTTAAGTAATATTATCAATGGAACCACATGCTCAATGCTTTTATGGATGTAGATCATAATAAAACAACATCACTTAAAGTAGAACTCACATTAGTAAAGTATGGGCACTTCTGTTGTAGATTAATCAATTGACCCAATTCCATAAAGCAGTGGTTTTCATTTATGCTCCAAAATGTGGTCAGGTGCTCATTTCAGACTACTACTACTGCATATATGAAGAATGCTATCATGTCAGTTCAATATACAGAGAGCTTTTGCCCTACATCTCATCCTAACAGAATTTGCTTACCCTCATCAACTGCTTTGAGTCACTATAGACAGAAATATATGAAAGTTACCAGGGTCAGAGCATAGTGACCACTTCTGGCAGATTTTTTGTGGTGTGAACTTTTAGTACAATTACTGAAGTTTTAGTCACAAGAGAACTAAATGAGAGCAACAAGTTCCTAATTTCTTCTGCATATAATTTTAATATTAGCAGTCAGAAAGTAGCTTCTACATTAATACAACAGAGCTAAGGACAGTTCAGGAAGTAGAAGGAAAATTAGATCCTCTGCCGTGACTATCTCTATAAAGTTTGCAGAAAAGTGGGTGTAATTTTCCAAGCTATGATATTTTCTTTCCTTATGCTCTAATTTGGAAATTAATTCCTAACAGTTGACTTTAATAAACTTGAAGAAGTACACGAGTAGTTAATTAAAATGCTATACCGTTATACTGAACAAAATTTCAGAATAATAATTGGCTGTGTGACGCGGTATTTTTAGACTGACGGGCTCCATAAAACTGCTAACTATAATCACTGGGGAGGATTAATTGTCAGCTACAGTAATTACAGATGGTAATTGATGTCATTTACCTTGTTATAGACCACTGGATGTGACGAACTTGGGACAAACCATCTGTCACATGCTGATAAATCTTAGACTATAGGATTCATGCACTGTAAGGAGTCCTGTTGATGAATAAATTACCAATATCAACAATCATGTAAAAAGCTTTAGGAGTCTCTTGCTGGAAAAACTGGCAGATTCTTCTGTGTGTAGTTTTTCATTTTATATTTAGTAATACAAATATTGACGAGGAGCACTTTTCTGACATTTAGAAAAGTCAAAATGAGAATAAGTTCTTTATTTGCATGGGCATCAACAATATTAGAAAAAAACGGGAATTAATCACAACTACTGTTTGTAAGTGCTAATGAAGGCAATGTAAGACCAAAAAAAAAAAAGTATTTTAATGTCTGCAAGCAAATTGTATTGCAACCAGTCCCACAGACGTGATTTTGCAATTTATTAGGAATTCTTCAGTCATTCATTATATGGGCATAGGTAATGGCTTGCATTAATATACCCTCCATATTTTTTTAAAAAAATCTTGTTATATATATGCACAATATTTCACATTCATTTTTATTTTTGTTTTCAGTAACAATCAGCAAACATACAGTCCCTTGACACTTGATTGCTTTAAATTAACCCTTTCAGTACTAATTTGTTACCCAAGGAATAATGACAAAGAAAACTGGTCTGTCAAGTTATTTGCAAGCACCTTAAAGCTTGCAAATATAAAGCACCGAGAGCTTCACAGTCACTGGTATTTACCAGCACACATTTGAGGCCTTAGGCTTGTGAGTGAATTTTTTTTCAAACAATCAGACAAACAAGGTAGCAGAGTAGGTTAGTTATTATCCCATAGGTTGGGGCAGACAGCAGTTATCAGAATCTGAATCTGGGAATGATTACATATGTTTTTTTGCATAAAGATGCTGGTTATGCCAAGTTTAACATGACTGATACTGTTTTTCAGAGCAAAAAAAAAAGGAGATGAAATAGATTATACCAAAAAGACTATAAGGGTCAATTGTGATCACAACCATAGCTGAAGGTTCTGTGAAATTGATACAATGAAGAGCACTTGTTGACACACTTACCTGGCATATTTGTGTCCAAACACACTCCTGCGCTTCCATATGGATGCAAATTGCATTTATCATGGCTCTCTAATACATGGTGCATAAGTGTTCCTTTTGCGGAACCCTGGAGCTACCTCCATCCTGGACCTAGTGGTAGTTCCAGGGTTCATTAAGTGATCATTAAATTGGATGCAAAGGTATTTTGAACTCAGTGTCCTTTAATCGGTACAACCTTTGCTTCGGAAATGCTAGACACAACTTGCACTGGATTTGCATCAAAAGCAAGTGCAGTTGTGCCCATTTTTATAGCATCCAGTGTAACTGAGTCAGACGCAACTCTATGCTCTGCCACAATGATGCTAGAATGGTGGAGATCTCAGTTCTCATTATGGATACTTAAATAATTATTAATAATAACATGCTATGCTACTTAATAACGCACATTTTGTATTGTTTACTATCAACTTACTTGCTAGGAACCAGAGGAACTATGTTAATGTAAAAATGATACAGTAGCAGTTTAGGAATCCCCTTATTGTTTAGCAGTAAAAGTAAATAGTCATTGTGATTCATGTTTTCCAGAGCATAACGAGTGTGCAACCAACCAACATAGCTGTGATGAAAATGCAATGTGTTTTAACACAGTGGGAGGGCACAACTGTGTGTGCCAGCCTGGATATACAGGAAATGGCACTGACTGCAAGGGTAAGCTATAATTCAGCTAATATACACATATTATCTTCTGTTTTTTATTTATTTATTTATTTATATTTCATCTTGCTCCCTTAACAATTTTCTTTTCAATGTCAATTTTTAATTTCTCCTTTTTGTTGCGATTGTTTTATTCCAAAAACAATGATATTTTGTCAAGGATGTCTGTCCTAGAATGTACTCCAAAGAGCAGCTTTGACATGGTTAGTACAGCATGAAAATCAAAGCTAAAGAGGCTCTGCTAAGCTTTCATCTCCTACATCTATAACAATTGAAAACAATTACAGTATAATTTAATAAAAGGTCTTACGTTTGCCAGCAGCTGACCAGTAAATAGTACCTGCTGATTGGTAGTGTGACATTGATAAGAGTTTAGTAAAAAAAATATTAGCTAAAATGTGATACAAAAATCAAAGATATGGTTGAATGATAACAGTTTTTTGTATCTTTGTTTCTCTGGCTAAAGCTTTCTGTAAGGATGGCTGCAGAAATGGAGGTACCTGCATAGCTCCTAATATTTGTGCATGCCCACAAGGCTTTACAGGACCCAGCTGTGAGTCAGGTGAGGAAATTGGAATGTTCATGATGTCTGAGCAAGTAACGCAAAACTATTATATACTTTACAGCAAATATTGCATCCCTCTTAAATCATGCCTAAATGACACCAATGGTTTTCAATACTGGTTTCCTTGTTATGAGCTAAGTGGGGCCCTGACCAAATGTTGGACCTCCAAAGGAACTGAAAAGTCTGACGACCAGCAGTGGCATAGCTATAGATGAAGCAAAGTGCGCAGGGGGCCCGAGGGATCAGCTTCCTCTGTAGCCATGGAAAATGTGCCACTGAGCAAGCGGGTGGCAGGATGGGTTGGTGGCAGTGCATGCCGGCCCCTTCAAAGATTTTTTGTGGAGGGCCTGCCACTGTGGGGGTTAGGACGCTGGCTGTAAGGCAACTAAGTAAAACTTTCAAAAACCCATTAAAATTAGTTATTTTGCCATTAATGTGTATTTATCAAGAACAAGATTCTGTTTTTATATTGCTGATTACAAAGCAAAAGCATTAAGTGAAAAAAAAAATGTAATATTTAAATCCAATGTCCACCACATTAATTTCATGCAAGTTGATCAAATGTGATTTGAAGAAAAAAACATCTTCACAATCTCTTTTATGTTATAAATGTGGAAGTTTCTGAAAAATGCAGGTTCTCCACCTATGAAATGAAAGTCTGTCAGTTCAGTTGAAATGAGCTAAATTGGGCAACTTGGTTGATCTATATGTGATGCAATTTTGCCCAGGTCTTCCATATAAAACTCATTTAAGGCTCATTTAAGATTGCAGCTTCAACTGCTGTCACACAAGAATGCATGCAAATGCTGCACATATTTATGATGCTCCTTGCATGTATTTGCACCAAACACATGTGCCTGTCCTATCTGTCTATTGATGCCACTCTAGGTTTCTGTGACCAGCTGTGTCAATACCTGATGCCATGCCAACAACTGCGTCTGATGTTCAAGGGCAAAACAATGGTAGATGCACACGTTTTAATGCATCCAATGCAATTGTGGTGGTTGCAAATTCACATGCACCCACAATGATGATGGAATTGTGAGGGAAAGGCTGAATTGTGGATAAAAACATGGGGAATGGCCTCAGAAACTGCACACTGCACTTTGCAAATAACCTTCTTATGTCAGGATTGTGTCAAATGGATATGTTTAAGTGGCTAAATTCTTAAAGATTTATGTTTCTATCTATATTTATATACTTTATTTGGAATGAGAAATGAATCCCCCATTTTCATTATAACTATATGTTAAAGGCTTTTCAACTGGACCCCTGCAGGCTGACATAAATACATCTCAGTTACAGCTATGTTTTTGAAAACATTTCAGATCCTTGTATGTCTGACAACTTATATTTAATTGCAACCCAAAATTATCAAACTCCAGTATATGATATTTAATTTAAAATGAACCTCATTGCTAATTTCTAGCTGCAAAAGGTTTAAAGGGTAGCTCCACCCAGATAATAAGAAAGATAAATACCATTTTGAGCAATAAAATATATGAAATGTGATTCTAAGCAACTTACATTATGTATATGCATACATTAATTAAAAAATGTTCAGTGTTTTTACAATTATTTGCAAAAGTAATTGTTATTGAAAGAAGTATCTGGAAGAGAGCAATGCATTTTACAGAATACATTATGGTTGTATACTGGCGAAAGAACAGTGATTTTATGTTTTTAGTTGTATAGTAATGTACAGGTATGAGATCCGTTAACCGGAAACCCATTATCCAGAAAGCTCCGAATTACGGAAAGGCCATCTCCCATAGACTCCCTTTTATCCAAATAATCAACATTTTTAATTCCTTTTTCTCTGTAATAATAAAACAGTAGCTTGTACTTGATCGCAACTAAGATATAATTAATCGTTACTGGAAGCAAAACCATCTTATTGGGTTTATTTAATGTTTACATGATTTTCTAGTAGACTAAAGGTATGAAGATCCAAATTACAGAAAGATCCATTATCCGGAAAGCCCCAGGTCCTGAGCATTCTGGATAATAGGTCCCATACATGTACTTTGTTTATCTTCATGCTATGCTTTCATTTTGATTTTCCAGGAAGAATACATTGTTATTAATATTTTAGTTTGTTTGGATTATTGTTCCTTGGTTGCTTCTTTTTATGCTTAGTATTCTTCAATTGTATTTGTGTTTTATTATTAATCCTGTAGCCAAACTGTTACTTTTTGGAGTTTTTCGAAAAATTTGCAAATTCGTTGTAACTATATAATATGCAATAGAAGTCATGCCATTTAAGTGCTGCTTTTTAAAGTTGATCTACTTATTGTTCTGCTACGTTCGGTTAAATTTCAAGTACCACTGAGTATAATGGTGTAAAAAGTCAGATGCAGAAGAGCTCACAGAAAACATATTAGATTTGGATGAAACATATTGTTTAAAAGGAAATGTTTATTGCTTTATCTTCTCCCTTTGCTGTCAGCTGTTTATTAAACTTCCCGAATGGCAGTAATGCCCAAAGGGCATGTTACTAAACAATTCTGTTCTAATAAATGCAGATGAGTTGTGATACAGTGATTAGGGAACTTTTATGTGGAATAAAGTTTCTTCAGGGTAAAAAAAGAGAAGAGAAGGGGAAACACTGCCAGTGTGCCTCTGGTTGGCAGAAAACAGCAAAGTCTTGAACTAGTACAGTATATTAAGTACTTCTCATATACTTGAAGAACTAG
The DNA here is from genome assembly GCF_017654675.1 of Xenopus laevis. Taxonomy (NCBI): domain Eukaryota; kingdom Metazoa; phylum Chordata; class Amphibia; order Anura; family Pipidae; genus Xenopus; species Xenopus laevis. Next base: position 70,833,914 of record NC_054375.1, read on the forward strand.
TTTTTGTAGTATAATGACACCATGCATGATCTGTATATCTGTTATCCAGAAACCCATAATCTAGAAAGCTCCACATTATGGGAAGACTCCATTTTAATCAAATAAGTATGTGATTAAAATAATTAAATGGTTAAAAAAATTATTTGCTTTTGGTGCATGTATTTACCCCTAACTCCTTTGTAAAATTAAAATAATTTATCACTATATCTCTATGGAATAATTATAAGAAAATTACTTCTTGCCCTTCTACCTAGCGGATTACCTAGAGCAGTGATCCCCAACCAGTAGCGCATGAGCAACATGGTGATCTCCAAACCCTTGGATGTTGCTCTCAGGGTCCTCAAATCAGGTGCTTATTTTTGAATCCCAAGCTGGAAAGCAAGTTTTAATTGAATAAAAACTAAGTATAGTGCCAGGTAGAGCCTCCTGTAGGCTGCCAGTCCACATAGGGGCTACCAAATAGCCAATCACAGCCCTTGTTTGGCACTCAAGGGACTTTTTCAGGTTTGTGTTGCTCGACAACTCTTTAATATATTTGAATGTGGCTCACAGGTAAAAAATGTTGGGGACCCCTGACCTAGAGTGTTACCTCTTTCCCCTCGGCATATGATATAATTGCGTTAATCTTGACTACACCAAGCATCTTCTGTGATAATCTATAACATTTGATGTTACTGGCACAGAGAATTTAGATATATATATTTTTTTCCCTGATGAAGTTCCATAGAGGAACTGAAACGTTGGACAGACAACTTTTTTTTTCTAATTTTGGTTCTGTACATTACCACAATAAATTTTAAATGAAACAACTCAGATGCAGTTGAACTGCAGACTGTCAGCTTTAATACAGTGGGTTGAACAAAAAGATTGCATAAAAATGTGAGGAACTAAAGCCTTTTTAAACACATTCAGGCAGTTTGTTACTTTGCATTCCTGTTAGAGGTTGTGCTATGAATATGGTATCCTGTCTTGATCAGGGTATTAAAGTGTTTCAGATGAGAACTACCTTACATATGAAGAACTATTTACATTAACAAATGTTTTATTTGAAAAAACGCATCAAAGGCAAGTTGATAAAACTTCTGCTGTTTTTTGTTTTGGCTTTATCACAAATGTGAAGAAAACCATTTCCATTTATTGCGCAATAAAATGCAAGATGTTTTTGCTTTTATAGATAGATTTGCAAAAGAGCTTCCTCTGAGCATTCCTTTATCTAATTTATACCTTCTGGCAGGGATATGAATTTTATTATAAACATAATTTGTACAGGACTTGACAGATACTATAAATAACCTATAAATATATGTGTTGTTAAGATGGCCATAAGTAATATAAACACACAGTAAATTCCATTCCCCTGCCTGCTGTGCTATCACCTCCACCATTTGCCAGCATTTAAACTGGTTTTCAGTAGCACAGTTGGAACATACTGCATGCAGCATTTTTGAAATGGGGTACTTGGGACCCATCAGAGAACCTCCCCTCAGGGGTCCACCATTCTGCTGATAACGCTCTGCCTAGCTGAAACCTCTGCAAAAAAAGATGACCATGCATTACACAATGGAACCAATGGTCATCTTTAAATTTTTTATGCTCCTTACAAATGAGAAAACCAATTTCTAGTCGGGGAGCAGGTGGGGCCCCTCCAGATCAGGGCTCACCAGAAATTTTCCCCTGCTGACCCTATGAGCCGGTCCAAACCCAATAAAGGGCAAATGTTGCTTTTGTGGGACATTCCAAACCTATGAAGGTTTAAAGGCCAAGGCCACCTAAATGGAGGACTATCTGTAGAAATAAGTCAAACCAACTAGACTTGCTGTGTTTTTTCCTTGAAGACGTTTCACCAGTCATCCAACTGGCTTTCTCAATTCAGAATAACTTGTAAACAAGATCTTTTTTCGGGTATTTATCCTCTGGAATGTTGCTCCAATCAGCATAATCTGTTTATCATAATCCGCAAGGATATCATGAAGTTAGGTGTTGATTGTTTTAGCAGGAGGAGAAAAGAACGAACTGGGACACAGGAACACAAAGAAAAGTAGGTAAAGAATCTGTCTGTGCTCTTACCCAGCAAGAGATGGAGGTCCTAGCCAAAGGTTTAACTATGCAATTGCTCCAAAAACCATCCCTGTGGTAGATATTATCGCAGCCACTGAAGCCTCAATCCATAACAACAAAGTACCACGAAATGAGGCTGAACAAATTTGCCTCAAAGTGTCTGCAGCCCTAGCCAGTGCTAAACCACCTCCTTCAAACCTGACGTCACAGGAAAGGAAGCACTGGCATCCCTCAAAAAGGACTCAAATATCACCATCCTGCCCGTGGAAAAAGGAAGATGCACAGTTGTACTTAATACATCAGACTACCATGCAAAGGTGACCACACTTCTAAGTTAAACAGGACATATGAAGCCCTAAGAACAGACCCAACCAACAGCTACAAGAAAAATGTCATAGACATCTTAAAACAGCTGAAGGAAGACAAAGCTATTGATCGGGCCACATATCATCACCTCTACCCAGGGGAAACACCTCCATGTATATGGACTCTCTAAGATACACCTATTGTCAGCAGCATTAACTCTGTGACCTACAACATGGCAAATTACCTAGCCAACATCCTAGCCCCTTTGGTTCGAAATACATAGCATCATATTCAGAAGAAACCATGGTATACTGTGATGTTAACTCTCTTTTTATGTGCATTTCCACCGCAGAGGCAGTTGAAACAGTGAGAAAATGGTTGCTTAAAGACATCAGAACAAAGCTTAACCCAGAGCAAGTATGTTCCTTACTGGACCTATGCCTAAATATCACCTATTTCAAGTACAAGGATAAGTTCTACAGGCAGAAACATGTCTGCACCATGGGATTGCCAGTTTTGCCCATTGTAGCAAACCTGTACATGGAGGAAGTGGAAAGAAAGGACCTGGATAGCTTCAAAGAAATCACTCCCAGTCATTGGTTCCGATATGTGGATGACACATGGGATAAAATACACACATAGGAGGTACAGACTTTCACTGAACACATCAACACCGCAGACAACAACATCAGGTTTACACGTGAAGATGTGCAATATAACACACTGACTTTTTTGGACTGCTTGGTCAGAGAGGTGGAAAGATAGAAATAGAGGTCTATAGCAAACCAACCCACAAGGACCAGTACCTGCTGTTTGACTCCCACCATCCACTAGATCACAAACTGGGGGGTTATCAAAACTCTACATCAAAGAGCAGACAAGATCCCCATCAGCACAGAGGCTAAGTTGAAAGAGATGAAACATCTCAGAGAGGCCCTAAAGACGTCCAGATTGGGCCTTTGTGAAAACCAGTAGAAAGAGAATCGATAACACCAAGACTACCGGTGAAGGTGGAAAACAGGACAGGAGAAAGAACTTGGTCCTCCCATATGTAGCTGGGTTGTCGGAAAAACTTAGAAGGATTTTTAATAAACATCACATCCCTATCTGCTTTAAACCCAGCAACAGCCTATGGCACAGAACATCCAGCTCCTCTGGTCAGGACTACCAAATCCAGATTCTAGACTGGGAGAGTGACTGGCTCAAAAGGTGTTAAAAAGGCCATATATGTAAAAACTGAAAAAATATGTATGAATAGAGGCGAGGGGATGCAACATCTATTGTCTGCCACATACAATGCTGTTTTTGGCACCTCTCCCTGGAAGGTTTAATAACACCTCAAAGCTCCGATCATGTTAATACAATAAACACCTAACTTTATCCTTGTGGATTATGATAAACAGATTATGCTGATTGGAGCAACATTCCAGAGGATATATTACCGAAAAAGATCTTATTTACAAGTTATTCTGAATTGAGAAAGCCAGTTGGATGACTGGTGATACGTCTTCAAGGAAAAAACACAGCAAGTTCAGTTGATTTGACTTATTTCTATAGATATACCATGACTTGGATGAATGAGACTCTTCACAAACATAAATGGAGGACTGTTGTTTTGGTGGTACTACTGTACATGGAAAGAGAACAGAGTACTAGTCAATGGTGGATTCACCTACTGTTCTATGCAAGGTTTTGTACTGGGCTCCGCATTTATTTCATTTGCTCATTAATGACACAAAGGAGGAAACAATTACTTATTATTTGCTGCAACAAAACAATATGCAATACATCTGAATAAAATCTTGACACAATGATAATATGGGGGCTAAATAGCAGAAAAGTTTGAATGTGAATAAATGAAAAGTTATGCAAATAGGATTTAAAAATACACTAGCAATTTATATCCTTAATAGTTGTTCTCCCATAAAACAATGGATGATTACAGTGAGAAAACAAAGCCCATCAATTTGTTTGATAGAAATCAGTTTGTCCATTTTGCATAGAACTAGCACAACCTATTGAATGTGAACCACATATCACCTGATTAAGTCTGTAATGTGAATGTGACCCTACAATGAGAAGCAACTCAAAGTTACTTGCTTAAAGACATCCCTCTATTTATTGGGATCATTTTCCATTAAGTTAAATTTAACCCTTATATTAGGATTCCTCAACCATGATATGACTTTGATTTCTCTGCAATATTGGCTGTAGCCAATGGTCACTTTAAATCAGGGGCCAGCTTCTATAACTACTACATGTCAAAGGCCAACTTCTATGCCCAATTTAAGTCAGGGCACAGTTGTTACCCAACCATCCTTTGCAGTGTTCTCATTCTGTTTTCCTTTTACATTTATACAGTCTCAATCCCAGGGAACTGTGCAAAACATCTCAGTTTTTCAAACTCAAAGGAAAAAATATAATATTTTTAATGTCATGCAATTTCCTTGTGTTAAGATTCTTATTATCTGTCTAATGATATGGAGCATGCAGAGAGATAACAATCCAACTGTTTTAATGAAGAAATATGCATTACAGTCACATAACATCCAAATTTCACTAGTAATACTTCAATAATTGATATATCACAAATTGAATAAAATATAGCCTTGTTAAAGCCATATCAGCGCTGATTTCTGAACATAGAGACATATGTGACAGCTCCAGTGAAGCAAGTCAATGCAAAGCAACTATATTTCATTGTATCTGAGAAATTCTGACCTTGAGAATGAAACCAAGGCTATAGGCAGAAAAATATTGTAACATGTTGCTTTCGAAAAGAGAACATTGAAATCCCTGTTCTCTAAAAATATATATTTCCAAAAGTGATATGAAGTAGTAGAGAAAATATATATAATATGCCAGTGAGGTGCAATATTTTCTTAGTTAAACCAAAAGGGTTACATAGACTTTTACTAAGGATAAACCCCAACATCACTGATAATATGAAACACAACAGCTTTAATGCAGCATAAAACTACTTTGAGCTCTTTACACTATTTAAAACATACTAGTAGGTTTGTTGGCTCCTGAAGAAAACAACACATTATATAGTTGTGTTTTGAAACTCCAGTGGGACAGAGATGTTAATGATTAAAAACATAGAATTATATGGAGGGAAATTTTGCACAAGCTTTACCTAATTGCCTTTTATGTAGTAATGACACGCAACTGCCACCATCTTAGATGGATCTTACTCATAAACACAGTAAACTTCATCTACATTAACCTATGCTATGAGGCAAGGACACCTTGGCCTGGGAATGCTGTCTGTTGCTAATGGCTTTGAACAGGCCCCAGGTGAATGCCAAATCCCCCCAATCATCTGGTGACCTGGGCAAAGTGGTATTGCTCCTCTTTATGAGCAGCTTCAGTAAGACTCATATAGTGTCCCATATTAAACATTGCTCTTTTTCCAGCCAATGGCAGTTATGGATGTAAAAATGAACTCTTGGAAAATTCTGTGGGTTTATGATTCTTACAAACTAAATCATTTGGTAAGTAATAACCATTATTTTATTCTTATAGAATCTACCATTTAAGTGGTACATGTAGAAAAAATGGTATTTTGCACAAATTACTTTAAAAGCAATTTAAGGAATAATAAGATGTTCTAAAAATGGGCCTTTATTGTAAGCCTGCACGTCTACATTGGTGTACATTGGTACAGCATGATTATTAAATAAAACGCATTACCTTTACAATATGAAATAATTTCAAGAATTTGTAGAAATAAAATCGGTGTCGTTTAAAATTCCATATCTATTAAACACAGTTGATGTTAATATATCCAAATCATTTGTGCATCTATTGCAGTTATTCTGGTATCCAGAAACCTATTATGTAGAATACTCCAAAATAAGGCCTTGCCATTAAACAAGCACTTCATTTTTTATGATTTGGCTTTTCGTTGTGATAATTAGATCACACCTTGTACTTGATAATATCTAAGACAGCATACATTTTAAATTCATCAAAAAGCCTTCATGGGTTTTTAAAAAAATATTTAAATACTTTTAGTAGCTTTATGCATGTGCTCCAAATTACATAAAAAACTCAGTCATCATTCCTATATCCAAATCACTTTATTGATCGCTTTCAAAGGTTTTATAGATTATAAATTCAAAACATAAAAATGATTGAACAGACTTTAAATAATTGGCTCCCCCCATAAGAACAAAGGGAGCAAAGGTCAATTGAAATAATGGAGGCTGTGGATGATGTTTATTAAGTATCTTCTCAGATGAAATGACAGAGACATGTGAAGAGCCTCCAAAGCTGATTAAACATTAGAGGGACTGAGACCAAAACATCTCTTATCATGTGTTTTGTTGGAGGTAGATTGCATTTCTTTAGAGTACCATGAATTGTGGCAAAGTAATTGAGTTTGACTGATTTATGTAAGAAGCAAATGCTCAATTCACAGCATAGAAACTCATTTATAGTATTACATTAACAAATTCTAAATATTACAATGTGAGTGTCAAGTTGTGGTATTTTCTTTAAAAGAAATTCAAGTATATGTTGTATATGAAAGCACAGAGCATTGCCACATGGAAATACATTTAAAGTACTTTTAATTACAATCTGACATATGTTGGAACCATTTTTATGGGAGCATAATAGTCTTTTAATTAGATATGACTATGTCCTCGCAATTCCTCCGATGAGGAGGCAACATATTGAGTTGATGGCATTTAATTTCGTAAATTGTAAGTCTATAGGGCAATGCTTTGGTATGCTGATATTATTGAATTCTACACCTAAGCAGTCACTGCCAGCAGATGTTTATAACAAAAATTCTCAAAGTTCCTTGCTACTGGGGTAGCTTTAAGTGTTCTTTATCATACTATAATACTACAGTAATATGAAGTGCTCCTATAGGATACTTCCCTTACAATACCTTGAGTGCATTTTCCTGGCAGCCATACATTTCCTGGGTGGATCCCTCTCCCTATACTTCAGCGAAAAATGAGACCCAGATATTCATCCACAATTCTAGTGAATACCTTAAGGCAGCAGTGTCCAGCTTAGAAGACAAATAACTTCTATATAGACTGTAATAAAATGAGTTTGTACAAAAGAACTGGGATACCCCAAATAAGGTATTCGCTTAGGGTTTTATATGAATCCCACACAGTTTACCAGATTCAAACCAAATCTGAACAGTTAGGGTGTTATTTACTAAAACTTGATTTTTTCTGGGCGAGGTTTTAAAGGGGAAAACTCGAACTTTTAGAGGAAAAAGAACTCGAAAAAAGTCAGAATCCAAAATCTGGCATCTTAATCCTGTCAAGGTCATGTAGAAGTCAATGGCAGATGTCCCTTTTACAATTTGAAGATTTTGTGATCTGCATTAGGTTTCACCTGATAATCCAAAAAACTCAGGGTTTTCGGGTGATAACCCGAAAAAATGTACTCAATTTTATTTAGTCTTTATTAATTTTTTTGAGTTATTGTATTGATAAATATGTTAAAATCATGGATGGCAGCCTGATTTAAGAAAAAAAAGAGATAAATTCGAGTTTTCGTAAATAACCCCCTTAAAGTCATGTGACTTGAAAGCTCTGGACAACTAAAGAGCTGGGTTTGATATTTGGTGTCCCATATACCATTACAATCTTTAGAAAGGCCACATCCAGCATGCAGGCTTCCAGTTAGATCAGTTTTGGCAGAAGAGGATATCTACATCCACAACAATTTCATTATTTCTAGAATTTAAAAGCTCAAAACTTCCTAAATCAGCCCATTATAGTGGGGAACTGTCACACGCCACTTTTTTCCTACCTGCTCTGTTGTTTTGCCAACACAAGTAATACAAAGCTGATTCAGAATTAAATATTTAACTATGAAAAGCAAACATTGTTTGTAGGAAATATTAAAACAATGCACAATGTGCCGTTCTTGTTTATAGGTGTAGGAGCAGTTACCTTTAGAATTCCACCCAAAAAAGCAGTGCAGTACATTTCATTATTTCTACTGATCTTTCATGATTTGTATCCATGCTGTTTTATGTAAAACACTTTTGTTTTATTTTAGCGAAGGGAAAGAGATCTGAGTATTTCTTTATTATAGATGAAGTGCTGACACGGTAATACATCTGCTTTGTTTACCGAAATGTTGGTTGTTTATCCAGTTATTCGCTGTATCAAGAGATTTCAAGTGCACACAGTTCAAGCATTCCTTCTAAACAAAGAAAAATATCTTATGCCTCTACTGGGATAAGTGTAAATCGTCAGTGAAAAAATATATGCATCTTATAGTTGAAGCCGATATATATAGCCGAAGTTGCAAAGGCAGTTTAGGCTATTACGCCTGTTTTTTCATTCCAGTAGAATTGCGTGAATAAGTAAGTGCATATGGAAATCAGAGAGTAGCGTAATATACAGCATGCTGGATCACCCCTTTGCCACTGCCAGAAATCCTCTAGTGGCAATATCAATGGGTTTGTTTTGAAGAATTATTTGATTTCAACTTTTTTTTTTTTTTTAGATTTCTTTCATTCAGTGTAGGAAGTCCAATGACAATATTGTTGGAATGCAAGATATAGTGCTACCAATGAGTGAACGTGAATGGTTAGTTAATGAAGGGTATGAGACTAGCAACAGCTGTGTGTGTTATTTGCGGAGATAAGCACTTGTGTCACCTTTTATAAAGGAACTCTCAGTATGACAGCTAAGCTAAACAAGCCTTGGTGTCACTTGACAATTACAATCTATTCCAGCAAGGACTTCTGGTTAAAGTGGAAACTGATGTGTGAGTTCAGATATGCTTGATAGATGGGCAATGGTAGCTCTGATATGTGAAACAAAAACATGAAATTTTCAACATAACATAACATGGCAATACGTTTTCTGTGGCCATTGTAACAATTACATTTCTGTTTTTTGCACCTTTAAAAAACCTACACTCTAACCTTCTTATCTGGGAATGAATGTCCTAATGGCTGAGAAATCAAGAAATCTTTCAATCTTATCTGGTCCCTTCATAAAAAATAAACATCTGAAATGTTATTATTCCATAAGAAATACTTTTCTCATCATCTCCTCTCTTCACATACTCTGCACTTATAATGCAGGCTCACCTACTTTTTAATCTTTCAGCTAGTCACAGGCCCACCTAAGATCAGCAATGTATTTAGTTCTGGTGGCCATCCTAGGCACTGGACCTAACAGCGCCCCAAGTCAAGATAAGAATGGGATGAGCTGTATTAACACATAATAGGGTACTTATTTATTGAAACATTGGTATAATAGGTTAACCTTTTGTTGGACCAGGTTCAAGTAACCTTTCATATGTATAGTATCTATCTCCTCATTCTGCTCCACTGCATTAAGGTTTATGCCCTGCCAGGCATTACTATTTGGGGATTTGAATGTGTGATATTGTATATTTTGTGATATGTGTATATTTTGCCATCAACAGTAACCTACCCATACTGTCTTGAAACCCAGTACATTTTATCAATTGTAAACCTATCACTGGTACAGTTATTTATGTAAATGGTTGTAAAGACTGATCACAACTGCTTGTTTGGCCTTATGTTAATATCAAGTTTGTAACTGTCCTATTATAAGAAATACACAAGAAAATATAGTTAATATACAGCATTAAAGGAAATTCATATTCAGTGAGCGGGAACGGTAAGATTTTTCAGCTCTTTAGCATGGTAAATTGTATTTCCATAAACATAAATAATGATTACAAAGCAGTTATATGGTTGTTTGTCTTGCTCATTGCTTCATGGACTATATTGCACACTGAAGGTCGTGTCACAGATTTATAAGTTATCAATAATCAGGCTGTGTGATTTCTCTCATAGCTGCAGTACAACTGTACATAGCATATGTTCAAGGTTGGACTGGGGTTCACCTCTCTGCGGCATGTACAGTACCTTTGACTTTTCTTTTATGGCCACAATCAGGGGAGTTTAAATGGAGCGCCCAGAGATTCCAGCAGGGAGCGGGTCTGGGTCAGTAAGAGCCCACTGGGTTGTTTTCCGGTTTCCCATTCGCCAAATCCGACCCTTCATATACTTTAAAATATTCCTATGCTATCTTCAGCTATCAGAAATATTATCAATGTTTGGGACCTCTGGTTTTCCAGATTAAGGGGTTTTCCATAATTTGGATCACTATACCTACTAGGGATGCACCAAATCCTGGACTAGGTTCATTATTTGGCCAGGATTCGCCCTTGTTAGCAGGATTCGAATACTCGCGCCTGGCCGAACCAAATTCGAATCCTTAAAATCATGTGACTTTCATCAAAAAAAATAAGGAAGTAAAAGAATCTTTAACTTCTCTTTCTCCCTTCCTTTGCACATGCAAATTAGGATTTGGGTTTGGTTTGGTATTTGGTCAAATATTTCACAAAGGATTCAGGATTAGGCTGAATCCCAAAATAGTGGGTTTGGTGCATCCCTAATAACGACATAAAGCTCAGTTTGGATCAAATACATGGTATTGTTTCATTATTACAAAGAAAAAAAGAGACAAGTTTAAAGAATTTAAAGAATTTGCTTAAAATAGAACATTTTAGGAAAAATTCCTGTAAATTGGAGCTTTTGGATATTAAGTTTCCTTATAAGAGAACCCATACCTGTATACCTGTATTCCCCTATGGTATATACTGTATATTGTATGCAGTAATGTTGCATGTTGATATGTGTATTGTATGCAGTAATAGAGCTCTGTGATCTGTATACATTATGTGATTATGGAATCTCTATGCTATGATACTGTATGCAGTAACAGTGTATGCTATTGTAACGCTTTTCTGGCCTATCCCGCCAATTAGGGGTTAAGGGTGTCCAGCTAGTGTATGAGCATGGGTTACACTGTGAAACTACACTCAGGGCGGAGCCTTCGCTAAATGGAAGCTTCCCCTTTAAGATGGTGTAAAACTACAACCCACAGGCTAATTAGTGTGAAAGATAGAATAATGGACGCCAGGAGGTTCTTAGATAGTGAAAACAAGTGAGATGGTTTATTTAGCTCAACAGATATGCAAAAGCAATTGACCACAGGTTTACTCACGCAGGAGTTGCAGTAGGAGTTAGCACATCACAGAGGAGAAAGGATAGCATTGATGATGATGCAGCATGTACAGATGTCACTCCTCAAGTTAAACAGTAGGAAGAATATCTCACTCCCAAAGACCAGCGACCAAAGTGAAACAGGATCGATCAAGTAGGGGTCAGGCAGTGCTCTGCTAAACTGAATTCCCTATCACTGAGTTCCTTACACTAAAGGCACCTTAAAAGCCTTTGGGAGGCTACTCCCTGCTATTCTCCTCGTTGGAGCACAGAACTGCTCATGCTACCTAAATCTGGCTATCTCTCTCTCTTAGAGAGACTATTACAAATCTGCCCTAATGATAGCTAATCCTCATTCACGGGATTGCCTGGTTCCCGACTTCAGCACCAAAGGTACAGGTCCCTTTGGGGTAAATGGCTTTACTGGGGCCTTGGTGATCCCAGGCTCAATGGGAAACACCTAGCAGCACAGACACCAGGAGCCAAAGAGGAAGAGGCCACTCCCTACACAGCACTATATAGCAGTGTGGCAGGGGAGTGTCATTACACTCTTTGTCCAATAGGTGTGGATGTTACACTTTACCAGTTAGAAGGGCTAGGCCCAATAACAAGGGAAAAGAGAACTTAAGCAAAGGTAGGGGATTAACTCTATAGGAGCCTAATAGATCCTATAGGTCCCTACATACACCCGGGGGAAAAATCCATTTCGTCCCGACAATGGTGAAATGATATAGACACAATAGTAACAAAGTGAATATACAAGTGCAAACCAACAATACCATTGAACATCACTCTTCTGGTATCCCCTCCTGAGGAATACCTGGTAACAATGGGTACTGTGGAGAAAAGAACAGTAAAGAGCAAAAATGCAATACTGTATTGAGTAAGTTTCAGTGCAAAATAACATCAGTTACATAACTTTATTACATTTCATGAGAACCCTTAAGGACACTCAGGCACTTAACTTACGATACGTGAACCATCCATAGTGTATCAGGAGGTCCAGGCACAAGCTTGGCTGAAAAGAAAAATTAGCATATATTTCTTTTCACATATGAACACACATTTTCAGTGCAGTTGAGTTACATGACCCCACCATAACCAAAAGCTTTATTCCATATCACACCCCCCCCCTACCCAAGTGTACAAAGTTACTGAGAGCCACTTGGGGAGTAGTAAGGCAAAGAATAAAGGTGCTACTCAGCGAGTAGTTAGAGGTAGAAGAGTTTTGGTGGGGGCTCAGCAGTCTTTGTCTCATGAACCCAACTATTTACAAGTGGTCCTGGACAATGTCCATAAGTCCAGCAACTGAAAATGGTGAACAAACAAATGAAAAAGGCCCAAACAGGGGCATCAATCTAGACGACTTCTTTGAAGAAGGCCCCAATAATCGGGCATCAATCTAGACGAACAGCAGACAAATCAGGCTCTCAAACAGGAGTCCCTTGACCTGTAACAACCTGCAGGAAACCATATGTATAGGCAGGAAACCTCACACCCCCCTAGGGGATGGCTGGTGGTGCTCCCTTCCAAGGCAGGACTTTGCCACGGTATCCTTGTAGGACAGGTAATAATTGGGGTGGGGCTTCTCCACACGACCCCCATTGGAAACTCTCTCCATTAAGCTAAACTGCTTATCTTCTTGGAATTTTCCACAACTTTTCACAAAATGCTTCAGCACAGTGCGGCCATACCACCATTCATGGACCACATTGCTCAAAAAGGAAAAGTCACGCTCCCCCTTGGAAGCATTTTTCTGAAACAGCCCTCCTGATCCAATCTTCTCCCTTCGGATTAACTCTCCATAAACCCATTCGTCAAGGTGTTTCTCCACTTCGTCATAAACGAACTCAGGGGCATATGGCATGTAGTAGCCCCATTGATCAAACACCCGAATATTTATTATCCTCTGGATTCTCGACACCGTACGCTGCTTTTGGGGATCAGCACGGCCAGGAGAAACCCAAAAGGAAATATCAGTAGCAGGGTCCCCTGCAGGCGGCATGGGTTTGTCGAAGAAAGTGACCAATTCCTCTTTAGAGGACGCAGAAGATGAAGGCAGCGGTCCAAAATCCATTTCTCCCCAATCTGGGTCAGGAGAAGAATGCAAGGACTCAAAGCTGTTCCCTTCAGAGGAGCAGGAGGCGGAGGTAACCACACCAGTCAGCATGGTAGGTGGTTTTTCTCCAAACACTTTGGGAGGGGCGCGTCCGCGACCCCTTCCATTTGTAGAGGTCTTCTTGGTAGAAAGTTCCACACTCAGACCCCCCATGGAATCTGTAACTTCCTTCAATTCCTCCCCTTTAGGCTCGGCCGAGATAGGAGAAGAAGATGGTGATTTGGAAGTAATGGTAGCCCCCATAGGCTGTATAGTAGAAAATGGTGAAGCGGGCAATACAACAGGAAATGGTGGAGCCAGTATAATGGGCCCTGAGGATTCCTCCATTTTCATGAAGGGCCCCATCCAGCAGCTTCGCCCACACATCTTGCATGAGGGAGTCAGTCTCTTAAATGCAGCACCACATTCTGCCCCACACTCCCCGCAATATGGCACCATAATATTACAGCCAGGGCTGAGGAAATCTTCACCAAAAGTGCCCCTCCAGACATACCTGTTAGGTGAAGGGGCTGGTACGCTTGGGCGGAATGAAAAGGTGATATGTCCTTCTCGGGCCTCTGGGTCAGGCCATCCATCCCAGCCTTGATCCGCCATCCTTGTTTAGGACACGTGAGGGGCTGGAGAGTTTCGTGAACAGCGTGTACCTGCAGCCGCAGGACAAATATGATATGCTGGGACCCTGGAGAAAATGGATGATTTTGATTCCAGAGATCCACAGCAAGAAGCGGTATGCCTTTAGCAGTTATCGCTTTGTAGTGGAGGCAAAAGGCAAGTTCCCTTAGCAGCCGCTAAGGGTGTAGGCCTGTGCAGAGTTTGGAGCTCACAGAGATGCGTCCGTCCTCTAGGAAATCCTCCACAAAATGGCGGCGGTGACGTGACGTCAGGGAACCGCCTAGTCCAAGCGCGCCAAAGGGTATGCGCAGGGACAAAATGGCGCCTGCGAAATCTCGCGATGACACCAATGGCGCCAGCGAAAATTCACAGCGCACAAAAACAAAAACGCCAGCGAATATGCGCCTGGCGAAAGCACTAGTGGCGCAGGCGAATAATGGGACACGGGAAGAACCACCAAGCCCGAACCCACGGCCTTACTATGCGCACACCAAAAATAGCAAGTGCGTGCAGGACTGCCCTTTGCCTAATGGGTCCGGCAGCCTGTCAGCAAAATTTAAAGATACAGTGCACAATTTCACAAAAATTGTAAAAACACAAATATAGCCTGGATTGGGGGCGGAGCCCCACGTTGGGCGCCAAAATGTAACGCTTTTCTGGCCTATCCCGCCAATTAGGGGTTAAGGGTGTCCAGCTAGTGTATGAGCATGGGTTACACTGTGAAACTACACTCAGGGCGGAGCCTTCGCTAAATGGAAGCTTCCCCTTTAAGATGGTGTAAAACTACAACCCACAGGCTAATTAGTGTGAAAGATAGAATAATGGACGCCAGGAGGTTCTTAGATAGTGAAAACAAGTGAGATGGTTTATTTAGCTCAACAGATATGCAAAAGCAATTGACCACAGGTTTACTCACGCAGGAGTTGCAGTAGGAGTTAGCACATCACAGAGGAGAAAGGATAGCATTGATGATGATGCAGCATGTACAGATGTCACTCCTCAAGTTAAACAGTAGGAAGAATATCTCACTCCCAAAGACCAGCGACCAAAGTGAAACAGGATCGATCAAGTAGGGGTCAGGCAGTGCTCTGCTAAACTGAATTCCCTATCACTGAGTTCCTTACACTAAAGGCACCTTAAAAGCCTTTGGGAGGCTACTCCCTGCTATTCTCCTCGTTGGAGCACAGAACTGCTCATGCTACCTAAATCTGGCTATCTCTCTCTCTTAGAGAGACTATTACAAATCTGCCCTAATGATAGCTAATCCTCATTCACGGGATTGCCTGGTTCCCGACTTCAGCACCAAAGGTACAGGTCCCTGTGGGGTAAATGGCTTTACTGGGGCCTTGGTGATCCCAGGCTCAATGGGAAACACCTAGCAGCACAGACACCAGGAGCCAAAGAGGAAGAGGCCACTCCCTACACAGCACTATATAGCAGTGTGGCAGGGGAGTGTCATTACACTCTTTGTCCAATAGGTGTGGATGTTACACTTTACCAGTTAGAAGGGCTAGGCCCAATAACAAGGGAAAAGAGAACTTAAGCAAAGGTAGGGGATTAACTCTATAGGAGCCTAATAGATCCTATAGGTCCCTACACTATGAATACTGTACTGTATAGGGTAAGGGTAGAGAAGAACAAAACTATATTTCTGTCACACTGAAATGTGCTTTTTTAAGTCTGTAAAATGATTCTGGCTGATGTTTTCTTCTTAGTCTAATACAAATGGCATGCACTCTGATAGTAAATGACATTTGACAAAACACCTATTGCATTCTCTCCTTTTATTTTTAAAACACAATTCAACTGTGTCTCTGTATTTTATGTCACAAAGAGACAGTAATATATGAACATTTTAAATGCATTTTTAACATATACAGTACAAGTTAATTAGACCATTATGCAAAATAAATATTTTCATCTGTCATTCTTAAAATATCAGTATATAATGATATATGTCAGTTCTATGCAGCCACACTCAAATCCGGACTTCTTCAAATAAATTTAGTGCAGAGTCAAAAGTAGTATATACAAATCCATTTTGTGATAAATCAAATTGCTTTTATTTCACACGTCATACACATGATCCTTGAAAAAGGCCCTTATGTGGACTGAAACGTCGGATGTATGACGTGGGAAATGAAAGCAATTTGATTTATATATATGATTTATATATGTGGTATATATAACTTGGACTAGGCAGACCAAAAGTAGTTAATGTCCAGCTAGTGATAAGAGCATGGGTTACATGTGACACTTCAGCCTAGGGCCTTTGCTAAGTGGAAGATTTCAGGAACGGTGTAGTGTAACTACTACTCTCAGGCTACTGTGCAGTATAAATAGGAATAGTGGACGCCAGGAGGTTCTTATGGTGAAACAAAGGAGTAACAATTTTATTTGTTCTAGACAAATGACCCATGGGTTTACTTACAGACATGAGGTATATACATGTAGTATTAGCAGTGCTGAGACAGGCAAAGGAGGATACAGCTGGGGAATGTGACTCCTATAGGCATTGTAGTCAAGCAGTAAGGAACATCGCCAGGCAGATATACCTTTAAATGGTCTGGATCCCACCCAGTGGAATGGTCAGGGAGAAGGAGTCTAAGCCTGACGCCCTTATCCAACTGGGGTCCCTTCACTAAAGGCAATAAAGGGAGCCTTGGGAAGCTACTCCCTGCTACAGATCCTTGATGGGGCACAAAGCTGTTCTTGCTATCTGTAATCTCTAACTTACTCTCCTAGAGAGTTTATGACAGATATAACCCTGTCTCTAGCTAACCTTGTTCACGTGGTTCCCTGGTCCCTGTGCTAGGAAGTGGTCATTACACCCCTTGGCCAATAACTGTATTATGTAACTACTTAAAATAGATACATGGGATACACTTTTGCCAAGCAACTAGGGAAAAGGAGGAAGGGTAGGGATTCAAAGCCATTGGGGCATTTTAACCCTATGGGTCCCTACATATATATATATACGTAGAGATAATCGGCACTCACCATTCACTTGCTGGGTGCTAACCAATCAATACTTATTATTCACAGTCCATGAAAGCACTCACAGCGAACGCCATACAGCGGGTATCAAAGCATTATTTATTGGTGCATGGTGTATCAACATGTTTTGGCTCACCTGGAGCCGTCATCAGGATCTATATATAGGAGGGCCATCTTTTATAGAGTAAATTTATAGCAAAAATTTTTTTTTTAAAAAAAAAAGAAAAGTATTTCCCTTGTTCTGTACTAAAAAAAACAGTACTTGCACTTTATAGTAACTAAGATGCAGGAATCCATATTGGTGGCAAAACAATCCTATTGGTTTCATTTTATATTTAAATGTTTTTTAATAGACAAGTTACGGAAATATAATTTTTAAGAAGAGCTTGAAGGTGTGGTAATCTTTTGAAACAAATATAACAACTTTTGTCAGGAAGAAGTTTTATTACATTTACTGCACAGTGGCAAAAAATATAAAATGCGCAAACTTCGTCCACTGTCGGAAGTGGTCGCTAAACAGTTTCCAGGTTTACAAAAGCTTTATTAAATTCTCGCAACGCAAAATTTGTTCGCACAAAGGCATAACTTTTCGCATTGCAAATAGTTTTTCTGTTACCAATATTTATTACATTCCCCAAAAATTGTCTTAATGTCCTTAATATAGAGTCTTGTCTGTGTCATATATATGTATGGATGCACACCGTTCCACAATCAGCACTGCATTTTGGGTTGGTATAACAACCAGACCAGTGGCTAAAGACTTTCTTGAGCATGGTCTACTTTTGTCTACTTTTAAATATATAGCCATTGACCATGTACCACCTCTCAGGAGGGGTGGAGATAGATTAAAAATTTTGTTGCAAAAGGACGTCTTTCGGATTAAAAAATTAAATTCCCAGGCCCCCGGATAAATGAGTACTGTTCTTTCTTGTGTTTTCTGAGGCATTGCTGATATCAGCACAAATCAAAAAAAAATATATGAGTTACCACACACAGCAAAGGGCTGCAAAGTACTATATATGTGAAATTGAAAACAACATTTATGTTAAATTTCATCAATAGCCTTGAGAATAATGGGAGTGGTTTTCATATAGCAAAAATAATACATGAAACTGTCTTTAAAAATGAAATAATTGTATGTAAATCTAAGTATGCCCTGCAGTGTATTGTTCACCTCCCGTACCTGTCACACCGAGAGTACTATTTGTTCTGTGCTGTCACCCCTGAGTAAGTTAAAACTGCAAGCAAGACAGTGCTCAGAGGTTATGTATACATCAAACTAATTTTTTTTTCTTGTTGCTGATTAGACATTGATGAATGCACTGAAGGTTTTGTTCAATGTGACAGCCGTGCTAACTGCATTAACCTACCCGGCTGGTACCACTGTGAATGTAGAGACGGCTACCATGACAATGGAATGTTTTCCTTAGGTGGAGAGTCCTGCGAAGGTCAGTGTAACATATTTTTTAGTGGAAGTAAAAAACTTTGGGGCCCGTTAACTAAGCAAAATGTATTCTAGCTATTGGCTTCTTCATAGAAATGAAATCTACTATGCCAACGTCCAACAATTTACCCTAATCCAAATTGTTTTGATATAACTAATAAAATTAAGACTAAGAAACACATTTGCAGCTTTAAACCTAAAGCTTGTTTGGAAGAAGGATTAAAGGGCACCTGTTGCCAAAAAATATCATTCCCAATCAATGGTGCGGGCTAATAGAGCTTGCACTCCAGTTGGGGGTAAGAGTAGTATTTTTTTTTTAATTGCCCCCTGCCAGTGCAAGACCACCCACACGATAGATACCTCCCAATGCGAGTGTCCTAGTTCTGGTGGGGGGCAATTTTTTTTTAAAGTGCAAGCTCAAAAAGGGAGGGGTTACTCTGAAATGCAAGGGAGTGGCAGAAGATGCAGTCCTCAATGGGTCCCAGACTTTACTGTTTTCCTTAGACCTGTGCCCTCACCCTATACTGTGCACCCTGCAGTAATTTTGTGCTGCCAAAATGAATTCGGGGGAGGCAGGCTCTTGACCCCTTAGTGGTCTTCTTGCACTTTTGCAATCCGGATAATGGCAGAAAATATAACTCTCTGCTTGACAGTACCATATACACTTATACATTATAGAAATAGTATTCAGAGCCCTCGCTGTCAGCCTCTCTGCATAATAAACACAAGAACTATTCATTTGGAGCAAGCATTTCTTTGTGGGCTTGAATCTGCACACAGACCTGCCAGTGCCGGATGTCAGCTGGAGTAGTGTAAAGTTAACTGCCATTGGACTCTCAAATAGTGGAAATACTTTGTATGGTGTGATGAATCGCAAGACTTATCCATTAACTGACAGGCTAACAGATAATTCTTGGTTTGGTGGATGCCTGGGGAGCACTTAAAATATGTAAAGAAATGAGCACTCCCACAGAGACCACAGCTGGAGATAAAACTGATGTTAATTTCATATAGTTAAAATCACAGATTGCCTGATGCGTCTCATTTAATACGTAATCATAGGCTAAAATACACAGCTTTCACAGAACCGTTATATAGGAAGTAAGGACAGTTAATTAGTAACCACCCGAACACCTAATTGAAACATTAAAAACAATTAAATACTACTTAAGAACAATATGAATAACATTGTTCCCTTAATCTCATAAAAAAATGCCCAGGGAGCACTACCTGCAGGTGTATAAGATGGTATCTGCAACATTTGGTGGGAAAAGAACAATAATGGTTTGAGATCCTTTTTCATATTTTGGACTAGTTTTTCAAATTAGCGTGTGCTTTGGCTATTCACTAACAGGCTGTCTTCAAGTTTTGTGACATTTTTTACTTACTTCTGTAATGGTTTGGTCGTTGTGCTTCCTCTTCTATCAGGCATGATGCTTAGCATGCTCTTTCTTTGCTTATCCATCCCTGGACATGCACATTGTCAAATACAGCCTTGCACCAACTCAGCACAGAACACTGTGTCATTTCCAAACCTTGGCCTGTATATTGATTCTTCCACTGTTTGCCCTCTACACCGACCTTCCCCTGAATTCGCCCCTGCGTTTTCCTTTAGTTGTTGTAGTTCTGTCCTGTCTGGGCTTGTCTTCAAGTTTCCTAGCTAAGACGGATCTCTACAGGTTCTGCCACAGAAAGCGCTCCATGTCATTGTTGTACCTGTGAGATGTGATGTTCCATCTTTAATGAAATGATCAGATCCTGTTAAACAGTTGTTGCACATACAGCAAAAAACTATACCAGTACAGGCTATTAAAGAAGCATAAGGAGGACCAATCTAACATTAATACCCTTAGTTTCAGAATGAGATGTTGGACAGACAGATGGCCTTATACTTCTGGTAATTTACTGTTCATAGATTGTGGAATGGGGGAGACAATTTGTTTTTTTTTATTAATTTATTTTAAAATGTGAAATTAATAAAGTTATATTTAAAAAGTCATTTTGCAATTAGAAATGTATAAAGTGTAATTTCTAATACTTAGCAATCTTAAAAATGTGTTCTGTATCACTGATTCTTTTATGTTATGATATATTTCATATACAGTTTATAGTGTTTTTCTCTAGGACAGCTCCATGAAGCTTGGTTTCCAGTAAATAATCTAAGAGAGTGTTGTATGCTGTTTTTCACAGACATTGATGAATGTGCTACAGGAAGGCACAGCTGCAGTAATGACACCGTGTGCTTCAATTTGGATGGTGGATTTGATTGTCGCTGTCCACATGGAAAAAACTGTTCTGGTGACTGCACACATGAAGGAAAGATTAAGCACAATGGCCAGATTTGGGTGCTAGAAAATGATCGCTGCTCTGTTTGCTCATGTCAGGTAAATAATTTATGGAAAATGGCCAATTGATTGTGTTCCTTTGATTTATTTCCTTTGATTTTCCACCTCCGAAATTGATTTACCTAAAGTGTAGTGAAAGGTTTTGTTTTCAAAACATCATATCATTATCAGCTGCAAAAGCAGAATTCTGGGAGTTTAACAGAAATTCAGCTCTTTTTCTGTAAAACAGCACAACCAACACCTGCTGACTGCTGGACAAGTCCATGTGTTGGAGGTAGGGGGAGGCATTGGGTTTGCCACCTAGGAAGGCAAAAAAGCCAGAAGCCCTAGATGCTAATTATTTCAAGAATATTACAAAAAATATACATGCAACGCACAAAAGAGGTAACGTTCTGTAAAATTCGCACTTTAGTGAATTTGCAGAGTAACGAGTGTTCGCTTGAACGAAAATTGGCCTGGCGATAGGGCGAAACTGCACACAAAGCTTCAAATGGGGTTTCTTGCCTTTTTCTGGATCAGCTAACAGTTAGGCAGGTTTATACAGACTTTAAAGGTTAAACTTGATGGTTTTTTTCAACCTAATTTACTATTTTACAGCGTCGGACTGGGCCAGCGGGATATCAGGAAAAAACCCGGTTGGCCCCGGGCTCTTGTGGGCCCCGCCGGCCCATCTCCATTTGTTGATGCCGGCAAATAAAAAAAAAAATTTGCCAGTGTTTCCTTCACCACCTTAGACCTGGCGAACTGATAAGATAAATCTTATGTCAGTAACCGGAAAGTCATAAAAGTTCTAAAAAACGCTGGTGTTATTTCATATTTTAAAGAGGTATTGCCTTCAGACGTTCTAACTATTAAAGATTTTTGTGTTCATTTTTTTTAACCAATTTGAGGGGCTAGCAAAAGTTCGCTATGAAATGATGCTACCGAAACTTCGCCAGCATTCTGCTGCTGAGATGCAACTTCGCATTTTTGTGAATTAGCATAGTGGCAAAGGATTTGCATGAATTGGTGCGAAGTGTGGCAGTTCATTTGCTGGTGAAAATTCACCCTTTAGTGAATTTGCCCCTTTGAATATATGCCTTTGTTCAGCATGCACCATGGTTTGTATAGAAAATGTCTACATCTGACCTCTTATCTAGCTGAGAAAAAAGATAATTTTACATTGACCTGGCAGCCCTGGATCTCCTATTTGCATATTCATAAGAAACTGTAACTTGAAACTGTTATGCAGGATTTTTGCCTTCAAGCTCCCCCCCCCCCATTCTCTCCCTATCCTTTTCATACCCTTCTTACTCTTTCTCTGCCTATCTCTAATGTTAGCTGTTTATTCTACTATACGCTATCTTGATCTGCAATGGTTTACGAATATGTGAGACAATTAGTATTGACACTTAAACGTATGTCTTCTGTAAACTTGTTTATTTCCTATGAATAAAGTTTTCTTGAAATACAAAAAAAAGAAAATGTCTACATTTAAAAAGTTCAAGGATTTTCTGTGTAGTGAGTGCAACTATTTTTACATATTTAGGGAACAGGTAAAATTATCCAATATTTTACAAATAGATCTAAGGAGCATCTTAGACTTAAAAATGACTTGGGTGGCAGTATTACGACTACAAGCCTATAGTTGCACAATGCTGTTTTGACAGATAGCAGCTGGACAGAAAATACAGACTGTAACTGCAAAGTATATGATCCAAGACAAGCAAGGAAATAGATTAAAAATAAAAGAGACAAATTACAAAGATCTAACCTGTAAGGCCATAAAATCTTATTGGTTTTTCATTAGCTCACTTTAGTCTTTAACTGCTTGATAGCTCACCTTAATGTGGTCATACACTGCCAAATCTGGGCTTGATTTGCCATCCACTCACAGGGGCAAATCAGGCCAATTTGATTATTGGTCTCTACTGTGGCCAATCAGACAAAGATTGCCTAAGTGCACTGCTGCGCTACTCATCTGACGGACAAGTCCATTTGGAGGAACCATCTATGGCCATCTTTAGAAAGATGAAAACACAGATGTACGTACAGCACAGGCCCTCTGCCACCACCTGTTTCTTGATACTTTATACTATATACACAAATGTTGTTCAACCTTTGTGCAACCATGAACAATTTTGGTTACATTTGCATCTAGTAGCAACAAGTGAGTTTTATCACTGTAGCCAACAAAACTTATTGTTACAATAATTATATTATACAGTATATATTAATTATTTCTAATGAAGACATTTAACATCTAGCTCTCTTTTTAGCAAATGTATAGTTCGTCGTTTTGTGGTACTAAATGGAATATACAAGGAAGTTTCTATATCCATATACATGATACAATTTTCATGTCAAGCCATATTTCACTGTATTGTTTTCTATATATATATATTATGTATTCTATATATATATACTTTACTGCAGGTTGGGTTAGTAATGTGTCGCCGTATGGTTTGTGACTGTGAGAATCCAACTGTTGACCTTTTTTGCTGCCCTGAATGTGACCCAAGGCTAAGTAGCCAATGTTTGCACCAAAGTGGAGAGCTGACATATAAAAGCGGAGACACATGGGTACAAAATTGCCAGCAGTGCCGTTGCTTAGTAAGTATGAAAAACAAACCTTCCCCAAAATATTTCTTTCAACTGCATGCAAGTAATTGGTTGACAAATGAAATGTGTTGTTACATTTATGTCTCTGCTCTTAGCAAGGAGAAGTTGATTGCTGGCCCTTGCCATGCCCAGCAATTGATTGTGAATTTAGCGTGGTTCCAGAAAGTGAATGCTGCCCACGTTGCGTCAGTGACCCATGCCAAGCAGATATTATACGCAATGACATCACAAAGACTTGTGTAGATGAAACAAATGTGGTTCGGTTTACAGGCTCCTCCTGGATAAAACATGGCACGGAGTGCACCCTCTGTCAGTGCAAGGTAAATAGATTTTAAACTGCAAAATCCCATGGTTCATTG
This sequence comes from Xenopus laevis, assembly GCF_017654675.1. Classification (NCBI taxonomy): domain Eukaryota; kingdom Metazoa; phylum Chordata; class Amphibia; order Anura; family Pipidae; genus Xenopus; species Xenopus laevis. Next base: position 70,857,792 of record NC_054375.1, read on the forward strand.
TTTTGCATTTTTTGTCATAAAATACTTAATCAACCCTCGATATTCGACCCATAGTAAATGTAAATATTAATTGTTGTACAAAAACTTTTAATAAGTAAGGATGCACTGATTTGGCTGAATCCTGAATCCTTCATGAATGATTCAGTTTAATAGGGACTCGAATCTGAACCCTAATTTGCCTATCTGCATATGCAAATTAGGGCAAGGAAGAGGCAGAAAGATCCACATGCTCATTGAGCAGTTAAAAAAATGTCCTTCCCCCCCCCTTTTTTTGTGTGCCGAAAGTCACATGATTTTTAGGATTTGGATTCGATTTGTCCAGGCACTTGGATTCATCCGAATTCTGCTGAAACATGCCAAATCCTGGCGAAATCCAGAACCAAATCCTGGATTCGGTGCATCCCTATTAATAATCATTGGCATGCAGGGTATATTGATCTGAAAAATCCAGTAAATGGTTGAGCAATTATTTCTATGGAATATGTAGCAATGTAAAATGTGGGGTTTTTTCCACAACTAAACTATTTATAATGTACACATACTAAAATTTCCCAAATTATACATACCGTACGCCATGCCATATATATATCCAACGCACAGATTTCAGCTATGACAGGAATAAAAATAGCTGCCCAACTAGGTCATTTTTTTATTTATGGGAAATTCTGCTTTCCAGATAACAGTGAGATTAATGAGAGTGTTTCTGGTACAGCTGACTAAAACAGATTTCTAAGTTGGAATAAGGATGGCAGTGTCTTTGTAACTTAATAAATAGTCCTCATAACATAAAGGTTTTCTTGACCTATTGAACTGCTAAAATATGACCTTAATGCTAAAGATTATTTTTAGTAAATTTGAATGTTGGACAAGGTCCAATGCAGTGGATTGTTTAGTAATGTAGACATTTTGGCTACCCCTATTTGCCATGCTGTGCAATCTATCAAACAACAGCTAACATTCTAGTAAAAATATAAATATAAAAAAATCAATTTTACACTTGTGAACTGTACATGACTGCAAGTAACACTTGGGTCAGAATTTAATACTACAATTTATCATGAATCCTCATATGCAGCCATTTGCGACTACGGACAGGAGTATGGAAGCCAAAATATCAATGGGCCAGTTTAATATAGACACAGGAAACTACAGCCTTTTGTGTGTTACTGATACATTAGTTGTCTAAATGTACTCGCACACCCTGGCCTTCACAGAAAACAATTCCCTGGTGCACAGCAATGGAGGAATCAGCTACCTCACTTCCCAATGGATGCAAAAAAATTCACTGGCACACAAGTAATGCTGGCAGCATAAACCTTGCTTAAATTTTATTGCAGCATGCAATGTTTCGGGGTTACCTGCTTGATAAATGGGGTAACCCCGAAACATTGCATGCTGCAATAAAATGTAAGCATTGTAGTTTATCCTGCCAGCATTACCTGTGTGCCAGTGATTTTCTTGCATTATTGATACATAATCCATCTGTCCCACTGACTGCCTAGGTGAATTAGGATTGTATAGTCAATAATATATTATTATACAGAAAGCAATATGGAGCCATATACCTGAAACATGGTAACATATTTATTATTAGAGTAGCATAATCATTCCAGGCTTATTGCCTGAAAAGTGTGCATTTTCCTGTTATTCCCTTTCAAGTGTGCTATATAAGACCTTATAATATAATCTATCTATGCAATATACTGTATCTATCTAAGTATTATTTCTGGCAGTGGATTGTGCAGTTCTGAAATGCCATACCTGTTGTGTTTAGAGTTTCTCTTAGAAAAGAATAATGAAAATGTAAATTACTGGCCTTGGAAGTACTGTATGTAACTTTGCATTTAAACCCACTACTGAATGCAATTTAAACTCTAGTAGCATTACATAAATCTAGTAACTGCACATTGGTGTCCATCCTCTGACACAAGACTTCATATTTTAAGTCTACTAAAAAATATTTTAAACAATAATTAAACCGAATAAGTATAAATTATATTCTTTTTAATTAAAATTGAGTCTATGGGAGATAACCTTTCCATAATATGGAGCTTTCTAGATAACAGGTTTCCATACCTGTACTAACAAAAGCAACAAAGTAACAAGTGCAAATCTTGCCAGCTCTTTCCTTTTCATCTAGTGGCTCATATATGAACATTAATGAAGGGGTGGAGATATATATATATATATATATGTGTAGATATATATACAGAGGTTTCACTGTATACATCTACGTTTCCATATAACAGATTATTTATACACTTTACCTTTAGAAAGTCTTGGATTCTAAAAAATAAATACTATTTATTATACTGCCTCGACCATAGGTTTCTGACAATCTCTGACCAGATGCATCACCTGATGGTTTCTTTAAGACCTGACATGATAATGTATCTTGGGCCCTAGTATGAAATAGGACCTAGGCATCCATTTCTCTGTTTAAACAAAAGACGCTCTCATTTGTCATCTCACATCTTAATCCATCCATCCATCCAACTCTTTCTGTAATAGTTTTGTTGTGTATCATTGATTAGATACACAATAATCTCTTAAATGCTAGATGAGAAAGGGTGCCCTTGCCATGGCAGAACTTTCAACAGCCTCTTCTTCTGCACTGTTACTATTGTCTCTTTGGATATGCATAGAATTCTCCAGAAAAAATAGCAATATCTATATTATCTGCATCCCATGTTTGATTCAGGGTGTGGGAAATCCCTCCTGCTTGCATATGGTTTAGAGGATGGTCTTTTGAAGTACAGGGAAGCCATTTTATTGAGCATATTGAACCAATGTTTACAAGTTTACAAGGGTTTAGTATGAAGTGAAACCTGAAACCATATCCAATTTTTCTGCATGAGTTGAAGATGAGGGCATTTTTATTGAACTTGTTCTTTAATGTCCTTCCAACACACATTTATCTTTTTAAGCAAAGCGAGCAATTGATTATTCATTATATGGTCAAGTCTCCATTAGACCTGCTGCTTTCAAATGACAGAATAAGACATTCATATTTCACTTGGGCCATATTCAATTTTTAATGTATTCTCTTATACTGTTCAGAGAATCTCTTATATGAACTGTTCCTTTCAATATTCACCAACTAAATCCCATGGGAGAAAGATAAAATAATAAAAAAAAACATAAAAAGCATGAAATATTTATGAAGAGATATTATACAATCAAATTAGGAAAATATACATTCATTTGGTGACCTCGCCAAACGAGTGGATCTATTTGTGTATGGTAAGGCTAAATAGCTGTCAGGAAATATTGTAAAAAAAAAAAAAAGTATAGAACAGGTATCTTTCTGTATTATCCTCTAAATTTAAATTAAACATCATTTCCAGAAACAGCCCAATTTGCAGAATATTCTGTAAAATTTGCAATAAAAGCAAATCAATGAGCTTTGCTTTCTGGTTTATAGATTAAGCTAAACAATTTAATCTTTGCCCCACTTATAAATCAATTCTACAGCCTCTTTACTACAAGGAGTAAATAAATACAAATGTAAGTATATATACAGTGTATATGGAAGAGGAAGTGTGGTTGTAGAAATAACATTTATTATGTGTCAAAATGGAAAACCACATTCAACAAATTTCAAGAACATGATGCCCTTTATCATTAATCAGTATGTCCTCTGCTTGCCTGTCATACCATGTTTAGAGAAGCAGGGGCAACCTTTTGCTTTGAAGAGTAAGTGGAGAATATATCTTCAACCCCGTTCATTAGGTAGAGAGTGCCTAGAAACATAACCTTACTGCACTATAAATCCCTGGGAGGTAAACAGGAGTCATATACAGACAGAGGAAGGGGAAGAGGCTGTCTGGACAGAAAATACTATAAGCTAGCAGTTATCTTGGGTCAACATCTATTGTTATGATTTTTATAGGGCCCTAATTAATGAGCAAGTGAATCATGTTTTTTTTATTTTAATTAATGCATTTTGGGAACTGTAAATCACACATCTTTATGTTGATTTTATGCTCACTGTGAGCAATCTATAAATATTGATTGGACAGTATATTATTTTTATTATTAAGGTTTTGCGTTTTTGAATTTTCATAGACATTAAAGAACAAGAAGTGGTTTAAATAATTTATATAAAGTTTATAAATGTAACAATTTTCATAGACATGTAATAACAGCAACAATCACACTATTAAAACATATAGCACTATATTTAGTTGATTAACACATCCACTTAGATGGAAGGGGTCAGTGCAATTGCATTTACATCTTACATAGTCAAGAAAGATAGTTGTGGCGACTTGTTCTTAATCTATTCTCTTTGTGTCTAGATCAGCTCTTCCTAGGTCTATGATTGGATGGTTTAAGCTTTTATACCTTATTATAGACTAAACAAACCCACCCACCATATTTACTCCTGAATTCACCCATGTAAGGTATAGAAACCTGTAATCATAGCTTTTATACTATAAGTCTTTTTGACCTCCATAGTGATGAGGGTCTGTTAAGTTTGCAAAATTCGCTTTTTTCTAGTTCACTGCTCTACGACACACAGCAGCATATCTGTGTAGCCAATTTATTTGCAGCAGTGTTTTAAAATGAATTATATGGATTTCAACACAAATAAAGTTGGAGTTAGGCCTTACATACTGTGCATAAATACGTCTGTCTGTCTGTTCACTACCATTTTACAGAATACTCTTAACCACCCAGCAGGCCGACCATGCATGAAAAAGTTGCCCCTTCCCCACAAGCCTCAAAGTAGTTGGAGGAATGGGAGACCACAAATAGGTGGATGAGTCTATTTGTAGTGTAATACCATCTATTGATCAGTTTATACACAATCAATGTTATGGTTTATGTGCTGAAATCTCACTAGTGGTGTCCCCTATTGTGCTCATCTATCATCTACTTAAAAAATGTGTTCTAACTTATACGTATCTATTCTGCTTTTTCACACTCTAAGGGGGTTATTTATAGTGATGGGCGAATTTATTCAGCAGGCGCAAATTCGCAGCCAATTTTCGCGTTTCGCCAGCGTAAAAAAAAAAAGGACGCCGGCATCTGTTTCGCAAATTTCGCAGGAAATTCCCTAATTTTTCGGCGAAGCGAAACGGCGCAAATTCGCCCATCACTAGTTATTTATTAAAGTCCAAATTTATATCAATATTTTCTAAAAAAAACTCAGACCTAATCCACACGTTTTTTTTTGGCTTATTTATTAATACACTTTCCCGAAAATTTTGTCTGTGGGAAAAAATCTGAAAAAATCATGAAAAATACAAATTTTCTGGGATTTCCACCTGAAAAGTCCGATTTTTGTCTGAAAACCCCGGAAACTTCGGATTATTGCACGAAACCCAGCGCAGATCAAAAAATCTTTGGAACTTCTCACATTGACTTACAGTATATGCAACCTCGGAAGATCTAAAATCGGATTTTCTGATTTGGATTTTTTCCATCCTCGCGGTATAATAAATTACGAGTAGTGATGGGTGAATTTGCGCCATTTCGCTTCGCCGAAAAATTAGCGAAATTCGCGAAACGGCGAAAAATTCGTGAAACAGTGCCGGCGTCTCGTTTTTGACGCCGGCGCCTGTTTTTGACGCCGGCGTCTGTTTTTTCTGAAAAAATTTTTTGCCGACGGCGAATTTTTTCCGCGAATTTTCGCGGGCGTTTCGGGAATTTATTCGCTGGCGGCGAATCGTGCAAATTCACCGCAAATTCGCGCCTGGCGAATAAATTCGCCCATCACTAATTACGAACAATGTGTTTTTTTAAATTCCAATTTTATACTTTATATTATATTATAGTTTGTGGGTTGATCTTATTCACCCGAATTTAACAAAATTGTTTCTTTTTAATAAAATTCGATTTGTCATTTTTTCCCCCGAATTTCGAGTTTATGGGAATTTTTATAAACTCCCATAAATTCTAAATTTCGACCCTTGATAAATATGCCCCTTAGTATGCTATAGAATGGCCAATTCTAAGCAACATTTCACTTGGTATTCATTATTATTTTTTTTATAGTTTTTTAATTATTTGCCTCCTTCTTCTGACTCTTTCCAGCTTTACCTGAAAAGGCTTTTTTGCTGATTGGCTGCTGTGAGTCACAAGACTAGACTAGGACTATATACGGCCTATTAGTTGGGCATAAGTGCAGTGTATATTCATAAAGAAAACATCAAAGGGAGCTGCTTTCATCAGTTACAGTATAAGGGTTTGATCCTGGGACCTCCTGGTTAAGAGGGCAGCAAAGCACACTCTTCTTTCCTTTTCATCTGGGTCCCTGGCTTAAGCTGGCCATAGACGCAAAGATCCGATCGTACGAATCGTGGATTCGTACGATTTTCGGACCATGTGTGGAGAGTCCCGACATTTTTCGTCCGTCGGAGATCGGTCGTTTGGTCGATCGGACAGGTTAGAAAATTTCTGTCGCCTGCCGATAATATCTCTGCGTGTATTGCCGATCGTACGATTTTCAGTGGGAGACTGTCACTAGTGTTGTCAGACATAAGTATCGTACGATTGCTGTCAGGGGCAGAACATTGGGTGATCTGTTCTTATTTGATCGGAATGGTAAAGACTTTGATCTGAATGGTTAGTGGAGGGTCGGGAGATGGGAAAGTCCGATCGTACGTTGATTCGTACGATCGGATCTTTGCGTCTATGGCCAGCTTTAGCTATTTCGCCCCAGCATCCTTATTGGTGGTGGGTTGGGGTCAGCAAATCAGGGCTGACTCTCACCACTTTTGCTTCTTGTTTCCAGTCCAGTTTAGTCCTGCTCCTTGATTTCTGCTCTGTCTGCTCTGTCTGGCTCTGCTCTGTCTGCTCTGTCTGTTCTGCTCCCCAGTCGTGCTCCAGTCTGTTCTTGACTCTATGCCAACTCCGTCCTGGTAAAGCCTGTTCTTTAGTCTTCACCGGCTCTGTCACAAATCTGTTCCTGTTCTTCCACCTCTCCCTTTAGAAATCCCTTACAGTTCCTGACAATCACTTACTTTGTAGAAGTCATAGAAGAATTCACTAAATGGGGTTATCTCAGTGTTACACTAAACTGAAATCAGCCCAATAGCATGTGCCATTTCTAAAGTCACTCATAATGGAAAGGTTTTGTTTTAAACATTACATTAAATTGTTCTAAAAGGTGGGAGAGTTAGTAGTTACAGTGCATTTGTTGAGAGATTCCAAATGTTAATTTACATTTTTCTTTCCTCTGTCTAGAATGGCCATATGTGTTGTTCTGTGGACCCTCAGTGCCTTCAGGAGCTGTGAAAAGAACTGATGACTTTGGTCTCCAGAAAAAATACAAAGAAGCAAATACAAATAAAGAATGTTATTCATCCTCAAAGACCTTACACCAAAAATGCACATAATTTTAAAATAGTATTAAAACAATATTGCTTAATATAACCATTTGCAGAATAAAATTATGGAGGAGAAAAAACAAATGGCTACTGAACACCTTATAACTGCACTACATTTTTGTCAGCTTGAGGCCAGATATGTTGTGTATGCAGACGGAACTCAACCAGAAATTTGAAAACAACAAACTAAGTAATGTCCTGAAAAGTTCAGTAGGTCTCAATGATTACAACAGATTTTTTTTAATTCTAGTTTTCCAAATGGTTGAATTCCACCAAAAAACAAGGAAGCTGACTCATAATGACACATGCACACACCCACGCTGAAAAATGACCTATATAGCTTTGAGAGATGCATTTGTTTGATCCTTGTTAAAATGAATCTGTTATATTTCTCACTATTTAATACCTGCACATTTTCTGGGTTGTCACTGATTTTTGGCTGAAATATTTTATTACATATTGTAGAAAGTGTTTTTGAAAAAAAAAAATCTATTGGTATAAATGTGATAAAAGCACCTCTTATTCTTTTGAAACCAATTGAGTTATTCCTGTATTGGCATGGTATAAAAGGTGTGCTCATTGGGGAAGTCCATCATTTATGTTTTATTTTCTTGCACTTATTATTTTTGAACCTGTTTAGTACAATTGTGTTCTTGTGAAGATTTAAATAAATGTTTCTCTTACAAACAGTTTTGACATGTCAGTTTTAAAGAAATGTGTTATGCACTACAGGATGTAATGTTCTGTGTAATACCAGATGGTCTGGTCTGGTTCCTCAGATATATTACAGGAAACCATGATATATTATTTTAGAAGCAATCACAAGATTTTTTTGTTTTGGTAGTCCTGAAAAATGATAATGGATCACATACCTGTACTGGATTCCAGACCATAGGGGAATATTTATAAAGGTGTCTGATAAAGTGATTCATACAAAAAAAGTATCAAACATGGTATAAAATGGCATATTTATAAAGTTTGTTCATTACACTTTAGTAAACTTTAGTAAACCATTTATCATAGTCACATAATCCAACCATTTTAAGGAGCTAATCAGAGGCAAAACTACTACAGGAAACTATGTACAGTCATCTTTTTCTTCTCATTATCAAAGTAAAACAATCTCAGTTTTATGGGTATGGAGAATATTCATTATTAATAGATTTTTCTTTTGTTAAAGATGGTTTACAAATCATATTTAATCATATGTAATAGTAATCTGGAAAATATTTTGTACCAATTAAGCAAGTCTGCCATGAACTTGCTTTTAAATCGATTTTTGGGAAACTACCCAATCCATCAGAATATTTTAAACAGCCAAAAGGCTTTGATAAATGTGCCAGCTCATTCAAACACTTTCCAGCCTGTCAGGGAAAATGTCCTGACAGTCAGGAAAGTACTTATAAATGTAATGAAATTTGAACTGCTGGGAATTCAATTGAATTTTTTAGTTTACCTTTTCAAAAATCTATCTAAACAATTTTGAAGAAGTTTTTGTTCCAATATTTCTGAAAATCAATAAAAGCTAACAACCTTTACTAAGCTCGAGTGAATGTTTAAATTTCAAAAACTTCGAATTTCGAAGTAAATTTTTGGGTACTTCAACCATCGAATAGGCTATATTCAACCATTTGACTTCGATTGGAATGATTGGAAGTAAAAATCTTTGGCTATTCGGCCATTCGATAATCGAAGTACTGTCGCTTTAAAAAAAACTTCGACTTGATACTTCGCCAAATTAAAGCTACCGAAGTGCAATATGTTAGCCTATGGGGACCTTCCACAGCACTTTTCTAAGGTTTTTTTTTCGAATAAAAATCCTTCGATCGATCGCTAAAAAACGTTCGAATCATTAGATCGAACGATTTTTATTCAACCGCAGGATTGCCAAATTTGTTGAAAAAACGTAGAGTTCGAAATTCGAATTCCAAGTTTTTTAATTCGATGGTTGAATTTCGAAGTTTTTTGTACTTCGAAAATTGACCCTTAGCAAATCTGCCCCTAATTGTCTTTTTTCAAGGTAGAGAGTTCTGGGTTACGTAGTAGTCAGTAATGCTGGCAGTTAAAATAACCAGAAGATAATTACCAGAATGCTTGAAACCATCTCCCAAATTGAGGTCAAAGTGGAACGTACTCCAAAAACTAAGGAGAAGCCTTGACTTCAAGGGGGTTATTTAATAAATATTGATTTTTTTTTTCTGGTTGAGGTTTTGTGGGCAAAAACTCAAATTTTTCAAGATTTATTATACCCATGAAGATGCAAAAAGTCAGATTCCGGGCGATAACGCAGAAAAATCTATCGATTCGGGAGTCAAATCTGAAAAATTTGAACGAGTCGGGTTTACGCTCGATTTTATCGAGTGTTTTCATGACCTGACTTTTTTGAGTTATTTTATTGATAAATAAGATAAAATCGTAGATGGGAGTTTGGTCAAACTTGATTTAAGAAAAATATGAGATAAATGTGAGTTTTTGTAAAGAACCCCCCAAAGTGTTAGTGAGATTGATTCGGTTTTTATACAATAAACTTTAAGCACAGGTATAGAGATGGGTTGATGCTCTATGCAGGTCACTGGTGTTGGTGGGCTTTAATGGGGATGTAAAAGCAAAAAAATAAAATCACATTTTTACTTTCTTTAATGAAAATAAAGCGATATACTTTGATTAAAAAAATTGAACCATTTTTATACAAAACCTGATATGCTGTGAAATTCACCCTTTGTTTACTTTCTCTGACTGCTGTAGAAAGTAAACTTTAGAAACAGTCCCACGTTTGAATGGCAGGGAAGCAACTTGCAGGGTTATTTTATGTTTTGTTTGCATAACCAGGCTAGCCTTAGCTAATCTCTATGCCAATAAACCCCTGCACCTTCCTTCCCAGCCGTGCAAAACTCAGGCCATTCTGTTTGTTTCCCAGAAGAGCAGTCCGCGACCGTGTAGAGATTGGTATCCGCAACAGTAAGAGTAAGTCAAGGGGGAATTTACCTGCATACAATCAGGGGTTTCATAAAAACGGTACAGATTTTTTAATTGAAGTGTATTGGGAATATGATTCTTTTTCACTAAAGAAAGTAGGTATTTTGAAGGAAATAGGTATTTTTGCCTTTATATCCCCTTCAATAACAGGGGGATACATATAAACACAAGAGTTGACTATAACACACAAAATCTACTTAAGTTTGGTTAAATTACTCTTCACAGGCCGGTGCTCCTATCAGCAGAAAACTGGCCCGTGTTATTCCAGGGAGCATCACAGAGCGATCCTCTTCCGGTTTCTACTTGCTTCTAGTGGTTGCGCATGCATATTAGAGTGAAAAACCGAATTTAAACTAAAAAGTCGGCTTTTTTATTCTACTGCGCATGTGTCTGCCCCGGGAAATTTGTGGTGCTTGCTGGAATAACCGCGGGCCGTTGCAGTTTTCTGCTGATAGGATGTCAGGACTGCCAGAAGTACCCGACCCAGAAGTATCTGACGGCGCTGTTTACATTCCCGGCAGTCACATGAAGATCCAAGATGGCGGCGCCCATGCTGAACACATGGCTGCAGCATCGCTGTATGATGATGTCATCACTGGTGCCGGGATCTCATCATAAAAGGGCGCCCAAAACACTGTGACGGCGCCCAAGAATAGGATCTGCTGCCATTAATCCTGGGTTCCTGTTTGTGTTTCCTGATTCCAGCCTTATTCCAGCCTGTTTCCAGCCTGTTTCCAGCCTGTTTCCAGCCTGTTTCCAGCCTGTTTCCAGCCTGTTTCCAGCCTGTTTCCAGCTCCCAGCCTGAATCCTGCTCCCAGTCTGTTTCTAGCTCCTACCTTGGTTCTGACCCCCTGCCTGAACTCTTGATATTTGCATCTGATCTGCCTGCCCTCGTTAACTCCTGCCTGTGACCACTACTACTGATTCTGCTTAACCCTTTGAATACCGCGACCTTGCTCCCTCAAGAGGGCTTCCTCCTTGATCCAGACTACCTCCCTGGAGGGAGCTCTCGGCTCCCTGACATAGGAGCACCGGCCTGAGGTTTCAGGTAAGTAAATACAATCACTTGGGGTGCCTAACATTTGACATCCCCATCTTTCCTTCTCCTTTAATCAACAGTGTTTAATGGTATTTTAATATATGAATTGCAGCTAAGTATTGTTTTAATTAGGAAGTTAATGGTAGGCCATTTTTAATGGAAAAAATATTAAGCATGGATTCAATTTGTTTGGCTGAATTGCCATTTTTAAGTCATTAAAGTTGGTTGAGGTGGATGGTCCCCATCTGTTGGTATTGAGAATTGTTTATTGTCCCAATTGGATATATATATGATAATTGATAAATTCATGCTGATTTTGACTTATAATGCTATTCTCCAGGAAATAACCCCAGATGTCAAACTCACAGGTCTATAATTGCCAGGCTGAGATCCTCCTTTAAAAATTCATGAAAATGAGTGATGACATTAATATGTGATGAAAAATGTACACTTGTCTGTGGTTTTTCAATAAAATTGAATTACAAGTGTAATCTCTGCAAACACATGGACATCCAGACACATGTGCACCTGAGCTTTCTATGCTGGGTCAGGTTCATTACACACTGCCTTGCCTGCCTTCTTCTCCCAGCAGGTGGACCCAACCAGACCCAGCAGCACAAATAGAAATATATATTAAATGAAAATAGATATAATAAAAAACTAGGTGGGTATAGGAGCAAATTTTCAATAGTGTATTATGGCTTTTTTATATCAAATCAACAACTTTTATACTGCTACTGACACATTTTGTGTGAATTTTAAGGCATACTACACAACTGGCACGACATATACCTTATTATTATTGTATGGACAGTAACGTTTTGTTATTCTAGTAACGTATATAGAGATTTTTTTAACTGTATGGGTCATATTAAAGAAAATGGCATATGCTGTAATCATTATTTAGTGTTTCATCGTTAACATTTGTATTTCAGGCTCTCCAGTGAAGAAAGTCATTTATGCAAGTAAACATATTGACATTCTAAGCAAGTTGCTGAAGGAAATTGAGCAGCTTAATGAAAACAAGCAGAGGTTAGATAGGGAGAGGGTAAGAGTGACAACAAATCTATTGCTGGCTCTGCTGGCAATTGGCTTACTTACAGAAGTTAATTATCCATAGCTTTATTGGCAATTGGCTTACTTACTTTATTCCGAGTTTTATTGGATAGTGGATTTCTGTCGTACTCAATATGACAACTATGACAGGGTTTCCAATCTTTTTTTGCCTGAGTCTGTGCCTGCATAATAACATTACCCACAGTTGGGCTGGGTCTAAGCTTCAATTCAAATAATATTCTCACTTAAAACTTTGATATAGGGATTCCCTTTGAGCATAAGTGCATTAAACCTATGTATGTGCTGTGAGACATGAACACACATTTGTTACATATTGTATTGTATCCTTCATATATATATTAAAAAAAAAAAAAAAAAAAAATATATATATATATATATATATATATCATCAAAAAACTGCACTCACAGGTCTTTAAATTATATATATATATAAATATATATAATGTATATACCTCAAAGTCAATATGTCCTCACTCATTTTCAAACTATTTGTTGAGGTGCATGGTTGGTTAAGTATCCATATGGTTGGTAAGGATCAGCACTTTCATGTGTTCAAAAAACAAAAACTCTATTTCATATTCCACTTGTGCCCAATGTTTTGATCCACATTAGGACCTTTATCAAGGATATATATGTAAACAAATGTAAAGCTGTAAAGTCAGAAAAGAACTCTGAGCTCTGAGAAAGTCATGAGAGAAAAATTGGCTTTGTGGATGCTAGAGCAGAAAGTAAGCAGAGGATAGTACCACTCCCATTTTTGGATGCCCAGGAAAGATTAATCCAGAAATTATGAAGCAGGAAGAGAAGAATGAATTGTCCACTTATACTGTGTGCTGCAAAAATGTGTGTCAGTTATTTAATTATAATGTTAATTTGCGCAGCATAGAATATCAAGTATTCAATGTATTGAAATCCTATTGTATATAGGATACATATCATATTAGGTCAGGCACTACCACTACTTGTTCATTTACATTCATTACTAGACCAATGCTATATATATATGGCCCCTTTGTAGCCTGGACTTGTAAATATTCCTTGTCATAAAAGGCAGTGTGGGAGCAATCATGTATTCAGAGCCAGCACGACTGCACAAACGATAATGTTTGCAAAGCACAATAAACAAAATGTTAAATTATATTTTTAACACAGAACTTCTGGGAATACAGATTTCTTCTTGCAAAACGTTCTCTCTCAACTTTTTTGTTATAGGTAATGCTTTATTACTTTTAGACATGTAAAACAAATGCACAACAGAAAATAAGATTAAAGAAACATAACAACAACATTTTTAGTTCAGTGCTGTGGTTGGTATATATCAGTCATTTTATACATTTAAAAAGAATTCGCTCATCAGTGATAGTGAAACACTATACTTATTTCACAGACATTAATTTCAAATCATCCACTTCATGGGGATCTGGGGATTCTTGTGATTGAACCTTGTCCACCTAGTCCTGCCTCCTACCATGGACTCCAGATTTTCCTCCTTGGCTTAGGCTAGATTCACATGAGTTCCACTAGAACTAATAATGTAGTGTGATGTAAAATGTACAATTTTTACTGCAGCAGATGATTAGTATAATAGAACAGTTGTTGCTTTTTTTAATTATAATTCATTTCATCCTTACTCCGACCATCCACCCTGACTGTGAAGTACAGTATGGAAAACATACATGCACCACATTGTTGAACGAGTGCAGCATAATATCTTGGAAGAGAATATAATACAGGCATGGGTTCTGTTATCCTGAAACCCGTAGCTCCCAAGAATGCTCCGAATAACAGGAAGGCCATCTCCCATAGGACCCATTTTATCCAAATATTTCTTTTTTCTCTGTAAAAACAATACCTTGTACTTGATACAAACTAAGATATAGTTAATCCTTATTTGAAGCAAAACCAGCCTATTAGGGTTATTTAGAAGCCCATTTATCAAAGGTCAATTTTGAATTCATGTGAATTTTTTTTACTCGAAATTTGAATGTGGGGTTATTTAAGAAAAGAAAGTGAACGTCTAAAACTCGAATATTATCGACTCGAAAACTCGAATTGAATTCAAATAGAGTTTGACTAAACTGGAATCAAGTTTTTTCTCTAAAAAAACTTGAATGTCAGGAAGGCTATTAACATCTTCAAATGGGTCACTGGACCTCTCCCATTGATTTATATATGAACTCAGCAAGTTTTAGATAGCGAATATGCAAATTTGAATTATTTCCAGGGTAAAGGTTTGATAAATCTTGAATTCGAATCGAGTTTGGATTATTCCCAATTCGAATTTGTGAGTTTTGACCAAAAATACAATTCAAAAATTTGAATTCGAATGTACTATTCAACCCTTAATAGATCTGCCACTTAATTTTTATATGATTTTCTAGTAGACTTAAGGTATGAAGATCCAAATTCTGTATTCATTATCCGGAAAACCTACGTTCCTAGCATTCTGAATAACAGGTCCCATACCTGTACAACTCCTGATGACTTTTAGTGACTGGAATACATTCATATCTGCACATGTCATTCAAACAGCATCTAGTTCTTTGCTACTTCACAACCTAAGAGTAATTTGCCAGATTGGGATGCTCTAACAGTCCTTGGACAAAAATAAAACTAAAACAATAAGCTAAGATAAGAGAATTTACTTAGGAGAGGCTGGATGGATGTAATGACAGCCTTGTAGAAGTGCAAAAGTGTGTTTGGGCATAAGAACCATAATGAATTGCGCCAATATACATTCTTACATTGTGTCCAATTGTAGGTACTCTTGTAAATGACCACTTAGGCATACAGGGGGTCATTTATAAACTTTGCGCAAGGCAGATTGGTTCCACAAAGTGAATATATTTACCCTGGGCATAGTTATATTTATAAAGTTGAATAAGTGTGGTGCAAATAGAATTGTGATTTTTTTTTTTCACAATGCATATGCCTATAAGAGATTTTTAAATATGTCACAATTCGCAAATTGCTAATATTTATGTGTACACTCTGCAAAATATAAAATATTCGCAAAACAGTTTCGCAAAGTGCGAATTTAAGTTACTGTCACCGCTATTTTTGTGCACAACAACCTCGTACATTGGGTGAGCTTGCGCAAACTCCAGTCTCATTTGCGCGCTATTTGCAAAAATTTATTCACAATGCGAATTCGCCCCCCCCACTGTGTCTTGGTTTTTGTAACTATGTGTGAAATACACAGAAAGACAAGCAATAAATCATCAAATAAAAATTGTTCATGTGTAAGTAGATACAGTGCCAAGCAGAATAAGAACTTGAATAGTTTGATCATAAAATCTATTTTCTAATCATTCATGACTTTTTTTACATGATTTATACAGAAATACAGGAATGTGATTTCTCTTTCTCTATCAACATTAGCTACATTTTGCAAAGAATGTTCTATATTCTTCAGATATGAAGATAAAACAGGACTATTGTTTGTAGTGGTGTGGTATTCACTTGAGCTACTGCCTTTCAATAAGACTTTATTATATATACTATAGGATGACCTTGTATATCTAAATCTTTATGTACTGTTGGCAATGAAATATACCTAGGTATAATAGGATGATCCTTAATAAACCCTTCAGATTGTTACAGCTTTCTAAAAAAACAGTATTGAGGTCAGATCATATGTATATGTATATTAATATCAAATATTCATATTTAATATTTAATTTATTTAATCTGTTTAATTATAACAGTTCAAAATGACCACTGAGCTGTGTTTGTCTGAACTTTTGATCATAATGTGTTCACCTCAATAAAGCATGTTATTTTTTTTACTTCTAAAGCAGAACAATTTCATTTTAATATATTTATAGGATCTATTATGCAGAATGTTTATGATATGGAGTTTTCTGAATAAGGAATCTTTTAGGGATAATTTAGATCACCATACTATAAAGTCTTCTAATAATTATTGCCACCAATATGGTGCAGCTTAGTAAGGATCAAGTACAAGGTACAGTTTTATTATTACTAAGAAAAAGGACATTTTATAAAACATTTTAAATTATTTGCTATGGGAGTTAACCATTCCAAAAATAGGCGCTCTCTGGTTAATCAGTTTCTAGATAAGGGATGCCATATTTGTACACATTTCATTTGTAAAACTTCCATTATTACACTAAAGGGCAGATTTATCAAGTCAAATTTTGAATTCATGGGAGTTTTTTTTAAATTCAACCAATTGAAATTTATTAAAACATTTATTTTTCAAAACTAGGGTGAATAGGATCGACCTGAAAACTCGAATCGTATCAAATTCAAAACTTGAATGTCAGGAAGGCTGCAAACAACTCCAAATTGATCACAGGAGGTCTTCCATTGAAAAAAAATTTGGATGTCCGGAAGGCTGCAAAAAACTACAAATTGTTCATCCTGCAGGTTTTAAAAAATAGTCAAATCTGAGTTCTTAAAGGGCCAGTGTATGATAAATCTCGAAAATTGAATTTTTAAAAAAACTGGAATCGTATTTTAATAATTCCCTAGTCAAATTTGACAGTTTTGGCCATAAAAAAACTTGAAAATTTGAATTTGACCCTTGATAAATCAGCCCTTAAGTATTGTTTCTTAAATCTACCATCTCACTTTTTTGTAGTAAATGAAGGAGAGCTCTCTGAAACAGAACATCTTTTAAACAATCTGCTATTCTCATATCAATGGATACAAAACAATCATGGACAGTAAACAAAATGGTACTTTTCTTTGCCGGCAAATCACACATTTTAGCGGAAAGTCTGAAAAAAATCAATTCAAAGTCAAATTAAGTACAATTCTATTTATGTCCAATATAGTCTGATAAGAGAGCAATCCCTTGTTGGATTATAATTCAAATCCTTGAACAACTTTCCATCAATAACTGTTAACTTGGCAGACGACTCCTGATATTCAATTTACCTTTTCTTGGATAGGCATGTTTTTATTAAAGGGATTATCATGATTTTTATGGAATAGTTGTATTGCTAAATTACACTGTGTACATTGTAAGTAATTCATTTTACAATTTAAAATTTTATTCTAGAAGCAATAAATGCATTTTTAAGTTGTAATACTGGTGAATAGGCAGCCATCTCATATCATTTTGCTTGGTCATTTGTCCGGTGATTTCAGAAAGAGCCAGTACTTCTAAATGAAACTACTTTCAGATAAGTTAATGTTTCTCCTATTTAATGTAACTGAAGGAGTCACAATTGGGCTTGGGTGTTTTACTATTGAGTGCTGTTCTCATATCTACCACTAAGTGGCCCATGTGAGCATTTTTAGCAATGCAAATGTCAGGGAGCGGTTTATCTGTTACCTTCCCATTCAGAGTGACTGAAGTTTATCAGAGGACAAGTGAAACTAACAACATGTCTAACCCTACATAAAATTTCAAAATTGATTATAAAAAAATCTGTTTGTTCTTTTGAAAAATTGATTTCAATGCAGGATTCTGATGGAGAACAGCTATCAACTTATGCAGTTTGTAAAAAATGACAGAATCTCTTGAATTTCTGTATACAGTACCTTAATTGGTTTATTATTTTCAGATGTTTTCATTGTTTTTTCCTTCAGGAAGTAAAAGGAATATGCCACCTATACTACTGTACTGCACACAGACTATACTGCGTGAGTGCCCGTGTCTCACAGAAGCGCATTGCTCACCAAAGGAAAGCAATTCGATTTCAAATTATTTCAATACATTTGTAATGATAAGTAAATAAAACTTCTAATCACCATAGTTTGAGGGGGTTATTTGTCAAAATTTTAATTTCTGTAGGTTTAGAGATTTTTTTTCAACCATGCCTAAACTCACATTTAAAAATGTGAGTTAAAAATCAATGTCTACTTATTTATTAAGAGACTATAAAAAGCATAGTTAGAGGTTTTTGTGGGGTTTTACACATAACTAAATTCTTTTGGGTTTAGCATAATTAGTTATATACATGTTTTATACCACTAAAAAGTTTGATTATGGGAAACAAAGTTACTACATCAGCCCTTAAATGTTAGTTCTTTCAGGAAGGGAGCATATTAAGCTTGTTGGACTTTACAGCTATCACCCAAGCTATTGAACTAAAAATATAATGCAATAATATAAAATATTCAGCTCAAAGATCTGTATGTCAAAATATATTTTAGCAGTATATCAGTTCAACATCTGACAGTATTTGGAAGGTAATTTTTTTTAATATGTCTACATATAAACAAAATAAAAATGAGAATTACCTAAGAATCCTGTGTGTGAGCTGATCTCCTGTTATATACCAGTGAAACAGCAGAAATCAGGGATAGCTAGTTGCCTTCAGCACAATATGTAAGATGAGTGCTGAAAGGTCTTTCTGCAGATTTTATATCAAGGTTGTACAGTAAACCATGAAAGTAATTTGAAAAAATTGACATAAACATAAATGAAGTTGGATATGTTCTATCTATTTAAAGAACACAATGTTCTCACCAAACTGCAGGTGTTCCATGAAGCAACAACAGGATTACTTATGCAAAATACATAACTTTAAGGAAGAAAACAAATTCATTGTATAATTAAGTAGTAACCTGTACCATATGCAAATTCCATACATTGCAAATTGACTGAATATGCCAAGAGTATATAAAATGTATCTGCAATCAGAATACAAACCAGCATCAAATTTTTTGTGAATCCATACTTTAATTTTTAATCATTCTGGGCTCTTAGACATTGCATATTTTGTTCCTTCCATTCATATTTGCTGTACACTTAAATATAAATCACCATAGTTTTTAAAATATTTTTTTCTCCATTGTACAGGTCTCAATTAAACTTAGTAGTATAAATATAATTGCACTTACACTTATGCATTTTCACTGCATAACATTAAGGGGCAGATTCACTAAGCTCGAGTGAAGGATTCGAATGAAAAATACTTCGAATTTCGAAGTATTTTTTGGGTACTTCGACCATCAAATTGGTTAAATTCGTTCGAATTCGATCGAAATCGAACGAAATCGAACGATTCGAAGTAAAAATCGTTCGACTATTCGACCATTCGATAGTCGAAGTACTTGCCCTTTAAAAAAAACTTCGACCCCCTACTTCGGCAGCTAAAAGCTACCGAAGTCAATGTTAGCCTATGGGGAAGGTCCCCATAGGCTTGCTAACCTTTTTTTGATCGAAGGATTTTCGTTCGATCGTTGGATTAAAATCCTTCGAATCGAACGATTCGAAGGATTTAATCGTTCGATCAAACGAAAAATCCTTCGATTGTTCGATCGCAGGATTATCGCTAAATCCTTCGACTTCGATATTCGAAGTCGAAGGATTTCAATTCGAGGGTCGAATTTCGAAGTATTTTTTACTTCGAAATTCGACCCTTAGTGAATCTGCCCCTTAATAAATATCTAACTATGATGTGCCTACAGTACAGGTATAGGATCTGTAATACGTAAATCTGTTTTCCAGAAAGCTCTGAATTAGGAGAAGGCCATCTCCCCTAAAAATTAGACTATTTTATCTGAATAATCCTAATTTTTAAAAAGAATTTACTTTTTCTTGTACTTGATCCAAACTAATATATAATTAATCCTTATTGGAATTAAAACAAAATAATTGGGTTTATGTAATGTTTACATGATTTTCTAGAAGACTTAAGGTATGAAGATCCAAATTATGGAAAGATTCATTATCCAAAAAAAACCCAGGTCCCCAGCATTCTGGATAACAGGTCCCATATCTAAACTAGTAAAGAAGACATGAAATATATATGGGGTTACACAATAAAAGGTGCAAAGCTTGCTATAGGTCTATTCACCAACAGCAACCAATCAGAAGATACTATTTCCTCGTCATTTGTTTAAAAGCAAACATCTCATTAGTTATGGGTCACTCCTTTTGGATAGTGCCTTTTATCATGTATGGAGGGTAGATGTTGAGTTCTATTGAACTATTGTTACATTATGCCTAAAATAATCAACATAAAACTGGTGGCATTATGAGATTATTTTCAAAATAATATTTTCAATTTTTCTATGTTTTCGCTACACTGCTTCAGGTGATGAAATAGACCTGCCCCTCACTACATACAATTATGTACGAGTCTCTAAATATTGCCGTTAACAGGGAAGAAGCCATGTTTATTATATGTCATAAATATGTATCTTTGTTTCTTCTCCTATTAGGGCACAATTTGGGCATTCAAAAAAAAGTAATATCAATGTTTGCGTTTTACATATTTATGCCAGTGATTTTCAAATTATAAATGTTCAATCACCATACAATTGAAATAAAAAAAAAACTCATGCTCAAAGTAACAATTTGTAAATCAATTTAAATTCCACCTCCTTCTGCTTGTAATGAAATGAGTATTTATTTACAGAGACTGGACACAAAGCAGCCAGCATTCTTTACTTATTTTACCAGCATCTGTCCAGGCATTGGGCACACATATATCATACAAGAGACTAATAGTTCAAAGTTGCAATGAACAAATATTGTCGATTTAAGGTTTAGTAAACTAAATGAGACGCATGCCACTGATCCATAATACTGGCTATAAAAATAATGATAAAATGTTACCGCTATTCTGCTGAGATACATATAAAGTAGGAGATCAGAAAAAAACTACAAATATATTTAGAAATCAAAATATCAAGAACAAGAAAGAATTCTATGTAGAAACTCACACAAATAAAACCTTAACACAGAGCAAAAGGAACCAATTGTGAAGTTGACTGATAATGTTGTATCGGCAGAAAATATCAGGATCGCGTGCATGTGATGCCATTACAATGATCACCATCAGAGCCTCAACACAGAGCATTAAAGTCATCACCACCACATCACCATGGTGTGATGAAGTAATATCACCACAAAGTGCAGGATTTGGCAAGCTGAATCCTCTATGTTGGAGTCGGTGCCAATAGCCTAGCAGCTAAGTCAGTCTTATTTGCATTCTTCTGCCATATGATTAACACTTTTAAAGTGACATTAATCTTAAAGAATCGGATCACATTCATTCATTAAATAATGTTATGTTATAAAGGAATTCACATGAATTTAGTGCATACCTACACAATAGTGCTTTCATTGTCTATAGTGGTAGGTCAGGTTCAACCTAGGTTTTCACCAACTTACAAGAAATCAGTCATTACAGATGATGTGTACCTCGAATGAGCAATGTATGCTGTGCCATAACCAGCATATCTGCATCCATACTGAATACCAACAGAGACTGCTTCCTCAGTAATTCACAGGCAAATGCATTCATATCAAATTCTAATAAGTAGTTCAGCAGTGTTATTAGACATGAGCGTGACTTTGGAGAAAGGTTTTTTTAAAGTTTGCTTGATATGCACACTATTTATTTCAGACTCAAGGTGTTTTCAATGTGTACCCGAGCATTAAGAATATATTATTATCATGACAAATAACATGAACTACAACAGCATGGTGTGTGTAATGCTTTATTACTTTTGATTTCTTGAACATTGTGCTGATTATATGGTAAGGCAGTCACATTTCTTATTGTTGAATCTTTTTTTTTTTCCCCCCTAAGACTGAAATATGCTTTGGGCAAACCTATAATAGTTGCTATGAATAGTTACTATTAACTATATTTAATATGGGTAAATTGTTCCATCAAGTTCAGCCTTTCCAAATATCTCCCTGCAGAACTGACCCTCGTTAGGGAAAAAAAAGCAGTTTTGCAAAATGACACTGACTTTTTCAATAATTTACAACAATCATTAAAACAGTAATTATCTTTAAGAGCTATGTAACAAGGTACAATCCTTATAATTGTAGCTTATTCTCTTGCATGTAACATTTACTGTACTTACAATAGCCTACATAATAACTCCCAAACCCAAGGTCATGCACTCTGCGTCCTTTAGCCTTCAACTAATCTACACATTGGGGCATATTTATTATGCTGTGTAATAAACAGTGGGATAATACACCACACATTGGCATGCTTTTCTGTGTAAAAAAATAGCGTATAAAACAATGTAAAATTTTTACGTTTTTTCTTAAGGAAGCCACACGTGGACCGATAAAAGCTGCTGACAGACTGAGTTAGCCGATTATCGGCCCGTGGGTGGGGCCCTCTGACGGGCTTTCCCGATCGGTATCTGGCCGAAAGTTGGGCTGAGTTAAAAATCCTGTCAGATCACGGCCACATCTGTTCGTATATATGCCTTCCCTCGAACCGACCGCCTGTTTTGGCAGAATTATGGGCCCTTCCATCAGATCAGCCAGATATCGCCCACCTCAATGTGGGCATATAGGGGAGAGATCCGCTCGTTTGCCAACATCGCCAAACAATTGGATCTCTCCGTGTATGGCCAGCTTTAGAGTGATTCCCTCCAGAAGCAATGTCAAATAACAGCTGCAAATCTGATGTTTGCATGGTGTAAAATTACACACCATGATAAATTTATTTTGGCAAATTTTATTTTACACAGCATAATAAATAGGCCCCTTACACTTATCCTATAAACATTACGTTATACTAATTCACTTATTTTTTGTTCTGAAACTGCAAATCAAGGAAGCATAAAATGAATTAAAAAAAAATTGGTTTATTAAAGTATGATATAATCAAGGCACAGCGATTCATCTGTAAATATGTGTATGCCAACTAATGTCACATTAGCTTGTATACTACAGAGGTGTGTAACTACTTTCTAAGGAATGTTACAACAGAGGCACATATAGCACAATACAAAAGTGTGCAAGTTGTACAGTTGTGAGCACCTTTAAGGAAATATGGTTTAGTGCTGTCAAATTTAAACATATATTTCTATTACAAAATGTATTACGAAATAAGAAACCACACACAAAACAGTTCATTATTGCCACGTGTTTGTACCATAGTTAGCTTTCAGGGTCTTCAGTGGGAATACAGTGTTCTGATGATCTCGGTGTCTCAGAGGCCAGTGAAGGAGAAGGGCAATTTGATATTTCACTGGATTTTGTCTTGATTGAAATTAAAG
Organism: Xenopus laevis; assembly: GCF_017654675.1. Taxonomy (NCBI): domain Eukaryota; kingdom Metazoa; phylum Chordata; class Amphibia; order Anura; family Pipidae; genus Xenopus; species Xenopus laevis. Next base: position 70,881,180 of record NC_054375.1, read on the forward strand.
TTGGCTCATGTAGGCATAAAGGCTCTTCCACCACTGCCTGTAGATTCTCTATAGTTATACTCATTTCTTTGCTGTGCTCAGAGAGGGATTTCCTCTTGATACGTGTGTATGTTTTGTCTTTATTTTCCATCCCAAGTTCACTTTTTTTAAATCGACCAAAGAACAATATGAAAAATCCAAATAAGACAAAGACCATAATACTTGGAATAAAGGCCAGACATTTAACATTCAGACTTGCCCCAATAAACCTACTGTGCAAGAACATATCCCCCTCAACGTAGGTCTTGTTGGTGTATGGGTCTGTGTTATTTGATCGCCATTCATACGTTAATGTTGTCTTGTTGAGATTTTGTAAACTTTCAGCATCTTCAACAGTGTATATCTTCTTTCCTGGACCTATATACTGGCCGTAAGCGGATGGCTGGTAAAATATTTGATTTTTCCACATATTAAGATCAAGGATGAGCACAAGAAATATAATGCCATAGTTAAACCATTTTCCTGCATGGAAAAAAAGAAGTACAGAGAGAGTTTTGTAACCATCACATTTACAGGTGATTATTCAAACATAATAATGTGTACAAACAGGCTTAATATAGTAAAATAGCTGCCATACTGTATATTCACTGTAGTGCAGACTATTATACTGCATTTGCTAATTTCCAAATGACTAAGAAAGTGACATATTCTGTTTTCTAAAGAATTCCCTAGAAAAACTGAAGGAATTCTGGGAAAAAGGCCCAGGATCAGCCTTAAGGGTATTCCATGTGGATGCAGAGAAAATATAATCCCAAAACAGACAGTTGTAATTAATATATTAATATTATATTCACCAAATATTTGGGAGAGCTGTACAAGCAGCTAACAACCTCCTCTCATGCAGACATGTGTCCATGAACAAAGTGCCCTTTTGCAATAAATTATGAATTAAAAATGTTGATAAGCCAGCATTGCCCCTTTCCAGTTTTATACTGTAAACACTATTTCTGCTGTCTAGGCTGTAAGTCTTATTTACAATCTTAAGATGCAGCACAAAGAGTAAAACGGTGTCCTTTCAAATGCTTTTCAACAAGGTACTGGTGCTAATATGCCCTCCTTATAATTGCCTCTAGCATTAAAACACCAGGGGGCACATTTACTAAGGGTCGAATATCAAGGGTTAATTAACCCTTGATATTCGACCATCGAAGTAAAATCCTTCGACTTCTAATATCGAAGTCAAATGATTTACTGCAAATACTTCAATCGAACGATCAAAGGAAAATCCTTCGATCGAACGATTAAATCCTTCGAATTGAACGATTCGAAGGATTTTAATCAATCGATCGAAGGATTTTCCTTCGATCAAAAAAAGCTTAGAAAACTTATGGGGAAGGTCCCCATAGGCTAACATTGTAGCTCCGTAGATTTAAAGTGCTGAAGTAGGTAGTCTAAGTTTTTTTTAAAGAGACAGAACTTCAACTATCGAATGGTCGAATAGTCGAACGATTTTTAGTTCGAATGGTTCGATTCGAAGTCGAAGGTCGAAGTAGCCAAAAAAAAAACTTTGAAATTCAAAATTTTTTTACTTCGAATCCATCACTTGAGCTAAGTAAATGTGCCCGCAGGTGTTTCTGCTTTGCTGGATACGTTTTGAAGCACAGCTTTACACACAAAGAATTGCACTCTACGGCCATCTTCAGCACTTCAAAAAGATCTTAATTTGCTACGGTAAAGAGGCAAGTGTAGATAGAGGAAATGAAAAAAAACTAATAATAATAGTATCATGAAAATTGGTTATATAAGGAGAATAGCAACCTGTACACTGCTAACTCAGCAGCAGTCAAAAGGCACATTACTCCCTTCAGTCATTGTCTACTTACATTAGTGGAGAGTTCTAAAGATTGTACAGATTATCACCTGTAAATGAGCACCAGTGTGTTCTCTGCCACACGGGTAGAGCTATTTGCAAACCTTACCACTGATGTTAATCGTGTTATTTATATGCATGGCTTGGGGAATAGATTAGTGTCTCTACTAGAGAGATTTTTATACTAGTAATGGGGAGAAATATTTCTCCCCATTTTTCTTTACTTCCTCTCATGGGTAACTTGAGCCTTTGGATATCTACTGATCAATATACATAGACCTACAACAGAAAGATTGCTTTTACCTTAACTTGTATGTTATATGTTTCTTTATTATAATTCCAACAGTACTCATAATATCCCAGATACCTGCCACAAAAGATAGTTTGGACAGCAGAATTGTGAAGAATCCTTTATTTATTGGTCTATTTGGTAACATTATAGTTATCAAACCCCCTTGTTTTTTTCTTATAACCATGCAGAATTTAGGCAACTGTACATAAAACACATAACATTGCTACCCAATATGGAAAATGGCAGTTAGCACTGCTTAGCAAATATTAAAACTCCTGGGACAGTCCAGAAGCAGCTACAGCTGCAGCTAAAGGCTGGCATTTCCGTGTTTTAAGTGATTTTAAGTTCTATGTGGGCATTTTGCCCTTCTTTAAATATTGTTTTTGTCATGACATAGGCTCTGCCAAACAACAGATATTTACTATGTGTAGCTAGTGCATCCTCCATTACTATCAGTTAAACCTACCTGTAATATGTATGTGATATTCTTCTTTAAAAATCCGATGGAAGTATGGAACTCTGAACTGTAAGTGAGCAGTAGGCAATCCCGGAAGGTTAACATCAACATCGCCCATAAAGTGTGGAAATTCCCAGTCCTGCAAAAATACAGAAATTGCAAGATAAATCATTCTTCAGAGTGCATTATATTATTTTACTGTTGTGCTGTGCTGCTTTTAAGAATTTTAAAATACCTTATGCAATGAGTACATAAGAACAGTATAATATATTTACATTTAAATATGAAGCTACTACAACGAATAGAAGAAACAAACAGAAACATTTTCAGAGAACTATGAAGCTAAAAAACATTGGCCTAACTTCCAGATCTACAGATCTACACAGCCAATAAGATCTTAAGGTTTGTGATTTGCTGTTTCACAGTTTAAGCAATCTTAATTTCATTAAATAAATGATTAATGTCCCGTCGCCAGGTGTCAGACTTAACTGTAAAAAACGATTTTATGTATTCACAATTGAACTGGGCTACAGAAAAAAGCACACAAGGCAGATTACACTGGAATATAGAACCTAAGCCTGGTGACAAATTAAATACTGTATTGCTAGAGCCAACTGCCAGACAATACAAAGAACAATAGATGTACATTAAAGCACTTGAACTGTACATGAACTATGATTATACATCCAGCTAGTTTAGGCAGAAAATACATTTTGATTTCTCATAAAAGGCAAATGTATAAAATTGAATAATATAATAAAGTATTATAAGTGTATTTTAATTTCGTTTTTTTCAAAAAAAGCATGTAAATTACAGATTATTAGTGCCTAAAAAATCTACTGCCTGCTACGCCTAACAACATTTTTGTTCCGACCATTGTGGACATCCTTGTTGGACAACCGAAACATTGGATTACCGTAATAAACTTTTCTTTTTTTAAACTCCAGTTGTTTTTTTCTACAAATCCTGTGAGTGCCATCACCTTGTATCCTATATATATATATATACATGTCTTATTCAATTATTTTATACAAACCATATAAACAGCTTTGTAATAATAGTAACAGTCTATATATAATCCAAAGGCTTCTGATCAAGTGTCCTCTCATTAGCACAAAAGTCATAGAAGATGATTTTTTCTTTTACTTGATACATCTAATTATCTGAACATATCTGCTAAAGTGTTTTGTAATACTCATTATGGAAAATGAATTTCCCCAAACAGCACTTAGCAGGTTCAACAGCACAAATGAGAAAACATCACTGCATGACAGTGTAAATCAGATCTCCCCCTCTGGAGCTATGATGCAGCTGAGAAATCATTCAAATGCAAGTATGTTTTCTTCTCTGGTGCTCATACTGGAATTTACCAAGTAATTTGTATTGAAAATTAAGCCATTGACCGACCAGACATATATTAAAGGGCAACTAACAACAGAAAATAAAACACTGAAGACTAAATAATATACAGCTTCTTTTAGTATCAGACGGTATTAGGGTGTATTAGGGTATCACTTACCAACACAGCTCTATAGCTACCTATTTCTAAATTTCTGCTGAACTTCTGTAACAATGTTGTGCACACAGTGATGACTACAGGTAAACAAGAGAGGATCATAGGCTTTGGTGGAAATAATAAACATGTCCTGTCCTGTACCCCTCACCCCCCCCCCATCCAGCTCTACCACTGGATTCATGCAGACATTTTCACGCTTCAACTGGGGTGTGATTTTTTATTTTTCTTGAAAAAATTAATTAATTAGGCACCCAAGGGCCATCCCCAAAAGCTGCCGCCCTAGGCATACCTATATATAAATACAACCAGGGCTGTATTGACATAGCAGGCACCCCTAGGCCTGCTGCCTTTCATTGCCCCTGTCCCCTCCCCTTCCTTAGTGCACATGGGTCCGGAGTTCTGGGGATTGGTGCACAGGAGATTTGAAAAACTATTTTATCTACTGCCAATCCTCAGTGCTTCCGAACCAATGTGGGTGTGGTTGGGCGGCATGCCACCCCTAAAATTCTGCAGCCCTAGACCTGGGCCTTTGTGGCCTTTCCACAAATCCAGGCCTGAATACAACCCTGCTTACACTATAGTATCACATCTGCTTTTCAGCAAGCCAATAATATGTATTAGCAGGGGTACACAGCACATAGCTCCTAGCCATTTGTACCCCTGTGGGTAGGAAGAAGTGCAATGATGCTCACCCAATGGTTCTCCATAGGACTGCAATTTGATTTGGCCACTCTGCACATAGGTGTCCAAAACAAGATGAGCTCTGCTCATTTGGTAACCTTACCAGATGAGTGTCTCTTAAAGTATATGACCAGCTTTTTGTAGACATGAAGAATCAGCATAGTCCATGGAAGTTGCAAATTAATATGATGTATAAAAATATCATAAATGTTTAATACTTTTTCATAGAGGACAAAAAAAAAATCAACATTTCAAGGAAAAACATAACAACCCAGCTGGGAAACGTAAATTAATTAACTTAGTTAGAACTGATTCTTTTTATCCCCTGAGCTCCCCAAAGTAGGCATCCCAAGCTTAATTACAGATGCGAGAGAATTCTCCAAGAGAATCATCTTGATCAGAGCTGCATCAGTCATCTTGATGTTATCTAACACACTGGGATTAAAGTGCAAGTTTTGCTTGCCAATATTTCACCGTAATCAAACTTGAAAAGGACAGATATAGTTCTGTTTAGGTGTTTGGGGCTACAAAAAAATGTTTAAAGCCTTCGACATGAATTTATGAAACCAAAAACATTTAAGTATCAGAACAGGCTGAATGCTCATTGTAGTATCCTCTTAACTGGAAGGACCTAGATAAATGTTTTTGTGCACTGTTTCTTTATGTACCCAACTCTGTGGTTGCTGGCCTATTATGTCTTAACCATTGATAATATAGGGGAGAATATTGATAGTTGGAATTCAATGACAATGGCATGGAGCAACACAGTTATAGAAGCTAGTTGTTACCCTTTAAAATACAAGGTAATAAATGATAATATATAACAATTAGAAGTAAATTAACTTGTATGTATTTTCCTGTTATAATTATATCACTAAAAGGCTTTAGTAATCTAATCAGAGATCACCCACAAGTAACAATCAGAAATAATTTAAAGAAATGTTGCTTCATTTATACTGTTCACAGCATCTTTACCTAGGTGTGTGCTGGGCCCTATTTTTTTCTACATACTGTCAAGGTACCATGTGGCCATACATTTGGGAGTCGCACCACCACTGTTGCTGATGTTCACTGCAGTATTAGGGGTGCTCCTTAATCTTATAAAGCATGGATGGGTAGAACACAGCTCTTAAGTCAAAAGGTTACGTGCTGGAGTATTGGGGCCTGCTGAAGTACCATTAGTCAGCTTTGGACAGCTATGAACAAATTTAATAAAGTAGAAACTGGAACTGGTTTGTGTGGCATTTTACCTGCAGCTGACTTAGGGTGATTTTTTTATACAGAAGTGAAATAATTACTCCACTATAAAATATTTTATTGCATAATACAAGGGAATCACGATACAAGGTTTTATTACTATACCTTTTACTGATGTGTTCTCTACTTAGGTCCCCTTTTGGAAACCTGCCGTACACGAGGCAAGATTTGAAGCACATGAGGTCAGACCATGGGATAATCTGCAATGCCCCTTGCTCCATCTGTAGCTCATATTTTTATGAGACAGGTTTTTTTTTATGCTAAATGACTTTTGAATTATCTGACTTTAACCTGGGTACTAAATTTGAGACTGTGCCTCAATAAAGATAGGACATATCTTAGATTTATTTTTTTATATCCTGATGCATTTAGTTCTAGAGTTTTGGCAGCAGTTCAAATATTGTAAGTCTCACAGCTGCAGAAACATTTTTCACTGTAATAAAAGGAAAAAGTAAGCAAAGCGGTTTTCAACTTCAAAAGCTACCTTAACTATAAAATCTCACTGCGCTTAAACCAGCAAGTTCCAAAGAGAAAGCAAAACATCCCAAAGGTAATATATGCCAAAACTGCTCCCAGCAATACCACAGAATAGATTTTTTTTTCTATACGCATTCATTACCTCTTTGACAGAGCTGTAGTGTAGATGTGGAACAGATCCAAAGCGGCAGTCAAACTGCAAAAAATCCGTTTATTGGGGAGTGTACACTCCCCAATAAACGGATTTTTTGCAGTTTGACTGCCGCTTTGGATCTGTTCCACATCTACACTACAGTTCTACATATTGATTTGGGTTATCGGACACAGGATACCCGTGGACAGGTCTGATCTAAGCATGTGGTGAGCTCCTTTCATACTAAATTGTGCTCTTTGACAGAGCCTTGTATTTTTATTATCCATGATATATTATGACTGAATAGATTAGTTTTGCTGTTTTCCCCTTTCCCATATCCCTTAATTAGCCTGTTAAAATGTAAAAGGTAAACGATATAATTATGTAGCATTATTTATAGATTCTCTCTATATTTAAGAGTGTAATATAAAAAATATTCAACAATTGTTAAACTTGCTTTATTTAAAAAATCACAAAGGTTAAACCAATAAACCCAATGATTTTTAATTCAGGTAACTGTTTATTATTTATACATAGTATCCAGCAGAGGAATGAAAATGTATGAAAATTCATATTGGAACAGTAAATAACAGCATCATAAAATGAGAATGAGATCTAAGTCCACTCTGCTGGCATGTTTGGAGTTTGCCTTTGTTATTGGTCACATTCAAAACCTGATAAAAGATTATACAACTAAATCTCTGTATCATGTTTTATTGTATTACATGAAATTCTAGGCTCTTTTGTGATGTGGTAAATATGTAATTTTACTCAGTTCTGAACATACAGCTGATCTGTATATGTACAGATCTCTCTATGCATCAGTTTAAGGGTAATGATGGAACAAAGCAACTGCAAATCACTAACTATGCAACCCAACAAGTCTATGAACATTTCTGGTAAATGCAACTATGCATGTATTCAAGTAATATTTGTGAATGGGGGGGGGGGTGTAAATGGACCCTAAGTTTCATGTTACAGCCCTTAAATCTCATTATAAAAAAAAATTTACTGCTTACCTCCTCTTCATCCTGGACATTTATTTAGCAAATATCTATGTAAAGAATCACAGCAAAACACTGAACAAGTATAAAATTACTGTCCCTTGACGAATCAGAAGATTGCCACTCTCTTTCGCGGGACGCATTAATCTACTAAAAATGATATTTTTACCCAAGTTTTTATATGCGTTTCATAATGCACCTATTATACCCCCCAAACGGTGGTTTGCAACAGTAGATGGTATAATGCGGGGCTTTATACGGGCAGGACAACGGCCAAGGATTAAGTGGCAGACTCTAAAGGCCCCAGTTGCTAGAGGCGGTTTGGCGCTCCCAAACATTCTACTCTATTTTTATGCCAGTCAGTTAGTCTATGCCTGGTGGTGGCTGAACCCTAACCCAAACAATCAGGCGGTGGTCCTCGAGGCAGGAGTAATTTCCTCATTTGAAGCATTGCCCAATCAGCTGCATAGAGGTCTCTCCTCCATATATTCCCTTACGCCTTGTATGAAAACGGTGTGTACAGTATTCCAGAGGGCAGTGATGTCCCCATATAGAAAAAAGAGCAAGTAGTCAAGGTGGTCCCCCGTATGGGGCAATAATGATCTCCCTCAACTCAGATTGCTACCTGATGCAGCCACCTGGGCAGCGGCTGGGATCAAAGTCCTTGGAGATGTTGTTAGGCCTGGGGAGTTTAAGCAGTTTCCCCTACTGCAGGAGGATTTTGGCTTGCCCAACCGTATGCTCTTTCGTTTTCTCAGATTACGCCATGCACTCCTGACTCAGTTCCCCCGAAAGGGCTCTAGAGTTGACAGAGACCTCACATGAAAGGTATCTGAGACGCCCTGAGCTTCAGAAACCACTTAGTTGGTTTTATACCCTTCTTGTCCAAGATGCCTTTGACCCACTGCAGCAATTTTGCCAGAAATGGCAGCCTGACTTCCCCCAACTAGATGAGGGCTCATGGAAAGATATTCTCAGCCAAATACCCGAGGTAAATATTTCCATCAGAGATAGGTACATTCACATCAAGTTTCTTAATCGCATTTACCTGACACCTCACAGACTGGCCCGGATCTACCCTGGACTTCCAGGTGTATGCCTCAAATGTAATATTGATCAGGGAAACTACATGCATGTGTTTTGGGACTGTCCTCATATTCAGAGATTCTGGGCAGAGGTTTTGGCGTATGGTGCACTTAAGCTTGGACTCCCTAATGTTCACTCTCCTGAGCTCTGTTTGTTGAGCATTACTGAAGGACTATCGCTGACCTCTTATGAACGGATGAGTCTGCTGCAACTGCTACACTTTGCCAAGAAAGCCATTCTGATGACCTGGAAAGCAACAGCACCCCTGACAATAGGCTTCTGGAAAAAGCTTATAAATGACGTTCTCCCTAGCCAAAAACGTACTTACTTAATCAGAGGCTGCCCAGATAAATTTGGGAAGATATGGGGTGGCTGGCTAGAAAGAGACATGGTTACCTAGATACTTATCCTCTCCTTGGGCCGAGCCCGTGCCTAGGATGGTATTGACATAAACTTTGATTGAAGCTCTGTATAGAGGAGCCCATCCCCCCCTTCCCTTTACAATCTTTTTCTTTCTTCTTCCATTCCCTATTTTCAATCTCTATCCCCCCCTTCTCTTTAACTTTCCTTTCCTAAACTACTATGGTTGAAAAAATCTCAATAAAGAAAATCTTGCAAAAAAAAAATCAGAAGATTTCTTCTAATTTTAATTAATGTAGTATGCATATGCCTATTGCTTCGAGCAGTGCGCCTTCCTGATTTCTCATGCCTAAATTCTTCCTAAAATATTCTTTGCCATCTATTAGTAATTTCTTGATCTTCTCAAAATCTTTATCCTGTATATACTGTAGTTTGTTCTATTATAGACCTTCATATATTATATATTTGAGACAAAATATTTGTGGAATGCTCTGGAGAACATACAGAATAATGATTGTGATTGAAGGAGCCATACAGCAAAGATAGTGGGGCTCATTTATCAACACTGGGCAAATTTGCCCATGGGCAGTTACCTATAGCAACCAATCAGTGATTAGCTTTTTGAAGCCATTTGCAAGTAGGACAATGTATGCAGCAATCTGATTGGTTCTCATGGGTTACTGCCCATGGGCAAATTTGCCCAGTGTTGATAAATGACCCCCATTGAACTAGTACATACAGTATATTCATTAGCCTACTGTTCGGGCCCAGCATTAATGTTGAACTTAGTTAGGCGTTTATAGTCATATACAAGAAAGAAAATACAAAGACAATTGGATATAAGCAAAAAATAATATATAGGCTAAAATTGGGTGAATGAAAAGGAGAGTTTGTAGTCAAGGCAGAAGCCAGGAGCAATCAAGAAGCCAAAACCAACAACAGACACATACAGTATTGTTAGGCAGAGTTTTACAATAGGAAAGTGTTATTTGCAATACTTTAAAACGGCTAAAAAACTGCTTTATTAACATAGGTGCTTAATTGTAGCTTTTCAGTTTCCAGTAGCAACAAATCAGAAAATTGTTTTGAACAGTCCACTACTAGTTATAAAATGAAAGCAGGGACCTGATTGGGTGCTATGGCAACTGAGCACCTAGGTTTGTAAATGAGTCCCATACAGGCACTCTGTACACTGTTTTGATGTTGTCCCCTGGGAATTGTAAAGTCTGGGTCTTGCTGTATTTTGGTGCAGAGCCCTTCAGGGAAGGGAGGCTTGACTACTGCCAAATGATTGAGACTTAAATATCAGAGAAAGGAAAGGAGCACCAGGACAATACATTACAAACAGACTTCTCAAATCTATTACTGAAAAATTCTAAAAACATACAAGTGAGACATAGCAGGTGAATTCACATTGAATTTCCACGTTTTGCCACCAGCAAATAAATCCGAGAACTCGCCGGCGAAAAATCCGTCACGTCAGAATGGTCATGTGCATAAAAATTTTCGCGGGTAAAAATTATTCGGATGCACATTGACTTTAATGCATTTGGACAAAATAGGCGCACGTATAAAAATTGCTGCGGGCGTCAAAATGATTTTGACACCAATTGACTTCAATGTGTTTTGCAAATTTTTCACGTTTTGCGAATTTCGGGACATATTTGCCAATCACTAGTGAAGACAGCCTTGATGTGTTTTGTGGCAGATAGCCACTTCCTCAGGAGACAATAGTCTTTTGCTATTATCCACTTATAGCACAATTAATTAAAATTTTGTCAAAAATACATTTTATAAACAGTTTAAATATTCAGTGTATACAACTGACGAGTCAGAGTTTCAAGACACACCCATTGGGGCACTGATGGCTCAGCTTATTCTAGTCAGTGGCTGAATCAGGGTATGGTACATAAAGGTTTACGCAAAATTTATGTGAACAAGGCACCAGGGCCAGACAGAATACACCCTCGAATACTGAAAGTTTAGTTCAGTTTTAGCCAGGTCTCTATTTCTGGATTGATAAATAAATGTAAACAAACATGAAATTTGGCCACCAAAACATATAGGATTTGAATAGCTACAGTCTGTAGATAGCTATTTCTAAATGGCTGAGGAATGTATTCCAAAGTTCATTGTTTTGGATCAAGTTTATAAAAAGGGTGAAAGTCATCGAGTTTCTGTGGTTAATTATAATGAAGTACGTAGATATTACATTATGAAAATGTGGGTATGGGTCCTCACTGCATAATGATAATGTTTTTAAAGGTGCATTTCAACCTAAAATAAGATACAATAGATCATCAAATCTTGTCTCTAAAGTTGCTCCAACAGTGAGTCTAGGAATAATGGTAATAAAATAGTATGTGCCTCTAAAGGTGTATACATGTATACAGTTCTGGATGGCTACATACAGCAGTATTATCATTGAGGGTAGGTGATCATACTAAGAAGAAATCCAGACCAGAAAAAGATGGATATTTTATCCATGAAATTACAAATAATTTGAACGTTTACTTTGGATAGTATGTATTTGATATATATTGTGAAACATCATATAACAGTAACATTTCCTAATAAACACATAAATCCCCCATAAATATAGAATTGCATGCATCCAAAAATTGCACTTTGCACAATGATCTGAATTCATAACTGAGATTTTGGAGGGATTTATCAAAATATGATAAAAAAAATAGAAAAATTCATTCACTTTATATTCATTCCTATGGTATTTTTAAAATTGTATTTATGATATGGTGAACTATAACTTTCACCCATTGATAGAAATGTCTTTAGCATGGAGCACCAGTGGGACACAGTCTCTCAGAAATAATCCTTTATTGATTTCATTAAAATCAAGGAACATATCAAAAACCATACGCTTGACGCGTTTCGTAGCTACCAGCACTTTCTCAAAAGCCGTATGGTGTGTAAGCCCACCCCTTAGGAATTTAAAATGTAAATATAAATTTGCAAATTTTCTTGCGCAAGAATATGTAGTTATCGCATTTGCAGAAAATAACGCTACGTACAAATTAATGCCTGGTTTACTAAACAGCGAAATGTATGAAAGACAATATTAAAGTAAAAATATTCGCAAAATGTTACCGCCATTTATATAGTGGTGGCAAATAATTTTTTCGACAGAAAATTTTCTAGGGGACAGGAAATATCCCATAACACCTTGTTTTACCCATCATTCTTGTTCATGTTGCCATTTCTGACAGGAGAAGAGAGAAGTGACAGGATAATCAAAGATGTTTTGGATTATTCTTTTGTCTGCGGCTACAGCAGCTTTTTCAGATGAAAGACAAATTATGGCTAGAAGGGATCAAAGGCTTCGTCAGCCTAGATTAAACTACATTTATATGATGCACACAGGTTGATTGGTAAAACTTGTTTATTAATTTTTTTTATATGATTCTATTGGCAGGAGGTAAGTCTTGTGACTGGATGTATTGAAATGTGGATGTATATGATGCATACATGTTTGATTGGGTGAAATCTGTTTACTGTGTTGTTGAGAATATCTATAAAATTTAGCAGTTTTGAAGATACATATCTGGCCATAAATTATGCAAGAATAAATGCCATAAAACAAGACTATTTTATAGCATATATATTCACAAAACTTAATTTGCAACTCGCAGAATTTACCACTAACGTAAGCTGGACCGGCAGTGATCGCAATGACTTCTGAGCGCATATCAGTTTAGTAAACGCAGTCGCTGCGAATAGTTTGGCAGAAACATATTCACAGCGATAACATGCGGAAACATATAGTCAAATTAACTACTACATTTTAAGTAAGTCCCAAATCAAAACAAGAGACCTCCCATTCTTGGTTCAACCCCCCATAGATATCAACTGTCTTAAGGTGATAAATCCAATACGCCAAAAGTTTTTTCTCAACATCACCTTTTCTCACATTATGTCTTGACTTACCTACAATCTGGAACATTACCTCAGCCCTACTGTTATGTCTATCACACCCATGTTTTGCAACAGCCGATCTTACATCATGTCTTTCTATGGCTGACATATGTTCCAAAAATCTGACACCAGCATTATGGGAGATTTTCCCTACATATTGGGCCCCACAATCACAAGTGGCCAAATAGACCACTCCTTTTAGACAATTAAAATACTGGTTAATATTATAAGACTTGCCCATATAAGTACTACTATAATAGCTAGAGACTTTAATCACCAAAAAAGCTTTACATCTGCCTCGGCCACACTCATAGGTGCCCTTGTATCTCAACCATGCTGAAATATTTATTTGGCCCCTGGAGCTATATTGACTCCTTGATATCCAAGAGGCTATATTAAGCCTTTTTCGGAAAACAAACATGGGTGTTGGATCCATAAGCCTAGACAACATTTGGTCCTGTAACAACACATCCCAGTGTTTCATCACACTACGGCGAATAGTATGGGCATCTCTACTGTAGTTATTACAATATCTCAATTTGAGACTTTGTTGGGTGCCCCCATAACCGTATAAATTGCCCCACTGGGATACCCCTAAGGCATGAACCCTTTGATTCATTACGAATCATTTCACCCATTGATAGTTATGGTTTTAAGATTCCCATAGGAATGAATAGAAAGAGAGTTTTTATGGTGAGCTCAAATCTCATATTTTGATAAATCTGCCCCCTAATGTCTATTACACAAAAACATAGCATTCCCATCAGTAGATATGGTGCCAGCTTTTTTTGACTGTAAAAAAGTAATTCAGTTTGCTGTGACTAAAGTATTCTGTGGACAAAGGTTAAGACTGTGCTGAGCAAAACCAGAAGTGTAAAGTTATAATGAGGAGAAAGTTTTCTCAAGAACTTCAGTGAGTGTACACAATGTGCTGCCTGTAAGGATTTCCTCTCAATACAGCAATGCTACTTTTTACTCTTTGTAAGGAAAAATCAAACTTAATTCTGTAAAAAAGTTAAAGCTTGACATTACAAAGAATCACAGCACAAACAATATTGCTGAGAAAGTAATTGATTTTTCAAAAGAAAGAATAAAGTGCAGTCGGTAAAAAAGCAATAAAAATGGTATTATTTAACATCATTTTTGGGAAAGGTTTCAGAGGATAATAAAAACACAAACTACTTTGAGTTTTATCAAGAAACAGACAGCTCTTGCACAGGATTGAATTAGAGAAAGCTGGCTTTCACATAGAGTAGCACAATCCTAACAAATAAATGGTACAGGTCACCTTAACTGAAAAAATGGTATTTTAACAATGAGTTACACGAGTTATTTTTATAAAGCAAGCAAGAGCAATAAAGGGAAGCTTATGGACAGTGGGATAACTTTAGACTATATACCTCCTCTGATGAAGCACCCAGTGGCGCAAAACGCATCAGGAGGCAGTGGCTGACACAAGGTAGGCAGACCTGGGGGGGGGAGAAACTGCACTGTGGTGTGTTTTTGAATGTATTCACATGAATTTTTGCTGTGGAAAAAATGCACAAATAAATGTTTTAAGTAAGAAGCCTTGCATGTCTCTAATTTATATGTAGCATTTGAAAGTGGACCCGTGCACAGTTCTTACTGTAAAGATAGCATATACCCCAAAACGTTATAATTAAATAATAACTATAGAGGAAGCAGAACCCCATGTCATGCGCACAGGGGGGCAGACCATGGGGTCTGCTTCCTCTATAGCTGAAAACAATACCCCCCCTCCCCAGCCACTCTCATACCTGCGGGCGGGAAAGCGGAATGCAGGCAGATGGGATAGTGGGGCAGGGTGGGCAGTGGGTGGTTGGGGGGCCAAGAATGAATTGCCATGTGCCAGGCCCCTCAGAAGATTTTTTTGCAGGAGGCCCAGTGCACACTACTTAAGTCACTGCTGCTAATGGACTAATGGGTAGATAGATAGATAGACAAGACAGACAGAAAGACAGACAGACAGATATCAACAAACTTTTTGTTTGTAAATAAAAGCTGCAAAGGTAGTGGAACTTTTCTGTTTGATTATGGCTTGGATGCCAATATAAGAGAGATATACCAGTAACATATAAACATTGGGCCAGATTCAATTTAGTGAAAAAAGGTTTATCACGTGAAAAGTCGTGGACAAGAGTCAATTTGAGATGCACTTCAATTCAGAAGAATTTATTTAATTATTTATTGCATGGAAAGTCTATTATAGTCTATGGAATAAAAACTTGGAATTGAATTCGGAGAAATGTTTTTTGTCCTCGAATTGAGTTTTCATGTGATAAACCATGAGATAACGTTTTCACACTTAATTGAATTGGGCCCATTATTGCTTATTTGACCAACATTTTGGCCACCTCGCTGAAGGAGACCGAATCATGTTCTTCCTATATAGAAAATAGAATATATAAAATGGTAAAGGTGGATAATGAGGATAATGAGGCACACATGGGTATTCTAAGATCATTAGCAACTGTGCTTAGTTTAAGGTTTCAGCATTTAAGCTTTTATTTGCTCAATAAGGTCAAAAATACCCCAGGAACCAAGCACTTCTAAATAAAAATAAAATCTGTCTCGACATAGATATCTACATACTTCTATGTAAATGTGCTATGTAATTACACTGAAGGTGCAGTTCTGGATTATGGATTTAAATTTGCTATGTTTTTTAAAACTTAGAAGGCTGATTTTCACAAACATGCCTAGTAATTAATATCTCTTTACAAAAAAAAGGGAGGAATAGAATTAGCGCCAGTAGTATTTAAACACATTTATAATTAATGTGAAATCCATATTTGCAATAATTACTCTTGAAAAAAACACAAGTTCATTAAAAGTAACAGTGTGCAATGTGCAAGCTCTAGTAAGGCATAAGATCACCTCTAGTTTTATTTATTAGATTCATTCAAAAAGCAAATTGAAAAGCTAATATCATTTTTACAAACCTCTATAAAAATATATTGCAATACATGTACTGTAATAATTATCAGCAATTTAACATTAACCACTTGCAATATACACAAATTTAATTAGTTTGACTATTTTTTTATGTTCTAAAAATCTAATTAAAGTCTATATAATGTGTTACCCCTGAGAATAATATAGCAAAGCACACATTAGGGACTTTTTTCAGTATTATAAAAACACTACTATATTTTCAGATTTTATGACTGGTTGTTGTTATGAAGGTGCTAACTAAGGTTTTTTTTTTACTCAGCTTTTATTGTTCCTGGCTTGAATGTAAGATTGTAAATTTGTTCAGAATATTTTGGAAAATTGGGGGTGCACACTGAGGAAAGATTAGTGCATGGGGGCTCTAATGTTGTTTTAATTCTTCCCCAGGCTTCTGATACCTTCTTTCGCATGCCCTTGATGTGCTAGTTTTTCTTACTGCCATCTCTCTTTTGATTTTTATTTCTTTGTTTAAGGGCTTTCACAAAGGTATTTTTTCTTTTTATAAAAATGCTTGTTGAGCACGTAAAGTTCATATTAACAAATACAAATAGACATAACTTCCTGCACAATAAATTTTGTTGATACGTTCTATAGGGAAAGAAAGCAAGCATAATTGGGGATAAATTATTCTAATATGCACATTGTTTAGGATGGTTAATAAAGGAACAAAATGCATAGGTAGTAATAACAAACTGACTAAAATAAGCCATAGAGTTACAGATCTTCTTGCTTGGCTTGGTCACCATGCAAGCAAATTTTAGCCCAATCCAGCCACCCATGTGGAGGTGCAAACACTCAGTCCTCAGGCTAATAGTTGGGGGCAATAAAACACCATCAGGTACAGACTGAAAGTACAGACTTATGCAGTCCTTAGCTAACAGGATTATTTTTTGACTGGTCTAATCAACTCAATTCGATTAAATCACATCATTCTGGTGCCATACATGATTCAATAGACCTTTGATGTGGTTGGAATTTAGTTTATGTCTAGGAATGGGCACCTTAAGGCCTTGCATTACCAACATATTAGGCCAGTCCATGCAATACCAACATATTAGGCCAGTCCATGCAATACCAACATATTAGGCCAGTCCATGCAATACCAACATATTAGGCCAGTCCATGCAATACCTACATATTAGGTCAGTCCATGCAATACCTACATATTAGGACAGCCCATGCAAAACCTACATATTAGGTCAGCCCATGCAAAAATATCTTAAGGTGTTTACCCAAATTGGTATTATACTTTCCATATACAGACCTATATTTTTAAAATATTTGTTAGGTAAAGTCCTCGATTGGGTTGGGAAACTGCAAAACGGTGGGGATTTGGTTTGAAAATCCCTGTCTCCTGTCTGCACAGGTGGGCTGTTGGTATCCTGAAGGGGTATTCGGACACAATGTGGGCTGTTTAGTTGTGGGGAGATTTGAATAAAAACTATAAATTTCATATTTCTTAATTGTGTCCCTGGCCATCCTAATTTTCCTCCCAAAATGTAGTGCACCATCGACATGTAAGTGTGCAAAGAAAGTCATTTTAAACTATGACCCTTCATCTTTACCACTCATTTAGTGCAAATGATCTATCAACAATATTTTTGTATTTCCTCTATTAAACAATAAATCAATTGTAATTTTTTCTGGACCATTTTAGAAGGACAATGTCACACTTGGGAAGAAAGTACAAAAAATATGGAAAACTCAAAGATGCACATATAAAACAAATATAGGTGCTGTCTATTGATGGGTGAATCTGAACCATTTCGCTTTGCTGAAAATTCGCAGTAGAAGTCTATGGGCAGCAAAATTGTTTTGATGTGCTACAGTTTTTTTTACCCATTGGAGTTTATGGACGTCATTTTCTCGACGAAACTTGTCAAAGAAATTTCGCTCATCACTAGTACAGTCATTTAATAAAGACCCGGGGTTTAATATAAAAGTGAACGGATACAAGAAACATACCTGCATAACAATCAGAAGGTCAAATACCAAGATAAATGAAGCTAGAAAGGCTCGGGAGGCCTCATCACTTGGCAAAAATCCCCGATTCAGCTTGTCCCAACTTATCCAGTCCGTGGTAATAACCAACACAACAACAGAGGTTAGGGTAAACAGAACAGTCCTGTAAAACAAAAATTGTTGCCCTTAATTTAAGCGAAAATAAAAGCATATTATTTAATTAAATAACATTTTAATCATTCACGTCGGTCTCTTCTTACAATCTACATTCCCTACCAAATTACACATACACTATGGTCAGTTTCATAGGGAGTCTATTAACCTTCCACTGGAAGGACATGCAGACACAAAGAGAACATACAAACTTCATGCAGATAATGCCCATATCTAGTAGTCCAGTACTAAGTAGTGACTTTTTGTTTTCTAAATAGAGTACATACAAGAGGGATCAATTATAAATGCAGAGACAGTGTGCAAGATGCAACAAAATGAGTGCAGTGCAGAAGCAGATTTTATAACTATGGATAGAAAATCCATAACTTATTTTGAAAATTACACAATTGTAAACAGTCTGGAATATCTGTAAAGGAATAGAGAGTTCAAAATCTCCACCTTATTACACACACAGAACCTTAGGTTCTCAATGATTCATAGAGGACTGAGTATTGGGCTCGAACTAATCTTGTACAAAGAAAATAGCAACTTTTATGAAGAACTAGCACCAAGTTCTGAACTGGCACCAAGTTTAATGAAGCCTGGACCAGTTCACACTTGCAGCAAAAAATATTGGCCAAGGTGGATAATTAGATTACCTGAACATAGATAATCCTCCTGCTTAATGGACTCCTGCAAACAAAACAGTCACAGCAAACGATGAAGAGAAGGGGTTGCATACTGTTAATTAGTATAACGTGCAGCAAAAAAAAAAAAAAAAAAAAAAATATATATATATATATATATATATATATATATATATATATATATATATATATATATATATATATATATATATATTTATATATATATATATATAAAGACAGCAGAAATCAGGTTTTTGATAAACTTTACAAGAAGGAAGTTAAATACAGTTCTACAGTCTACAGGAAGAAATTATTCAGCACAAGTTAAAGAAATTCAGGGATTTGTTCAACTATGTGAATCGAATATATACCTGGGCTCAGGACAGAGGACGAGATATTGGGATCCAGTTCATTTACACCTTCTCTTTGATTACTTGGAATTGTAGGCATATTAGTATACATAGAGTGCAATTTCTAGACAAGTGCATAGTGGGAATATATGATATCACCAATACAAAGGTGGAAAAAAAGATAGATAAGACACAAAATGCATGTCCACATATAAATGATAGATTTACAGAGGTCACACCAAGCTGAAATTGTCTCTTGGATACAATGGAATAGCTTTTTGATTTTCTGAATCACTTTCCTTCTCCTGATGCACAGCTCTCCTAATGAAGATCCTAACTAACTTGGGAGATGTATCTGATGTCAGTTATTCCTCGCCAGAATAAGTTAATAAAGCAGCTATCATTGCTGACAGAGAATTTTCACATGCCCTTGACTTCACAAGTAGGTACAAGGAATATGCAGACTTGACTAGAAAGTGAACGAGCTGATTCAACCAATTTTTTTCCCATTTTTATACTCAGCTTTTCAGTTTTGCTGATATGTAATATAGTGGTACTTTGAATAGGTTCTAGCCATTACCATTTTAATAAAAGGTCATAATGTTCTTAGTATTTTAGGAAAGAGCTTAAAAACTGTAAAATTAAATAATTATTTATAACCTAAATTGAAAGACAGTTGTATTGGGTGTATGCCATGCATATTTCTGCAAAGAACACTGGCAGAAGGCAGAGAAACATGCCAAATTCAGTATTATTTCCTGTGCATAATATGGAGAAAAAAAATTAAAACCTTTACAACTTTAGAATAAAAACCCATGCCTTTGGCAGTAGACAGACTTATTTATCACAGCAAATACAGTTGCCTTAATGCAAAAATGGACACGGTCATTGCTCACATTGACACCACTGATTAATTGTGCTTGCGTCCAAAGATGATCCTTGAACATCCCAATAGTTGAACTCGTGCAACCTCCTGTTCCAACCCTGGAGTTACCACAAACTTCAAGCTGGCGGTAATTCCAGGGTTCCCTCTGCAGACGGCGTTGATAGGCTTAGACTTCTGCTTAAAGAATCATGTGGCAGACATCATTTCTAACATGAGAATAACCTAACCTCTTACATTGGAATTGTGGGAAAAAAAACTGTGTTGCAGTTCTGACCTTGTATACCTTTTTGTTTCATTAGGGTCTTCTCTGTGGTTTGTCCCTGTTTGCTCCTGTAACAGGAGCAGTTGTATGCTACTGAAGGCTGCTGAGTTAACTTGTATCTCTGCTCAGCAATAATGAACATGACTTAAAGAGATACTGACACCAGAAATTAAACTTTTTTTTACATCTATCATAATATTGCTTTGAAAGCAACTTCTAACTTTGCCATAAAGTATTTGCACAATGTTTTTACATTACCTGTCTGATGCCCCATGTTCCTGTATGAGGGGGCTGCCATATTTGTGCAGCAGAAGTCCGTTAGCATTAGAAACTCTAACTGAGGGGCTGAGATGGGACAGTCAGGTTCTTTAGTGTCAGTATCAAGTCAGGGCTGCATTAATATTAAGTATAAAGGCCAGAGGTACCAGAGAAAGTCAATACTAGGTTTAAAATTGAATTCACAATTAAATACTTCCTTCTCTCACTAATTAGTGATGCACATTTTCAAGTTGTATTTGTCCTTCCCAAATCTTTATAGTTATTGACATTTTCTAAAAAGTTGGCCAGGTCATTAGTTAGCCTTATTAGAGAAAACCTGACTGTAGGGGGACCAGCAGGTCATTAAACAAGTGGGTTATGGTTTAAATTGGACAGGAGTTGGACAGGATTGCAGACTAGTTTGGAAGCAATGGAATCCAAAAGGCAGGTATTATAGTTTTGAAAAAAATCCAGAAATTTGCAGGCTTCCTCTTCAATCACAGGGTGTAAGGAGCACAGAAGAGACTGACGAGTGTTAAGGGAGGTGAACTGAATGGAGGAGGTTTTCCTCAGTTATGTAATTTCTTTACATGTTTTACAGTGCTCAGCATTATCTTGAACAGTGACTAAAGCAGAGAGTAATAAATTAAAGGTAGAGGAAAGGTTTGCAGGTTTTATAATAAATATATTGGGTTTGCCAGTTTATTATTGAGTATAGTGAAGTAAATTTGTTTGGCTAAGCAGAGGCTGGTGTTAAAGTAAAGAATATTTGTAGCTGCAAAAGTCTGTTCCTGACTGGCATTTTTGGCAGCAGTGTTCAAGTGTACATGGCCATCTCTGGAGAGCTGTGGAATGAGCTGTATGCCTAGGTTGGAGTGGTTTAGGTATTATGCATCTTACATTGGCAGGAGCAAAATCATTAAGTGCAATGTTGAGTGCGTTATAATAGACAGATGTGGCCAAATTAGGAGAGTCGATGTTTGAGATATTGTAGAAAAAAGAGTCAAAAAAGAAAGATGTGATTTCTCGAAGATTTTGAAGGGTATGGTACAGGTATTGGGGAGGTGCAGAGGGATCTAGTGTGAGTAAAAATGTGAGCAGATTGAGACTTTCATCCTCCCTCTCCCCTACTTGTGGATTGTATTACCCCACATTATCAAATATTTCCCAGCTGTTCACAGTTTCAAATGTTCCCTTAAAACTCACTTATTCTGTGAAGCCTAAACAACAACCTATTAACCTCTAATAGCTCCTTTACACCAGTCATCAATTCCCTCAATAAATCAACAGCCTTCACACTTCACATCCAGCTGGCCCATTATCACTTCACTAACATAAATATTTATCAAACATATTCTTATACCTTGCATCTCACATATTCCCACCTCTATAGATTGTGTGCAACAGCAGGAAGGACCCTCATCATTCTCTACAGCCATTTGTCTGTCAAATATTATGTACAGCGCTGAGGGATATGTTGGCACTTTATGCAGTTATAAACCAATTTCCAAAAAAGCCTTTCTTAAATAAAATATTGGTGATTTTAATAGTATACCAAATGCTTTAGGGGTCTAATTTACAGCCGCTGGTTGTATTTGTACTAGATTCCATTTCCCTGGCTATCGATGTAGCTATAATTGGAGTATAATCATTTTCTTTTGAGGGGGTGCCTTAGGCTAGTGTCATATACGGTTCTAAATATTTTTAGCAGAATATAGTTATGAGCCGTCACAGCTCAGCTTTCAAACTGAACAAATCTCTATTTTTATGTTTGTATGCTCAGCAGGCATGCATTTTAGGAATTTTGTACTTAGCAACTACTATAGTTAGGTCGAACAATTTTGCAATTAATACTCTTGTTTTGTCTTATATTGATGGATCTACTCTTCATAATAAGAACTTGTATTCCAATGAGAGTAATTGTATGGTAAACTCATTTACCTGGTCTATTATTTAAACTACAATTTTCTTTAGGTGAAAGCCTTTTGTGTGGAAAGTGTAGTCCTATTCTCAACTTTTTACATAAGTACTTGGAAAGGATTCCTCGTGCCATGTTTATATTGCTCTCAGGTCTGCTGTCTAATTACTTATGGTCATCATTTGCTTTAACCAGATTTAGTCCATCCTAAATCTGCTGAGATGATGGAATGAGGTAGAATGATGTGACAAGACTATTAAAGCCTGGTATATACCAGTAGGCTGTTGGCTGTGCACAAAACAACAGAGCCATAAACTTAGATTTTAAGGAATGGGCTTAGTCATACAGTTGAGTTTTTCTTCAAAATTATACAGATAATATTAGCACTCATTTTGAGGAAGAATGTCAGATTTCCCTTGGGGTCTATGGTAGTGACAACATGCACAATAACCCTGTATCTGAGCAGAAATAGATCTGCTAAAATTGACAGTGAGTCATACTTGTCACTCTGACAAGCACCTATCCTGATTCTTGAATAACTTTAAATCTTGAAAGTTTGTACAAAATTGTAATTGAATCATTTTATATATAACAATTACTTATTCAAACTGGTTTTTATTTGTTTATCCCCTAAAATAGTGACTAACTGATGTGGGTTGTGTTTATATAGTCAATGTTATTAATACAAACCCATTAGAGAAATCTTCTGAAAACAGTTTTAATTTAAAACTAAAAACTGACTAATGTCAAATGTTTAGTTAGTGTGAAAAATATAGCATTACTGAATATGTTGCATTCTTTCCCCTTCCAGCCACAGATTTTTATTAACTATGCTACGCCCCTCCTTGCCTTCAATGTCTAAAGGGCACATAGTCATGCAGAAAAATTAACCTCACTGCTGCCCCCCAAAACATTACATAAGCAGTAGCATTGGTTTTATGGAATGCACTTAAAAGCACTGTCAGTCCCATACAGTACTTTACATATGGGTGTCAGTGTGTGCAGAACTAACTTACAGGACATTCTCTTCTTCCCTATTCTGCAGCTGTTCTTAAACAGACTTTTGTCATTTGACTGTTCTGCTTTAATTTGCTGGGCCATCTCACTTTCACTGAAGCAGGATAAGTGTAGGATTCGATTTGCTGAGGCATAACCTCCTGTTCACTATCCTATCAAACAATACTGTCTCCTGACTGAATAAAAATGCACAGAAAATGCATAAAATGAGAAAACTGTTTTGATAAAAAGATTTGCTTGTATCAGAAATCATCCACTGAAAATGGCTGTTAATGATGCAGCTTGCTCTCCTGACCTCTCATTTGGGCCGTTGTATGGAGGGATCTTGGAAATTTAATGCAGAATCTGTTAATTAAACCAAGACACTTTAAATATAATGGTTATCAGCAGTGTTATGTCATACAACATGACTTACAGGAGCCAAGCAGGCAGGAGAGGGTAAGCAAGGTCCTTAGACTGCCATACTTCTACTAATGTCAGTTACCACTGTCTTATCCAAACTACAGTAACTAAAATAATCCCAAACTAATGATATATTTTACACAGTATACTAGACCAGTCTAAGCGATCTAGTTGCCAAAAATGTAACCATTTACCCTGGGTCATATCAGCAAATTATGAAATTCTAATGCATTCTGATAATTAGAGAATTAATTATGACAAACAATGTAGCTTTCAGAGATCGTAAGAGAACTATATAACTTGACATCCCATCATTTGATAACAAAAGTCATTTCATATGAGTGTAATATCAAGAAGAATATTTTTTTTAAACTTGCCACACGATTACTCATCTGAAGGCACCTCAATTAAACTAATCAGCCGTAAACCCTAACTTGCAAAAATGGTAGGTATCTCCAGTAAAGAGAGCCTCAGCAGATTACAAGCATCATAACATAAGCAGTATTACATTTGGGATTGGCACTAATTGCTGTCAGTAAAATAAATCTCTTCTTAGTATATAGTTAGCCAGAAAAAATTCCATAGATGTTGGTTCCATGAGGATTTGTCCCTGTGGAGTGCTCAGAAGATGACAATAGATAGGAGACACTAACCTGCAGAGTCTCTACTAAAGCCGTCAAGATTTAGATGAAGCAATATGTGGAGGTATTCCCCAATTACAACAATACCAAACGATGTAGATATATAAATATGCATTATGTTTTTGAAAACACACACACATACAGGTATGGGATCCATTATCCTGATACCATTTATCCAGAAAGCTCCAAATTATGGAAATCTCCCATAGACTCCATTTTATCCAAATAATACAATTTTTTAAAAATGATTTCCTTTATCTCTGTAATAATAAAACAGTACTTGTACTTGATCCAAACTAAGATATAATTAATTGTTATTGGAAGCAAAAAACTGCCTATTGGGTTTATTTAATGTTTTCATGATTTTCTAGTAGACAAAATATGAAGATCCAAATTATGGAAAGATCCACTATCCGTAAAATGCCCTACATATAATAATATGTAGGGCATCAGACAGCCCTTTCCCCTGTTCTGCCTGTGACATCACTGAACCCGGTTACAAGCAGGGAATTCCCTGTGCTGTCAATCCCAGTTTACAGTATCTTTACTGCAAAGAGGCTCAGGACACCTGATCGCCATAGCAACGGTGCCAAAATGAGTGTACCAACAAAGGGTTAGAAATATATATATATATATATATATATATATATATATATATATATATATATATATATTTCTGTGGGGACTCATTCTTGGAGCTGGGTTTTTGTGCCTGCTCACCTGTATATGAACTATTTTTTACCTGGAACGGGCTAAACAGTATGAAATGAAAATACAAGATATTATTCAAAAACTTAGTGATATTATTTAAAACTGACAGTATATCAGAAAATGAATGTGTCTAAGGTTGAAATATGCAGTGTTCATATTTTTTAAATACAGGTAAAACCCCATAATTAATACAAAACCAGGGCTTTTTTTTAACGTGAAACTGATGAACCAAAGCATTTCTTAACATCAATGTTTAAAAAGAAAAATTTCATTGAAAGTCTGGCGGAATTACTGCTTTAGAAACAGAACAATTGCACGCTTAAGTGTAAGGCCCACACTGTGAAATTACTTTTTTTCATTGTAGAAAACAAACTCTAAAATATGCCCGACATCCTGGTAGAATTTTAATAGCTTGCTACAGTCCATGGGTTGTTCTTTCTGCCCTCTGAGAGTGAATATAAATAGCAACTGTCATTCAGCAGCAACACAGAGTGCAGCGCAGCATGCTTTCCCGAGAAATGTGTACAACATCAGAACAAAATGAAAAAAGAGCGAATCAATTAAACTGAGACATATAAGCCTCATATAGGTGTCTGAATGTCATAAAAAGCATTTTCACATATTTAATAGTCGTATTACATTCATCACATGGGCTACCCTATATTGTTTGTCAGGCAAAATCATTGAATCTCATATATTGAGAAAAAATATTTAAAATTTGATTTTCAAAATAATATTCTAAACAGAGTATATGGCATTGTAGTGGCCAGTGTACTGCTTAAATTATTGCATGATATACTGTACATCTGCTGATTTATTCTGTAAACATTCCTGAAATATTTATATAGCCAACCAATCGACTTTCTTTATCTGCTGTTTGAAAAGTTCATTTGCTTTTTCGGAGTCAGCACAAATGACTTGAAAGGAAGCACAGGAAGCATTTTATCAGTGGTCACAGACCAAACAAAAGACCAGAGCCTTGCAAATTAAAGAAAATCTTTTAAACTATGAAGCTATATATTGGTTCTCTAAACATTTGCAAGAACATTAAAGGAAAACTAAACCCCCCAATAAGAAAAGCCCCATCTACTACCCTAGATAGTCCCCCCTCCCTGCTTCCCACCCCTCCCTGCTCCCCCCCGCATAGTTCATTAATCCTGAAAGTGTCCCGAACAGCATGCTCACGTATCTGTTCAAGTATCTGTGCAGAGTAGCGCAGCGGACCTCCTGGGCACCATCTTGCGGATCTTCGGTTTTCTGTATGGGAGAGCCATATTGGAGCATGCGCATTGGAGCAGTCCTGTATTTGTAGCAACTGCGCATGTGCCAAAAGTGCAGTGAATTGCCAAAGGGAAGGAAAATACGAAGATAGCACCCATGAGCTCTGCTGCCCTATTCTGCACAGATACTTCAGCATGCTGTTAGAGACACTTTCAGGAGTAATGAACTATCTACTCCTGAGGGGGGACTATCTAGGGTAGATGGGGCTTTTTTATTGGGGGGTTAGTTCTCCTTTAATTCTCCTGTTCAATAACCATTCAGTAGAAATATTTTTACATGTTCTGTATCAAATTTGACTTTTTATGCAAGTGACTCAGATTGTAAGCACTATAAAAACAGGCAAGTTGGATTTGACAAAGCATTTAAGAACTAGATAAT
Source organism: Xenopus laevis (assembly GCF_017654675.1). Classification (NCBI taxonomy): domain Eukaryota; kingdom Metazoa; phylum Chordata; class Amphibia; order Anura; family Pipidae; genus Xenopus; species Xenopus laevis. The sequence continues at coordinate 70,908,064 of NC_054375.1, forward strand.
TTCCTATGACTTTGACATTTTACTGGACAATGCACCAAAGGCACAAAAAAAAAATTGGATACAAAAAAAAATAATTGCTTGCAATGGTGTTTAGTGAGATAATCAGTGGCGGAACTACCAGAGGAGCAGGGGGTGCGATTGGGCCAGGGCCCGCACCCCCTCAGGGCCCCCCGGCAGCTTGCACACCACTGATTTCTGGCAGAAAATCACGTACGAAGGGGGTGGGGGCCCAGCTGCACGTCCCGCACCAGGGCTTGCCCCCCTCTAGTTACGTTACTGGAGATAATCTACAAATATGTTAACTTTGTGTTGTAAAATATAGATGTACACACACATACACTTCTCTTCAAACATGAGATAATTATTCTAATTACATTCATATTTTCTCTTTCTAAATGGGAATTAAGATCGAAAGGTCTGTATGGTAGAAGGAAGAACGAGGTATGGTATCATTAACCTTAGCAACATTTTGTTCTCTGCAACTTGCCTTTCAATATGCTGATGTTGCTGTAGCAATTAATGGGATACCAACTCAGGCCAACTATGCTGAAATGCAATTTTTGATGGCTTCCTGGCCTTTGCCCTGTATGTATGGTTGCTAAATTGCTGTTAAGCAAGTAGTTTAATTGGTTTGTGGGAAGAATAAAAGTCTAATCAGTAAACGGTTTTCATAAAAGGCAGATGTACTGTAGATACTTATGATATAGGTAATGCAAGGACAGATGTATACTGTATGCTGTTAATTCATTTTGAGCAAATTCTAGCAAAATAATAATAAAAGAAATACAATATTTACATGTAAATAATCTCCTGGCTAATTGTATTACTATTTTTAATAATATATAATATAATATAATATAATATATATATATATATATATATATATATATATATATATATATATATATATTTGATATAATAATCAAATTACTGAAGGTGTTATGATGAAACATTTACAGAGAGCGAACCAGCTATCCCAAATGATTTCTCTGGATATTCTTGAATTTTCTGAGCTCCACGCCTATTGGTTAATTGAATTATGATGCAAATTTTATGTACTATTTGTGAGCATATGTCAATCATTCTTACCCAAATTACTTACCCATACTAATTTATATTAGATAATAAAAATATCTGGGGTAAGTTTGTGATTAAACAACTGTGTTCTTACTTTACAGCTCTCTCAAATGATTTCTTTACATATGACAGCCCAAATGCAGAATGGATTTATCTTAAGTGCAAGTGCATTTTAGCTGGAAAGATTCTTTTTGCTTTAATTAAATTCATATCATGTACAAATAAAGCAGCACTTATTAAAGTACACTATATGGCCAAATGTATTGTAACAGCTGCATTTCTAACATCTTATTTTCGAACCCAGGATATTAATATAGAGTTGGTCGCCCCATAACAACCCCATACTCATCTGGAAAAGCTTTTCACAAAATTTTAGAACTCTCAACAACAAGATTAATAGTGAGATTGGGCAATGATGTTGGGTATGGCTTGCAGTAGGCATTTCAATTCATCTCACAGTTGTTCAGCTAGGTTTAGGATAAAACTTTGTGAGGACCAGCCATGTTTTTCCATTCCAGTCTTTACAACCTTTGTTGACCTCTTTTTGTGAATGGGAACATTATTTTGCTGATACAGGAAAGTGCCTTCCCCAGGAAAATGTAATGTTTACTGATATGGAAGGTTAAATGTAATGTTGACTAAAAGGAGCATTCAGGTAAGTGTAATGTTCAGCAAAACAAAAATGTGAAGCAAACTTAGACTTTAATTCAGATGGCATATAATATCTCACAAGGTAACTCCATTTCCAAACATAGCCATCACACCGATATCAAGAAATGTAGTGCCATGGTGACCATGTGATGTCAAAACAAAGTTTGCCTTATTTGCCAACAACATGATCAAATGTTTATTTAGTTAATTGTAGTAAAAGGACAAAAATAATTCAGGCTCACAAAATGTTCAGTTATTAAAATGGAATATACAGGTGGAAAGTTTAGTGCAACGGAATGCTCACATAATGTTTATTGAAATGGATTGTTCAAGTAAATATCAGGGCTGATTTACTAAAAATCTATTTTTTTCATGAACCGTATTTCTTTGCTAAAAATTAGTTTTTTACACTTATCGAAAAACGCTAAAATTCTAGAATTATTAAGTGTAAAAATCACGAAAAACTGTAATACAAAGTCAATGGGAGCTGCGCTAAACCTATTGAATTGTTTTTAACCATTCAGACTTTTGGAGGTTTTTGGATTTTTTTCACTACTAATTGTCCGTAAAACTTGAATTTTTTGAGGTTTTCGCATTGTTTTGTTTTTTTAAATACATTTTATATTCAAATCATTAACTTTCATGGCATTCGTGGTTTTGGAGAAAACGAGTTTAGTCGTGGTTTTTCGATGTTTAATAAATGGGCATCCCCATGTTTAAAGTAATTAGAGTGTTTAGGTAAATGTAACATTGAAGTTAAATGTACTTTTTACTGAAAAACAATGTTTAGACATACAGAAGTTAAAAGGAATCTGCAGAAAAAGAGATCAAGTAAATTCAATGTTTATATTTTACCCAGACATTGGAGTTCAATGAAATTCCATTTTATTAAACATTTTGTTGCCAAAACATTATCACTTGAACTTTTTTGAGTATGATAAAATGCTTGTGTAAATTGAACAATCTGGTAAAAGAATCGTAACATTCCATGTCAAAAATAGTTACTTTTCACTAAACATTAAATAATATTCATTTTCAGTAACCACAAAGTTGAATATTTCTTTTCACATAACAATTCATTTAACAATACGTTGCATAAAAATTTCATCTCTGCATGTATAGAAGCAGTAAAACTTTTAAATAAAAATGTGCATACATTCATTTTGAGTTTAAAGAACGCATTTTAAATAACCGTCATATTCAGTTATATTACTCATCCTTCCTCAAAACATGTAATGATGCAGAAAGAAAAATGTTTTGAAAGCATTTTGCCTCCTGCCTGTATTACATTGCCTGTATTACATTATAAAAGTACATTATAAAAGTTATACAGTGTACATTAGTATTTACTGTTATGATATTACATAACAGCAGCTGTAGGTTTGTTTTCCTGCATATTGATATATGATCAGGTGCAGGGAGTTGCAAGGGAATAAATGCAGCAGTTACGGGATAATTTATGCTTAATTGCAGGGAGTTGCAAGGGAATACATGCAGCTGTTCTGGGACAATTTATGACCAGGTGCTGCGAGTTTCAAGGGAAATGCAGCTGTTGTGGAACAGTTTATGGTCAGACACAGGGAGCTGCAAGGGAATACATGCAGCTGTTCTGGAATAATTCATGATCAAGTGCAGGGAGTTGCAAGGGAAAATGCAGCTGTTGTGAAACAGTTTATGGTCATGTACACGGAGTTGCAAGGTAAACATGCAGCTGTTATGGAACAATATATGTTTAGGTGCAGGGAGTTGCAAGGGAATAAATGCAACAGATGTTCTGGAATTGTATAACATATAATAACAGATGCAGGGAGTTATAAAGGAAAACAAAGATGTTGTTTGCTTTTTGTATACAACATAATACTGTGTAGAAATGACTATGGTTACACTAACTGCTGATACACATTGCCACCAGAAAATAATAAAATACTTCTAGTAGCAGATATGTTTTATTCATACAGAAGTTTGCTTTTCTTTTTTTCCCCAATTATTGCAGGGCAAGGGAAAGGAACCAGCAGTGAGGGGAGAGGGGAGGAGGGAGGAAAATGAACAGGGCCGAGAGGGGTTAAATAAACAGGGCAGAGAGGGAGAGAAAGGAACAGTTCAGGGAAGGTAAAACAAGCAGTAAGGGTTAACAGATGTCTGCAGGGAACGACTGAGTGTGACATCACAAACACACCGACTCCTCCCTCACTGGCTGTTGCTCTGTAGCTTAGGCAGAAAGAGCCGGTGGCTGCAGAGTCATATATTGGGAAATATTGAATATTTCAAGCTAATATGGACGTTTTTGACCCAAAAGTTATTGAATTAAAAACGATTTCTTTCTGTTATTCAAAGCCTTCAGAATAAAGGGATTCAGGATACCGTACCTATATTTGGTAAACAGGATGTTTGGTGAATGGAAATGTCCAGTTTAATGTGATATTTAACAAAATTTTAGTTTAGGTAAACTATGTGAATAATAATAAATACAATTTTTAGTTCAACAAAATATTAACATTAAGATTGCGTAAACATTCTAGAGGGATTCCAGTCTGATACAGTCTGATCTTGTTTCCTATTCCCTGACTGTCCAAAAACATTCTATTTTAGTAACATGGCATTCAACTGAATATATAATTTACTGTAATATTCCAATTAATGTTTCATGTTTATTTATTCCCACCCCATTTGGACAGGGACCCACCCTGGCTAAAGGGGAGTCACAGGTCAGCACCAACTCCAAATTCTTTTAATGTTCGACCCTACCCACAAGGCATGGTTTGGGTGGTCCAAGGATTCTCCAGTCTAAATGGCCAAATCTACAAAACTCAGTACTTTTCAGAAAACTCACTATTGCCAGTATTGTGTTGTGCAATTTCAATTAACATCTGTTATGGAGGTATTATGCAACAATTTATATTGTTTTTGTTTGTTACATACACAACAGACAAGGTATCCTGGGGCATTATAACAAATGGCAATAAATGTAACCTTTATAGAAGATCAGGTCCCTGCATCTACCACTGCCATTGCAGACCTATATGGCTATGTTAAATAATTACAGTTTCAAATTAGAAAACTTGCAAATCGTTGATGAAGGGCTCGCACATACCAGACCACACTCCCTGAATTGATGTAGTAAAAAAGTATTTATTTAAGCAAAAACATCACAGCAAAGCCTAACGCGCTTCATACCTAAGGGGCACTTAGTCATAGGCTGAATGTATTAATTATAAGCTTCTTGAAATTAGAAAGCTTGCCATGTTTGTGTGGCTTCTCTTTTTAAAATTTAAAATATCACAATAAACTGTGTAAGCTCCCATTCTGCATGTTATATAGAATTAGTGTGGCTCTTTTAATATTTTGTGTTTCAGTGTATGACATACTTAGTGGGGTCTGCTATAGATGGTAGGCAATGTAGGTTATGTGGCTGTATATCTTCTAATTTAAGGATGACATAGCTGAAGAAACATGAACATACCAGAACAAGATTATCCGTGTGTTTCCTTTTCTCCAAAAACGTCTTGCTGGCTTGCCCCACTCTGGGTATTGATTGTCCTGAAGCATCAAATCAGTGACCTGCAGATATGCAAATTTAAATGATAAAATCCCATATATGTGTTTAATTTTGATGTACAACCAACTAAAAGTAAATTGTTTAGCCTTGTTATATAAAATATGGCATACATCTTATTGACAAATGAAACCACAGCAAAACACTGATGATTTTGCTTTCCTCATTATTTAAAAATGTGGTGTTCCATAAATTTTCTTTGAAAAAGTCCTGAACTTTGTCCTCAGACAAGCAAACTGCTTTTCAAGAATGGTGTTTCAATACATTTCATCTGCAGCACTAAATCTCTGACCTCCCATAATTTATTTGATTTTCAATGCCGTGCAACCTAATCTACTAATGCAGCCTCTTTTCTTATAAACCCTACCCTTCCAATATTTCCTCTGACTTTCATAATACATTTGTTGGCATTTTCTACGCCATCTTTTGCAAATGTTCCTTTTCTCTAGTTATCCTGCCAATAGTGATAGCTGCTAGTTTATTTTTGGCATTTGTTCCTCAGTCAGTTCTGTCAAGTACATCTTTTTAGCTTACCCCTTGATTTCCTTGCCACCAGAATTGTAATCAAGTGAACTTGTAACTTCTTGAACCTCTTGTAACTGTTTCTTTATGTCCTTTCCTGGTTCTGTATGTGCTATACCTTGCCTTATACTATCCTGGTACAGTATAATGGGTTTGTACAATTTCCAATCCATTAAGAATGCTTCCACTCTTCATGATTAATCAAATTTTTTTTCCTGTTCTGATGCCAATGTAATCTTCAGCTTTGTAAATTCATTTTTCAGTCCTGTTCGCACTAGCCCGTGGGTCTTCTGGGTGGGTCACACACAAAAGTCCTTTAATGAAAGGCTCCTCCCTAAGGGAGGTTACAGTATAAACAAACTGGGTTCTTTCCAGTTAGGATGCTGTAATGTACTAAGAATGAAAGATGAAAGTGTCCAACAGTGCTCTTTTGAACTGACTTAGTCCTTTGCAGAAAAAGAGTACATGGCGTAATTAAATATTTACATAAATATATGCATAAATTTAGATCAAGAGATAAATGCCTATGTTGTAAGTATTTGGACATATTTATGAACAATTTGCAGCCACATAGTTGCAGCGTCCTTTCTGCGCAGATAGCTTTCAATTGACTAAAAAAAGGTTAAGTGTCCCACAAACTACACTGACCAAAGACCACGAAATACTCATGGCACCACCCTCTGCTATTAACAGGTTGCACCCCTTTAATACAATGGGGATTATGTAATAATTGGAAACAACTCAGCAATTGGTCAATAGGTGCTATTTAAGTATACTATTCCCCTTACTGTCACTTTAAATACAGCAGCCTGAGCTCTTGAATGATATAAAAAAAAAAAAAGACTGTATATTCATACTGCACACAAAGACAAATGTCAGGTCACTTGCAAATAAATTAGCGACTGCAGAGATAGCAATTAAGGAATGCATTCTCTAATGCAAAATCCAATTAGCTTTTAAAAAAATTCAATTCATTTTCTAGGCAAAAGGCAGAGAAAGTTTGCATAAATTAAAGCAATTTATTGAAAAGCACTGCATCAGATAAAATACTTGCATGCAAATCTTAAACTGCCAACACTTAACTATTAAATATAAATACACATTCACTATTATTAACTGGCAATGTTACAAACTGTAAGAGAAAAAACTTACACAAACTGCTGGTTTTAATGGAAGAGGGATTTTATGGTAAAAGTAAGCAAAGATTTAGTTTTTCAGCAGACTGAAACAGGTTCTATTTGCAGCATATGCACTTGTATTTTGTCCACAGTCTACCTTTTATTTTAACATGTCTAGACCCTGCTAATAAAAAGCAGCCACAAAGGACTTCATGTACTCACCACATGCATATTCTTTAACAGACATGCAGTGTCGTGTAATGAGATGTGATAGTAGTATGGAGTGCTTGTCTTATTTCGATTTGAAATATAACCCGATGTGTGCACTGATTGCATTCTTATGGGGCAAATACTGCTAATTCAAAGTCAGTATTGATCTCAATTATAGTGTATATTTGTTGATAACTGCACTATTTCTCTATGTGGGTTCTTGATCTTGCACCATGGGCATGATGCAAAAAATAGGTTGAATCCAGCATGCTTTTGCACTTTGTGCTCCAAAACATGGAAGCCAGGGTGCAGAAAATTACAGCAGGAGATGCAGAAGAAACATCACAGGGGTAATTTACAATGTAGAAGACAGGGCTAAAAGTGCAAAAAAGGGCACAATACATAATGTTTTGCACTTTGGTCCTGTTATCCATGCTAGTTGAATTCATGCAGGTTCAGCAGCACTGTATCCATAGAGGCCAAGCAAGGGGATCATGTAGGAGTCCCCCTCCTGCCTTCCTGCTATGTCTCCCAACCCGTGGCAGGCACAGGTCACTTATTTCCTGTCCTATGGCAAACAGTAGGGATAGAACTGCGTTGTGCCTGCCCACTGACACTTAGCTCTGACCCAAACTCCAGAGTGAAGCACATAGTGTAGCACTGACCCTTTTGCAAGTTGAAAGTGAATGCTAAGGGATGTGTTTCTGCACAGGGACAGTAATAAATTATAATTATATATGTGTATATATAACTTTGTTCATGTAGTGTTACTAGGATATGTTTTGCTGTAAAACTTTACAACATGGAGGCCAATAGCCACCAAAAGTATGTATGATTTTAAAGAAAATATGCAGAAAGACATGATAAAATGGAGGTAAGAAAAAGAAAAGAGCATTACGGATACAAATGCAGCAATGGATGCTGCATGTCTGAAATATGCCCCAAAAGAGAGGTACAATCATTACCAAAATTTCAACTGGCTTTTTTATGCATTTACAACATCCTCTCCATGGTGATTATCAGCGGATACCACTGTACAGCAAATTTCTTTTTAGTCTTATAGTTTGATAAATAATCCCCTCAGTGTTTATTTAAAGGAGAAGGAAATACATTTTTACTTGGTGATGCCAAAAGTTAGGCACCCCCAAATGATTGTATCTACTTACCGGACACTCCTGGCCGGTGCTCCTGTCAGCAGAAAACTGCACCAACCCAGGGTTATTATAGCGAGCACCACGGAGCGATAGTCTTTCTGCTTCTTCTTTCTTCAAATTTCCTAGGGCAGACGCATGCACAGTAGAACTAAATAGCTGACTTTTTCATTAAAGGCTGGCTTTTCGAACTACTTAGCATGTGCAGCCGCAAGAAGAAAGAAGAAGCAGGAAGATGATTGCTCCATGGTGCTCGCTGGAATAAGTAAATATCACTTCGGGGTGCCTAACTTTTGGCACACCCAAGTAAAAATGCCTTTCCTTTTCCTTTAAGCTTTGGAAACCTCTGCAAACAACAAATATAACAATGTGTTAAAGAGGATGTTCACCATCATAAAGCTTGCTGTAGTTAGGTAAAACTTTGTTATACATATGAATAAAGCAACATTAACTATTCCCCTCAATATATTGTTCAGCTAACTAGATTTCCATTAGAGATCCTCTGCTGAAAGTGTCAGCAATCACCTAAATGTCACTGCTGCTGATCTGGATCCTGACAGAATGTTAAATGTAGTAATGTGGCAGTATCCAAATTTCTGGATAGGCAATAGAAACAATGTAAAAGCAAATATGCAAAAACACATTCTCGTGGAGTCAGCTTCATTTAACCAGCAAAACAGACAAAGAACTGATTCTCTAGGTAGAAAACGAAGTGTTTTATAGTGATATAATCATATATAATGCAGAAAACAGATTATATGAAGTACTAATAGCTTTCTAAATGATTTCCTGCTAGGCATGTAATGGAGGTGAACATCCCTTTGAATGCTGAAAATGGCTCATTTGTGTTACAGCGGTAACTTGTTTTACTGGCCTTTAAAATCAGAACAATCTCAATATTCTTCTTTCCAGGGATGAACATTGCTTATCTGCCAGTTTATACGTACATATCTGGCCACCTATAGAGAATTACAGAAGAAAGCGGTTTTGTCTAAAACATATTGCATAGGCTTCATATGGATTGAGACCTTGGCTTACATGTTTGCCTCTTGGTAATAAATCTCCCTTGATACAGATAAATGATAGATCTTCTTGTCAGAGATTGAATATTGCAGGAAATCTTTGTAAAACACCTGCGGCGGGATATGTATTCGACATTAACAAACAAGCCTGTCTCTGGTCCTGATTTAGCAGCATTATTGCAGTCACAACCCTTAATCATCAGGGCACCAAACAGATTACCTGAAGCCCCATCATAATGGAAAAAGCAAACAAGGATCATGAAATAAATTCAAAATGTCTTTAAACAAGAACAACATTGTTCTTCTGGGGTTTCTGCAATTTGTTTTCACAGTTCCCTTCAAATATGGGCAGTTATTTTGTTCTGCTGCAATTTTACTTGTGGGACATGTTATTGTACTCAGCATAATGTTTTATTAAATAGTTTATGTTTTTTAGATTTCATTATGCATAGATTATGTCTTGACAGCTAGATCAGTTACCATGGTGACCCAAAATTCTATGCCAGATTATGCCACTAGGTAATGAGATTTGCTGCTTTATTAATGGCGAGTAAAACAAATAGATGTGATGAACAGACACAAGGGAGATGGCTTTCATTAGATTGTTCAGCAGCATTTTCCCCTCTCGTTTAATGTAGTTTAGGAATTCTGCTTTGCTTGATTTATTTTAAGTAACAGTATTTACATTAATAAATGTGTTAGTCACTGTGTGGGGCATCCATGGACTGGTAGTATATGCAGGGCACAGTGCTGTACTGCACCAATGTCTGACTGAAAACATTATTGCTCTGAATTTATTCCAGTAGTACCAGGCTTGAGGGAAACCGGGAAAAAACCCGTTGGGCCCTTCCGACCCAGGCCTGCTCCCTGCTGGAAACTCTCTGCACTCAGCATGAACTCCCTCGATTGCGGCCCCAGTGGGTCAGGACACCCCACCCGACCCTGATTAGTACTGGCTACTGAACAGGGCAAAGAACATGCATTTGCTTTACTTTGAAATTTAATGGTATATTAAACCACACCTATTGTTTATTTGGTATTTTGATATTATTGACAAATTTGGCATTTGTATTTGGTAGTTATTATATAGTGCCTGTAGCCCAGCAGCGTGAAACTCTTTTGAGGAAACTTTGGAAAACCAAGCGCTCTGAGTGCCATCCCGTCGGCAATTTAGATTCTAGCCGGCGGGAAGGCTTTTCAGGGAGATCAGTCACCCGAAGAAGAGGAGATTTGTCACCGGGCGACTAAATCTCCCCGAATCTTAGCCTGTGCCCTTACCCTTAAACAATTTAATTTTTTGATGTTACTGGTCCTTTAAATTTTGTCCTGAACTTTGCACTTGCACAAAATTTATCAGAGCTTAACACGCACATGTGTATAGACCCAAGTTCTTTTGTGAATATTGTCAAGTGTGTATATCTGTGCACTTTCCCCTTGAGATTGCATTTATAATATACAGTAATAATCTATTAGGGAAATGTGGCAAGCATTCCTAGATTAACTTCTACAGGCTTAATCGTATTAAAGAGAAAAATATAACTGGTTTTGACACATGCTCATTCAGTTGGGAATATGTATGGATGGATTCTGGGATTTAAAAAGTCCTTTAGCTTCAATAGCAATTCACAGTTTTCTATAATGATCTAATCAGCATGTGTGACATTAATGTAGTGCTTATTATGCATTTTCTGCAGCAACCTCACTGGCATGTCTACATTGTTATGGCTAAAGGGGTTGTGATAAAGAGGGATTGGGTGAAAATAGTCACATTAGGCACACTGTATTTTGAAAGCCTCCAAGTTATCATTGTAGACGATTCTAAACTTGCTTGCCTGCATCTTACAACACTGGTCCCTGCTCCAGGGGCGATCCTGGCGCCTCTGCCGCCTGAGACAGCAGCAGTTGCTGCTGCCCACCCTCCCCCGGAAATTCTCTCTTAAAGTACCAGGAGCAGCATTTTTGCTGCCCCTGGTACCTAGTGGGGCGCTGCCGCCTGAGGCAACAGCCTCAACTCGCCTCATTGGCAAAGCACCCCTGCCCTGCTCCCAGCAATGGCTGGCACCCATTCCCCTCATGTTGAATTTGCATGTGTGACCACTGGAGGCAGTGGCATGGGGGCTTTGGAGATTCTCCGATATATATATATAGCGTTATAATTTATAAAATGCTGTATTTGGTAGGACTTTGCTGAACTACTAGCAAAGTAGGATCAAGTTTTATTGCCATTCTTTAGGTGTTGTTGTTACCAGCAATTCCAGCTTGCAAATGTAAAGGTTTGAAAAATGTTGTCCTATAAAACAAACTTTTCTTCTAACTACATGCCACCCCTGTCCCACCCGAGAATGCAAATTATACTGCACTTTGCACACTGCCCTCCTACTAGGTTTATAGATTATAAATTACCCCAATAAATGTATAAATTCAAAACAGTTTTAAATTACAGAGTAGTTTGCCACTGTGAGTCAAATTTCTCCTGATTGGTAATCCATTGCAACCTGCCAGTGATTGTCCTACCTTCAGCTATCTGAACAAAGTTAAAACAAAAATGTAAGTGCCGTGGTTTACTAGCCAGGTGCAACTATTTTTAAATGACCTTGATTTCGTGCCAGTTTTAAATCTGTGTTATGTTCACATTGTTGATTTGGTACTTATAACCTTCAATCCAATAAGGAAATTTCCAACTTCAGATACATCCATTTAAATTTCATCAAATGTACAAAAAAACTTTTATTTGGAGCCAGGTTTTAATGCCAGCAATTTCACTCCATCTGTCCTCCTACTGTACTGGACATTCTCTGATTAGTTAAACTATACATTATTAATTAAACATAGAGGAACTAAAATGACAGCACATAAAGGCCATCTGGCACATCTTGCTTTTTTAATTTGCATAGCCTCTGAAAAATGTTCAAGTCCATTTGATTCCTGTCTTCTGTCCTAATTCAGAAGACTAATGTCTACCAAAAGCATTTGGGAATTGCTTCACCTCAGGAGCACTTTCATCAAGATGCTACTAGGTCTCAATAATGTGCTTTTACCTTGCACATGTTTTATCCAGCTTAAATATCTTAGATAAACTTGCAAAATGTAGTTTGTAGTTTTTATTTCTTTGAGGTGAAAAAATTAGGGAAACCATAATGTGACTAATTTTGACATACGTTTGACATAATTTACTGATGCTTAAGTCTACAACAAATATCACTGTGTGACTGAATTTATAGATTTGTTATTGACTTATTACTAGAAAGGAAAGCCCTGGACAAGAGACAAGAGATTTGAATGACTAGCAGTCAAATTACACTGGTTTATATTTAAAGACTGGCAAAATCAGATGAAGCTGTAGAGTGGGTGAGAATGAATGAGTTAAGGCAGGGAAATGCCATGGTGGGTGTAAAAAGAGGGATGTGATGTCAGGGGGAAAAGCAGTTCACTTCCTTATGTTCTGAGCAGGTAGAAACATCCCACCCACCTTCCCCTTTTTGGCATATTTTGTGAAATGTCAGGAGTTTCTCTTTATATTGTCATATTATCAAATAATAAGCAATTGTGTATGTATTCCTGCATGTATTGTTATATTGTGGTTTCGGTAAAGTTATACTGTATAAACATGAGAGAGTTTGCATGTTATTATTCAATTTTAATGAATATCAAATGCTTAATACAGGGAATTTTTCCGATTGCCATTGGGGTCAGGAAGGAATTTTTTCCCTCTTGAGGCATAATTGCCAATGGCTTCAGGCTGGGTTTTTTTGCCTTCCTCTGGTTTAAAACAGTGGATATGATAATGTATTTTAGGTTTTATTTGTCACAGGTAAATTTAGAAGAGGGGAAAAAGGAGGTTCTCTCCTGTGACTGCACAGTGGGTTGATTGATACCGACGCTACTACTGCTTGTGCTAGGTGACAGCCTGCTTGGATTTCCTATCATCGAAACACTGCAGATTCCGGACCGACAGGAGAGGTGCTGAACTTCTCTCATGGTGGGAGATGTAGCTCCTGCTCGTAGCAGAGTTTGGGGCCATCCTCTCTGTAGGTAGAGGCAGCCTAATACTCAGTGGTGGATATAATGGCATAGTGCTGATCTTAAGTGACGAGCGGCAGAGCATAGTATCTTATGGAATTCTGGCTTTGAATATTGCCTTGAGGTGAGGCTGGAAAGGTCTTTTTTATTTGATAAAATAAATGCCGTGGCCATTTTCACCATTTCTGACTCCTCGGGCAGATTTATCAAGGGTCGAATTTCGAGGGTTAAAAAACCCTTGAATTTGACCCTCGAAGTAAAATCGTTCGAATATTGAATTCGAAGGATTTTAGAGCAAAGCTTCGATTTTTATTTGATCAAAAAAAACTTTGAAAAGTGCTGGGGAAGGTCCCCATAGGCTAACATTGCACCTCGGTAGGTTTAAAGTGGCGAAGTATGAAGTCAAAGTATTTTTTAAAGAGACAGTACTTCGATTATTGAATGGTCGAATAGTCGAACCATTTTTACTTAGAATCGTTCAAATCATTCGATTCGATTGAATTCGATCAAATATGACCAATTCGATGGTCGAAGTACCCAAAAAATATATATAATATATATATATATAAGTACCCAAAAAATATTTTTCCATTCGAATTATTCACTCGAGCTTAGTAAATCTGCCCCCTGGTGTCTCATTGCGGTATGTAACAATGGGGATCAATGGGATAGGTGAAGGCGAAGGGTCAATTGAAGAGTCCCCTTGTCATGTACAGATCATAGTCATGTTAGGCAGCCTGTTCAGCCAAAATATATTATAAGGCCACACTGAAACTGCAGCATGTTGCTGTAAAAAAGCCTGTCACCATCAACACCTGCTATTGGCAGAATTTAAATGAAAATTAATGATAGTTGTGGACTAGTGTTTTGACTGCCATGATGTTCCCTGAGAGCATAGCAACAGTCAAATTTACTCATCACTTCAGTGTAGAAGTCTTTCTACATGGCATGGTGTCAGAGCCTGACATGGAGTCAATTAATTTCTGAATTTGTGATCATTTATGATTTATAAGACTGCTGACCAAAGTAGTTTTCCTGAACCAAAAAACTAGTATATTTTCAAAAGGCAACAAAGAGCTGACACGAGTAAGAAATTTTGATCAGCTCCTATAGATATTTATAGTTAAAGTGAAATATTTCAATACAAATGTAATTTCTTTCTTTGCAACAGAACACATAATGGGTTTTGTACTATAAATAGTTCTTTCATAATTCAGCTGAGCTCTAGTGGTTTATAGTAGCAACTATGCAGAAAACAATGATATCATTATGTTTGGTTTGTTCTAATAAACTTATTTGAAGTTAGCGTGAGCTCCAGATATACTCATTTCCTTTCCATTCTGCTTATATTCAAGCTTCCATTGTATTAAGCAGAAATCTAAGACAAAAGATACAGACAAGGTATCTATGTAATGTCCCAACAGACCATGTAAATAGCTAGAATTTCTTACCATCCATGCAGTTACAAAGTCTCCCATCCAAGTTCCCACTGCTGCTACTTTCATGAAGCTTTCGTTTCTGATATTCATATATTCATTTATAATGTATGTGCTGCAAAAAAACATAATTCATTGTTTCAGTGTGAACCAAATGGTAATATTTGAAGCATCAGCAGGTACAGTGTGTAGTTTTATTAAAATACCTTCGAAGCAAATCTATGGGATTGCACCTGTAGCCATGAGATTAAAAGGTTTAATGCAGTAGGTCTCCATTTTATAATCTTCTTAAATCAGGGGACTTTGCAGAAAACTGGCAAATTCACCCTTGATTCAATTACCCGGGTGCCGCTCCTGGGAAAATATACACAATTGCAAAGCAAGGCAACTCACTCCTGGAGATTTTGCAAAAATACAAACTTTATTCCATGTCTGGCAAGAATCAATGTTTCTGCTCACGTCTAGAGCCTTTGTCATGTTTAAAAAAAAACATTAAATACACATCACACTTAAATAACTTCCCTGGCTGTAACCCTTCCAAGCGTCAGAAACCCGCAAGTTACATGCAACCCTCAGAAAATTCATTACAATAAATAACTCAATTATAAATTCATTTTCAATAATATCATTACAATAAATATACAAAATATGATAAATATATTAAATATGCGGACAGTATTACTTCATATAACTGCCAATCCAGCTCCTGAAACGGCAAAACCTTCCACAGCCGTAGACTATCTCGAATTTAAAAAGCAATTAAAGGTATACTGTCATGGCAAAACATGTTTTTTTCAAAACGCAGTGCTGCTCCAGCAGAATTCTGAACTGAAATCCATTTTTCAAAAGAGCAAACTGATTTTTTTATAGTCAATTTTGAAATCTGACATATTGTCAGTTTCCCAGCTGCCCCCAGTCATGACAGTATCCCTTTAAAGTAACAATGTTCATTCAGTCCTTTTGGCACTAAAGTATCTAATCGTTTTATCCAATAAGTCTCACGTTGTAGCAACATTTGGGACCTATCCCCCCTTTCTGGGTTCAGGTACATGTTCAATACCAGTGTATTTAAAGTAGGTAATCTGTGGCCCATTTCAAGATAGTGCTTGGCCAAGGGCTTAACTGTTTTACCATCCCTGAATGCTTTGCTGATGGAAGATCTATGTCCATCCTTACGAAGGGTTAAATCCATTTTGCCTATATATGCTAAGCCACAAGGGCAGGTAATCATATATACAACATGTGTGGTGGTGCATGTTATGCAATGTTTGATTTAAATTTTTTGTCCTGTCTGCGGATGGTAAAATACTTCTCCTGGTGACATATATCTACATGAAATACTATGAAGACATCTGAAAAACCCCGGTTTACCAGACTTCAGCCAAGACGACTGCTGTCTTTGGTAACATTTCACCAGGTCCGTTAAGACCAACAAATCACATGAATTTTGTCCCCTTGTGTATGCCATTACCGGGGGATTGGGCCAAATTTGGCCAAATCCTTGTCAGTCTTGATGATGGGCCAATTGTCCCTTACTATACGACTTACCAAGTCCAAGGCCATATTATATCTGGTGAAAAAAGTCATTAGACTACAATCAGACTTCTCACGTGGGGTTCTTACCCTTTCACGGGCCCAATCTAAAGCTTTTCTAAGAGTTGTAGCCTCATAAAATCTGTTTCTAAATCTCTCCCACATTTCACTAATCTGGGTTTCACATCTTTCTGTGTTCAAGTTATTTTGTAGGACCCAACAAAATTGTGAGACAGGAAGGGATTTCTCTAAGTGTAATAGGATGACAACTAGAGCTAGCAGAGTATTCCTGTCCGTGGACTTTCGGTTCAGAGAATAATGTAACCTATCATGTTCATTCCACACTTTCACACCCAAAAACTGCACAGTACGTTCACCACAAGAAGCTGTAAACGTAATTGGTGTCGGTAAGGTATTTAAATAACTAATCATCTCACATAATGAAACTTGAGCGCCATCCCACACTAGAAAGACATTGATAAATCGTTTATAGCAAATTAACTGTTTACCAAACTTTTGAATAATGTTAGCCATTTCATACTGGTGCATATATAAATTAGCGTACAACTGTGCCATTGAGGCCCCCATCGCTTCTGTTAATAAAATTGTTTCTCAAAGCGAAAATAATTAAGTTTCAGGCATTATTCTAGGAGTACCAACACAAAATGTATTAGGGGACCACTGAACTCACTGCTCTACTTGTATAGAGACTGGTCACATCGATCGTTGCTAAACAGACTTTTCTATCAGTGGGGAATTTAAGATTTTGGATGCAATTGGGTGTGTCTCTCAAATAGGAGCTGGTGCTTTGAACCACAGGCTGTAGCACTTGATCTAAATACATACCCAAAGGATGCAAAAGGCTATCTCTGGTCGACACTATGGGCCTCCCCAGTGGGGGATTAAGGCCCTGAAGAGGCTGCAAGTGGGACTTTGAAAAAATGTTTAGAGTTTCTCTCAGTTGTTGTACACAAGTCCACATCAGTCCCAGCTGCACCCACTAAGTCATTATTGGCAGTGGTGGTCCCTTATATTTGTGCAGGTCTGTAAGAAGCTGCCAATAAAGTGTGCCTCTGTTTACAGACAATTCCAATTAGACCTCACTTACTGGATAGACAAGTATATCATCGGGTGCACGTCATATGGCCTGTTCATCAAGGCTCCATTGTTGTATTAATTCTCTCCCAGTAGACAGCACTCCAGTTTTCGTAAAACTGTCTTTATTGTGTATGGGACAGCAGCATAAAATTACAACGTTTCGAGTGGCACTCCACTCTTTGTCAAGTAATCACAACATTGTGAATATGCCTACTTCTTACAGTAAAGGTTGTACAACACATCTGACTATAATGGGTGTCCATCAGCTACAGGTGGTTCTTTTACATACTGTTTACTCTATCTGAGAAAATTGTATTCAAAAGTTGAATTTTGATCATCCAGTTGTGTGCATGAAACATACTGTCATTTTTTTCAGAGTGTATAGAACCTTTTCTGAGTGTGTTTTGTTAAAACATTTGGAATGATCTTGTGTCTTTATATATATTTGCATAAACAGTACAATCCAGTTGATATATAACTTCCCTGTGTTTTTAGCCACTAAATAAACAATTCACAAGTTCTCTCATACGTTCTGAAACTGAAGTTGAAGAGATGTCAATTGTTTTTGTAATCTTCCAGTTGGCATGCAGTAAGGGACTCACTTTATGTGTAAGATGGAGACATACAAGGATAGTTATAGAAGTAACAGTGAAAATGGTGTACAAACCCACTCATACTCAGAACTGTATACTTCACATTTCTCCACATAGGTGTCATTAACACATTAACTTTTCTCTAAAAGCAACATCAATGTCTCTGTCTGGTGAAAACTCCACAATAGTTTGGTGCATTAGGGTCTTTACACATGGGCGCAAACAGAACTGTTTTACACTGCATGATAAATAGACTCCAAACTGTCTTTGTGAGGTCTTAGATCATAGTGGACATAAATGATCCTTTACAGATCACTTGACCCAAATGTCTGCTGTATGTGTCTTTTATCATCTTAGCAAAACTAACCTTGCATGACTACTGTGGGTGTACTGAGTGGGTTTCCTAAATTCTATCCAGGAGGGTTTGGAAAGATTTTTAGAACAAGTTCATTTTCTTTATACAGAGAAAAATCTTTAAAATTCCATTTTGTAGTTAGTATATAGGTGCCCCACTGCCCCTGACACTGTAAGGCTTCCAGCCGGAACCGGTGCGCTTTCTTACCTCTATGCACACCGGCTGTCGGGTGCACTCCTCTGTATGCATGCGCGAATCCTCAATCCACATCACCGTGTACGTCCGGACGTAAGCAGTGACATGACATGCCCAGTTGCACATTTTGATGTCTTTGATGCCATTTTGATTTTGCATTGTGTTCCATTTTGCCATACTGCCTTTTTAATATTTTTTGGCTCCAAATCTTCCTATTTAAACTTGCTCATTCATTCTTTCTCTGCCCAATCTGGCCTATGGTTATCTCAGATCCTGCTAAAGCCCTGTTATTATTTGCCTTCTGGTTTTTTACTTTTCCACCTGTTCTTTGACCACAATCCTTGCAGCCAGCCCCCGACCATTGCCTGTCTTGACTTAAGCTGGCCATAGACGTGCAGATATGATCGTACAAATCTTTGTTAAAGGAGAAGGAAAGCTCCAAGACAGTTTATTGCCAACAGATTAGCCACAATAGTGCAAGCTAGAACGCTATATTTATTCTGCAGAATGCTTTACCATACTTGAGTAAACAGCTCTAGATACTGTCTCTGTTTGTTTAGGATAGAAGCTGCCATATAAGCTTGGTGTGACATCACTTCCTGCCTGAGTCTCTCCCTGCTCACTTACAGCTCTGAGCTCAGATAACAGCAGGGATGGGAGGAGGGAGGGGGAGAGGAGCAAACTGAGCATGCTCAAGCCCTCCCCTGGAGGTTTATGCTGAAGACAGGAAGTCTGATACAGAAGCCCATGTGTACACAATAGAAGAAAATAAATGTGGTGTTTTTTTTGACGGAGGACTCAGAGCAGCATTACTTTGAGGGTTTACTGGTGTATTTATATAGACCTTTCTGGTAAAGCTTACTTAATTTTAGCCTTTCCTTCTCCTTTAAGTACAATTTTTCGGACCATGTGTGAAGCGTCCAGACATTTTTAGTGCCATGGTGATTGGTCGTTCAGTCAATTAGACAGGTTAGAAATTTCTGTTGACTACCAATAATATATCTGCAGGTATTGCCGATCTGCCGCTATCAGTTGGAGACTGTCACCAGCTTTTGTCGGACATAACTTTGGTACAATTGCTGTAGGGCAGAACATTGTCTGATCTGTTCTTTTACTACTTTATTTAATCTGAAAGGTTATTGACGTTGGGACGTCCGATCATTCATCCAATATTGCAGGTATATCTGCACATTTTTGGCCAGCTTAAGCCTTGCCTGATCCTTGTCTGCACTTCAGTATTGTTAAATCTGACCTCTGCTGTTCATTTGATCTTGGTTAGAGCTGCAGCAGAAAGCGCAGGGGTGTCGGTGAAAACTGGGACTAGCCAAGCTCTCCTGCTTACGTAAGAGCCAGGTTTGTGCACACAGCCACATTAACTGGTTCCAACAAGTATGATACAAACACAAATAAAACCACACTATAAAAGAACAGCTTTAGGTGACAGGTTGACCCAGTTAAACTAATTAGAAGTCTCATTGCAGGTTGATTTGAAACCCAGTGTTTAATCCAGTTAAGATAATTAGGAGTGCAGCAGTATTATCAGTAAATTATCAGCAGAAGTTTAACAGTAAGCCTTAGGGATGTAGCCGGTTGATCCACCTAACCTAATTAGAAGTGTGGCGGTACTTCCAGATGCAGATGATTAGTGGTTAATCTATCTGACCTAACTAGGAGTATGACAGTATGTCTTGCTGTAAATTATTAATGGTACCTATAGCTAACCTGATTGGAGGAACAGCAGTTCGAGTTGAACCAGCCAGGTGGCCCGAAGTATAGTCAGTATATCGTGGTTGACCTAGAAAATCAATACCAATTAGAAAAGTCTTGAGGATCAAGCAGGTACTAGCCAACCTGGAATAGACTGTGGCATAATAGGGTTTTCCTTTATAACTTCCTGGTAGTCTACAAATATAGGAAATTCAATTCAAGTAGTCAAATTTGAGAGAGACATAAACTAAATAAAGCCTAACTGATCCAGTCAATTGGTAAATCACAGTGACAGTCTATAAGTTGTCTGGATCAATATCTGTAATTTGCTTGAAAATTTTTAATTATATTCAATGGTATCACCTAGCTGCCTCAATAATCCACTTGCAAAGTCTGGTTGCAGTCCACTCCCCCTCTGTGCTCCGAATGTTGGTATAAACCTTTATTGTTAAAGGCAGATGGTAAAACCTGAGAGGACTGAAAACCAATTCCATTTTGTTACTAATCCTTGTTTGATTACTAGATATGGAAATTCTAAGTGCTTCGTATACAGTAGAACTTGTATTGTACAGCATCCCATGGACCTGAGATAAGTAATTCAGTATATACATAGAGGGCCCTGTGGAGAATTTCAGGGTCTTAGAATCTTCAAAAGTCACCCAGAGAACCCCTTATGCATTTTCCCCAACATTTAGGAGATGCTATTACTCACTGTCATCCAACCTACTATTATGGCCAGTAAGTTGTCCCAATGATAAGTTATCATGCATTTTGAGCAATGGTCATATCACTCTGCTAATGAAGCTATTAGAGCCACAAGAATAGCTGCAATCAAAGACACCATACACAAGATTTTTCCACTGCAGCATTTAGAAGAATACTCAAGATTAAACAAGAGCCCAATGAAACGTTTAACTTTCTTATTATAATAGATGTATAGCAAAAGTGAGAATGCACAGTGAAAGAGCAGTTTTACCTAACCCAGTAAAAGCTGCTAAGCTAAATAATGCTTGCATTCATGGTCGTCATTGATCTATATGAATGGAATTAATTAGCCATGATCCTGTATTTCTAGGGAAACTGTTGTCCCGAAATTGTGTTGTGGCTAACAAGATTGGAACTGAATTTCTGAGTCAACAGAATATTTTACCCCCAATAACTGTTGTTTACACTAACCCCCCCCCGAGGGGGGTTAGTGCATGAGGGCAGGTGTATGAATGCAAACAGTAAGAAAAACAATTTTCACTTTTCTAAAACTTTTAATTAAGTTTAGTGGAAGTATTGCATCAGACATTTTCTTCAATGTCACTTCTCAAGTGTAGCATTATGCCTGCTAAGTGGGATAATAATGTATGTAAATACAACACCTTTAACCCCTAAGTGCCAGCAGAACTACACATTTAATTTGCCAGACATTTTTTTGAACATTGTGTGCTCTCACACTTTAGGGGCATACCCTGGGGGAGTAGTTTTGAAAAATTGCTATTTTTGATTTGGAAAGCTTTGTGTCTCTAGAATGTGCCAATACCAGATATGTATAGTTTTATGGAGATTTCTGACTTACAGACTATAGATCAAAAACTCCTAGCAATAAATTACTGAATTGTCAAACACTACAGCAGACTATGTCATACTTTAGAGTCCAAGGTTAAAAAATCCAGGAACAGTAGGTTTATCCCAGGAAACCATATATTTTAGAAAGGTACACATTCAGCCGAATCCAAATTGGGTAACGATGTCTTTCTACTCCTAATTACTAAACATTAAAGCTTTTCTGAACTTTGCGGTTTCTGCAAAAATTTTTGAAAACATCACCTCCAAACCTTCCATTTCCACATAGCATTAGGTACCAAGAAAATACATCCTAAATATGAATGCCAGGGTCCACTGAACAGTTTGATGCCAATTTTGCATAGAATTACCAAACTATCTGGTGTTTAGAGACCCCAAAATGAAGTTAGTGCATACAAATTGTCACTTGAAAAACCAAAACATTTACTGCAGTTTTTGTGAGGTAGAAACACAAAAAAATATGTTGATCCCCTAATATCATATATTTTTGGAAAGTACACCTTCAGGCAAATCCAAAATGGGTAACAATGTCTTTCTACTCCAAACCACGGAGTAACATTGCTTTCCCAAACCTGCCAGTTTTGATGAAATACCTTAAAATTACCTCAAAGCTTCCATTTTCTAGCATCTTAGCTCCCACATCGCATTAGTTACAAAGAAGAAACATCCTAAATATGAACATCAGGGGTCTACAGAACACTTTAATGCCCAAGACTGTGCTACCAATGGCCTATAAATGCAAATAAAAGAAATTTGGAATTAGACAAAATAGCAATAGTGGGACTTCAATAGGGATGTAGCGAACGTCGGAAAAAAAGTTCGCGAACATATTCGCGAACTTGCGCAAAAACGCGAGCGGTTCGCGAACGGTTCGCAAACCCCATAGACTTCAATGGGAAGGCGAACTTTAACATCTAAAAAAAAAATTTCTGGCCAGAAAAATGATTTTAAAGTTGTTTAAAGGGTGCAACGACCTGGACAGTGGCATGCCAGAGGGGGATCAAGGGCAAAAATGTATCTGAAAAATCTGCCTGTGTGTGCTTGGAAGAGATAGTGTAGGGGGAGAGCTGTTAGTGATTTCAGGGACAGATGATAGTAAGTTTGCTGGCTAGTAATCTGCTTGATACTGCTCTGTATTGGAGGGACAGAAGTCTGCAGGGATTTGAGGGACATTTTAGCTTAGGTAGCTTTGCTGGCTAGTAATCTACTGTTCTCTTTAAACAACTGCCATACGTTGACCTTGTAGGCATTGTTTGCCCAGTTTTTTTGGACGCAGCCACTGAAGCACAGTTGCCAGAAAAAATATGCCATATAAATGCTGAAAATAGTCATTTTTCGCCATACGTTGACCTTGTAGACATTGTTTGCCCAGTTTTTTTGGTTGCAGCCACTGAAGCACAGTTGCCAGAAAAAATATGCCATATAAATGCTGAAAATAGTCATTTTTTGCCATACGTTGACCTTGTAGGCATTGTTTGCCCAGTTTTTTTGGTCGCAGCCACTGAAGCACAGTTGCCAGAAAAAATATGCCATATAAATGCTGAAAATAGTCATTTTTTGCCATATACGTTGAGTCAACGTATGGCAAAAAATGACTATTTTCAGCATTTATATGGCATATTTTTTCTGGCCTCTGTGCTTCAGTGGCTGCGGCCAAAAAAACTGGGCAAATAATGCCTACAAGGTCAACGTATACACTACTACAGCGGTGGATACGGATTACGTAAAATATATTATGGCTGCTTGAAAAAAGTCACTCCGGTGTTTTTTCTGGAGACGGTAATATTATGGATATTTAGACAGAATGTGAACAAGGTCACACAGCTAGATGGCGGGTTGAAGAAAACACTGTGCAAATAATGCCTACAGGGCAAATAATGCCTAAAAGGTCAACTTATACACTACTACAGCGGTAGTAAAATAAAAAAAAGTAAAATAAAAAAAAATGAATATTAAAAAAAAAAAATTAAAGTTGGTGCTGCTGAACTACTAGGAGCAGCAGATTAGCACACCAGTCCCACTCCCCAACACTGCTAGACTAATAGCACTGGGCTCTTATAGTAGTAGTAGTAGTAGTAGTAAAACAACAAAAAAATAAATAAAAGCAGTCCTTACAAGGACTACTGTTATTGCAGCAGTCAGCAGATGAGATCAGAAGCAGGACAGCTGCCCACTGCAGCTACATACAGAGCACTGCAGTAGAAGGTAGATTACTAGCCAGCAAAGCTACCTAAGCTAAAATGTCCCTCAAACCCCTGCAGACTTCTGTCCCTCCAATAACAGAGCAGTATCAAAACGATTACTAGCCAGCAAACTTTCAACTGTCCCTGAAATCACTAACAGGCAGCAGCTCTCTCCCTACACTATCTCTTCAGCACACACAGGCAGAGTGAAAAAACGCTGCAGGGCTTCGGTTTTTATAGGGAAGGGGAGTGGTCCAGGGGAGAGCTTCCTGATTGGCTGCCATGTACCTGCTGGTCTGGGGTGAGAGGGCAAAAAAAAGCGCCAACAATGGCGAACCCAAAATGGCGAACGTCGCGCGACGTTCGCGAACTTCCGGCGAGCGCGAACACCCGATGTTCGCGCGAACAAGTTTGCCGGCGAACAGTTCGCGACATCTCTAGACTTCAACTGGGAAGAAAGGACAACAGAGACTTGTGAGTGAAAAATAAAAGAAATGGACAGTAAGAGGATTTAAAAACAAAGCTGAAGCAATAATTAAATTGAGCTGAATAATAGGATCTAGGGATGGAGACATCTGCAGAAAGGGTAAATGCTAATATCCTAAGTAAAATGGCATACTGTGCATATATTGATTTCTTTACATTATGAATTATGCATTATGATCAAACAGTTTCATTACTGCCTAAAAATGTAATGGACCAGAATCCAGGGTAGCCAGCAGAGGCACATTTCTAGTTCACAACAATGTGCAGCAGAGAACCCTGTATTAGGGCAGGTTTAATTTATTTTGTGCAGGAGTCAAAGCTTTCTACTTCTTTATAATTGAGCTTATTGGAAGTTTTCTAAGTGAATTCTTTAACAAAATAGTGAGGCATGGGGACCATTGCTTAGGTCCACAATAATCTGCATCATATTTTATAAAGAAAACAAATTATTCAGACTTGCTTTTAATTTGCTTTTTTTTTAAATTTGATTTACATTTAATTGGTTTTTAAATGTTAGAATTCAATTTCCTTAATCTGTTTCTTTCATAGCTAAGAAAAACTGTTATTGGTGATCATACAAGGTCAACAGACTGAATTGTGAAAAGTAATGTATTTCATTTGCTCTGCTTTTCTTAACAGCAAATACAATCATTTAAATGTTCCTAAAGTTTGAAGAATTTTGCATCTACTACAATGCCTATTGTAAATGCTAATGCCCAGAATGATTTAATACATAACACAGAACACTATAAAATTGCAGGGGCATTTATAAATTTTGAAATGTTTGTAAGAGACTGCATAGGAATTTGAGACTGCCACAATGTTTAACTGAATCCCATCACTTTTTTGTAAGATTAGGATTTGGCCAAAACAATCCATTTAAGCAGGACCCTCTCCAAAAACTTCATTGGTTGGAATGCACACATCTGCTACAATGCATATGGAAACTTGTTTCACTGGAAAGCAAGTGTCCGCTTGAACCTGGAGAATCTAGAACAGTGATCCCCAAATAGTGGATTGTGAGAAAAATGTTGCTCTCCAACCCCTTGGATGGTGCTCACAGTGCCTCAAAGCAGGTGCTTTTTAATTTCTCGCTTGGAGAAATTTTGGTTGCATAAAAACATGTGTACTGGCAAACAGAACCTCCTGTAGGCTGCCAGACCACATAGGGGCTGCCAAATGGCCAATTACAGCACTTATTTGGCACTACCAGTAACATTATTCATTCTTTTGTTGCTCCCGAACTCCTTGTACATCTGCATGTTGCTCACGGGTACAAAAAAGTTGGGGACCCCTGATCTAGAACAAGACAAGCAGCAATTAAATTCTTTTCATGCAACTCAGTAAAGTCACAGACATGCAGAAAGGAATAGATAAGATGTATGTATTTTTGACACTTTAAGCAAGTGTCAAAAATTTGCATTGTAAAAAGGTATACATTTAATACACCAATTATTGGAAGAAGATAATCTACATTTTAAAGTCATTTGACATGCTTCAGTGGGAATTTGTGGTTACTGGGTCCCATTGGCTTATATACAGTACATGCAGGTTTACCATGCCTATCCAACCCCTTTAATATACCACCCATTTTTGATATCAACATCTGATATCTACTAAAATACAGGCTCCTATTTAGACTGTGTAATCTGTAATTAGAACTGCACACTTTCAGTTTAAAGATCCCTTTTATTTTCTCTCTTTGGTTTGTTTTTTTGCATTTTAGTTTCATTTTATTCCCTATTTTTAAGTATCTTAAAAATGCTAACTATGGTAATATAAATAGTATTTTGCTCCTGTATGCCACTTAACAAATAATGGCTATGACTTTGCATTGTGCAATTAAAACTCCAAATGTAACAAACAGCATTATTCTTAATTTTGCAGTTTCTCCCCATATTGTGAAGTCACACTATGATATAAATGGCCTAACAGCACATTCAGGATGAACAAGATAGCAATAGAAATTAAGCTGTCATTTAAAAGTATACTTACTGCTGCAGTTTAAGCGTAATGGGGTGCTTAAATCTATCAAGCCATTGCATAAAATAAATGTTCTTTTAGCACTAAGTGCACGACAAGCATGGCTATGTAATGGATGGTGTGGCATGATGAACTCTATAAAAACAATTTGTTTTAGTACAATATGCACATGTATTTTCCATTACAAATGACACAGTGGAAAAACTGAAAAACCGATGAATATGACTAAACAAAAAATGTGGATTCGCTAGTAAAATGTATTCTTGCAATATTAACTGTTTTAATTGTTTTTGCTCAGCTCAGATGCCCCAGGTAACACAATGTCACCTCAGTAAACACAGTAAAATAGTAGACGTGGTTGAAAGATATGGTTAAAAAACACATTCAAATTCAACATTTTTGTCAAATACTAATTGCTAGTTGAATCAGATGAAAGCAAAAAACCTGACCTGCAGCTTCTCCAATTTGCCTCAAAGGGGGGAAATTCCTTCCACACTTTCAAGAGAGCAATCAGACCAGTCCCTGGACCAACCTTGTATTTGAGTCAATTTCATTAACTATCTAACTATCACTATCTAAAATGGCATCCAACCCCTTCTTGAAACGTAATCTAATGGTTGAAATCGAATTCATCTGCCAATGCAATAGCTTTGGAATGAGAATTCACAGTCCTCACTGTAAAAAAAAAACCTTTTTGCATATTAAGATGGAAACCCCTTTCTTATCACTGAATAAATGACCTTGAGTTTGATGGAAGGATTTACTGGTAAATAACTATTAAATCATTATAGTACTGGATGTATTTTGCCACCAATATGGATTTATACAGCTTAGTTACCACCAAGTACAATGTACTGTTTAATTATTACAGAGAAAAGGGCAATAATTTAGAATTGCTTGCTAATAATTAACTTTTTGGGAAATAGCCTTCTGAAATTTGTAGGTTTCTGGATATCAGGTTTCGTGGATAATAGATCACATACCTGCACTACTAACCAGAGTCATTTAGTAATTTGCTTTTGTTTTGCTTCATAACTACGTATACACCAAACATTAGATAACATAAAGGAGGTTATTTATTAAACTTCGATTTTATCTGGTCAGGCTTTTTGGAGCAGAACTCAATTGAACTCAGAAGAGGAAGTTAGGAGAGAAGAGTTTCCATGGATGGCTGCTAGACTGGAGAGAAGTATTTAGTAATCTGCGTTGAGAAGAACAAATATCCTATAAATTATATCCTTATAAATGGTGATTAATGATGTCATTAGTTATAATTGTTACTTTTCATATGGCCAACAATTCTTTGATAAATAGCTATCTATCTGTAAACAGATTAGTCTGGCCACCAAAAGCATAATGATCTTCCACCTTATGGAATACAATCAGGTCTTTGACCTTTGTTTAGCTTTTTTCATATAAAAATCGCTATATTAATCGTTTAAATACCATGGGAGGCAAATTGTTATTTCTACTTTTTTTAATAGTAAGCTTTAGTGGATCAAAAAAATATACAATAGATGTTGACAGGATTTCATTATTGGCATTGTAAGATATTTTACTAGTCCATTTTCCATATTAAAAAAAATTGATGAGATTAGGGATTTCTCTGTGTACATATGAGTCCTTTTAGATTGACACTGCAATGAGAATATTATTTGCATTTTAAGGCATCTGTAACTATTTGTGCTTCATTTTGTGCCTACAGGGACAAGGTGAATACATTCATACATTATGGCAGTTTGGTCCAGCACCACATATTGCAAATGGGCCCATTTGCCTGTATGTGTATATATATATATATATATATATATATATATATATATATATATATATATATATATATATATATATATATATAAGGGGGAAGTTTATTGAGAAACTGTAGAAAAGAAAAAGAAAAAGTAGTAGATGTAAAGTAACCTATCTGTCCAAATGTGTATCAGCCACAATAATTGTGATTGTATTACCCTTAAGGTTTTAATCCATATTATCCCATTTTGGCCTTCGTTGATCTTACTTAGATCTATTTCCAAGTCAATACAACAAATAAAAGTACTTTCAGCAAGATCAGTAAAAGATGACATTCATACATAGGGTATTATAAGTGCTGGTCCACAAAATGGTATGGGGTATATCAAAAGTTTAACTAGAGGGACATTTTTCTGCTTTCTATTCACTTATATTGGATTTTTAGAAGTCTATTTAGCAAAGGGTAAAAATGCCATATAAGTATTCTGTTTCACCATTCAATGTCTGTGTGTGTGTGTGTGCACGCATATGTGACACTTTACTATGGGGCATATTTATCAAAGAGTGAAATTAGAGCTTGACAAAATCAGCCAGAGAGAAATTTCCTTTTATAAATATGTCTGTAAAAATCCAATGATTTCCCTCTAGTACTAGTTCATAATGCAGCTGTATTTGATACCAGATAAGTAAATATCAGTTCATATTTCTTAATGTGCCTCCTCAGCCTATGTGCAATATATAATGTAAGCAAACATGCAAAAACCTAGGCTTGCTCTAGGGGTCACTAATACTGGCTATATGCAGCCTCATTCACCAAAACGTTGATCTGGTGCTCATCAATAAGGAGCAGATTTATCAAGGGTCAAATTTCGAAGTTTTTTCCACCGAATTGCATACTTCGAAGTCAAAGTATTTTTTATAGCGAATTTGGCTGTTTTCGGTCGAAGTAAAATTGCTCGATGAAATCCTTCGAATCAAATGATTTAATCGATCGATTTTTCTTTGACTTCTAAAAACTTAGCCAAATGTTGGCTATAGGTTATAGGAGGTCCCCATAGGCTAACATAGCAATTAGGCAGGTTTAAGGTGGCGAAGTGTTAAAGTCGAACTTTTTTAAAGAGACAGTACTTCGATTTTCGAACTCGAATTTTTTTACTTCGAATCGAAGTCGAATTTAGGCCTATTCGGTGGTCGAAGTACCCAAAATTTTTTTTGAAATTCAAAGTTTTTAACTTCGAAAATTCACTTTGAATCTTAGTAACTAATCTACATGACTAAATTTATACTGAGATGACTAAATGCCAATATCTAGGCATATTATTTTTATTGTATATTACCTGATGATTAGGAATGTGTGTAACTTAACATTATAACTATTATTTAAATTATAAAAGGTGCATATACTTTCCTGTAAGAATCTTTGGTGCATTAAAGGAGATGGTACAGAAAGGAAGTGTATACTTTATTGGCTTATACTAATATTAACTTAGCAGTAAATCTGGTAATGAACATGTAGTCATTTTGTTACATTTCCATCTCAAAATTCAGACATAGAAGGAATATTTTAGATATCAGCTATAGCACAGAGTGCGGGACAGATCCCAACAGAGCAGCACAATCACCGCCAGCAGACGGAAGCCAGCAAATTGGGCAAGATTAATGAGTCTTGTGCTGCATTGACAGTGTCTCTAAATTAAACAAGTGACAAATTAGGATATGATTTATTTACAGTAAGGTATGTTGTCATGTCAAAAACCTAAATGCCAAAAAAAGAATAGGAGGATTATACTGAAGCACAACCATTTTTTTATTTAATCATAAGATCCAATATTTTAATCTAAGAATCTAATCATAGCATTTGTAAAACAAAGAAGGAAAGCACCAGATGAATACATTAGAAGACTTGGTTGAAATATTCAACCTTCCTGCAATATGATAACATAATCTAATGAATGAAAATCTCAATAAAGATTGTATAGACATAATTTATGTCACGCAATCACCGTTAACGACTGGTCCCATCTGCCAACAAGCTATATCTAAATATATGCTTAATGAGAATATAATAGCATGCAGCCGCGGTACAACCAAGCTTAACAATTTATAGCATTAGTGAATTTGTCCAGAGGAGAAGCATTAGAAACCCAAATTACTCCTTGTCACTTGTGTGGCTGCTGAGGTGGAATGAGTTCACCTGAAGCCTCAGTTATATAGGAACCAATAAAATATTTTGGTATAGAAAGTATTCATTGCCTAGAGAAAGCTATAGAGATATCTATAGCCCATACTCAATTTTCCAAGTGACATGCATTTATGTGCAATAACAACATTAATGTAAATACAGATTTTTTTTCCTTTTTTTTGAATTACAACTCTTTTGATCAATTTAAAATTTTCCCTTATCTACTGGTTAATTTACAGTGGAATTCTTTACAGTATCATTATTGGATTAGAAGCCTAGTGATGAAAATCTTAATCAGTTATAGGCTGCGATACCATTGCCTTCTCTGTGGCTCAGACATTGAATAGAAACCCATGTATAGATGATCTGCTGTAAGTGTCTGCAGCTAAGCTGACCCCATTATCAACAGGTTCTATGGCCCATCATCTCTGGGGAAATCATTGGAATGGTGGCTATAATTATATACAGTAGAAATGCAGCAACCTTCTTCTTCTTGTCCTTGGTAACCCCCAGTCTGGTGGCCTCATGTACATTTTCTTTGCATTGTGCACTGAATTTCATATGGTTTATATGTCCTCTTCAGAATGTGTTGCCCACTCCAAAATTAGATGGCGGATATTAAAACGAATATTTGCTACAGTCTAGTATCCTGTAGTCTATGCTTGCTTTCATTATTCTAACTGCATTAAACCATACAACTTTACTGATGGTTGCTACTGCTTACTTCACTGGGGGTAAATGATCCTCATTTCTGCATAGCCCTTTTCCTGAAATACTGACAGAATAATATGTGGATCAGTAATTTTTAGAACTGAAAAGCCATGCCTTAGACATGAAAGGAACCTTAAATGGCATTATTGTAGGAGAAAAGGAAAATAGCAGGTACCGAGTATGTATACTGTATGCATAATTGCGCTGTTCCCTGCCGAGAAAACCAAACACACAAGTCTAATTCCTCTTATTAAAAATCCACAAAACCCTACTGAACAGATCAAAATAACATGCTTTCTTTCATTTTTTGTATGATATCCACTAGAAAGTCTATTCAAATATAAAACACATGTTAAAGCAATTGTATATACAGTAAATGATTTATAAAACCATTTTAAACTTATAAACCATATGTATACAGTGCCACCTAGTGTACTTTAAATTAAAGTGAAACAGCAAAGCAGTCAACTATTTCAGAAGCTGCTCAAACAGGCTTTTAGTAGGTCAGCAAACATTTGAAGTTTCAAGCTACAGGCAATTAACTGTTCCTACTTCCCTGTTAAGTAAACAGGCTTTCTATATTAAATAAATCAACCAAGGTGTTACCGAAGTATCCCACCATTCCTCTGTGTAGCAGGGCATGTATTGATTCACGAGTTTTTAAAGCTATTAAAAGATTAGTTAGGAACCAATACATATAAACGTGTAATAGTGCACATTGTCATCTGCAAGGAAACTGTATGTTCTCCCCATGTCTCTGATACTTTGGTTTCCTCTCACACTCCAAAACATACAGGCAGGTAAATTGGCAGGTAAATATGAAAGGGACCTAAGATTGTAACTTCTGCTGGAACAGGGACTGACATGAATACTGTAAAATCTCTGGCAAGTGGCAATATATAAATAGGCTTGCTTTTTTCCAGTTGTTATATTATTGAGCCTGATACTTCATATTAACTCTTAATTCAGACACTTTTTAAAGGCTACTAAATCTAAACTAAACTAAAATTTTACCATATTTTGACAGATGCTGTCAAGACCAAAATTGGTCTGCAAATTGTTTTCCTGTTTATGACTTTTATTACATTTACCCCTAGGACTGTTAATGAGCACTTCCCACTGAATCTTGCATTGACTAGCAATGAGGGTGGGCCTTAACCCATCGACTGCTTTTGGCCCACATTAGGAGCATCAGCCTCATGGCCTGGCTGTGCAAATCAACATATTTATTGCTATATAAAACAAAACATCACTGATTCGTGATTGCCAGCTTTACATGCACCTTGTTTAGCTGAGAGCATGTTATTTTCTGTCTGCATTGCTTTGCCCCCTTGATATTTCTCTATTTAGAAAAAGTAGAGATAAAAAACTACTGGCAGTTCTAAGAAGCTGAAGGGCCTAGAGCAAGTTATCCCATATTGATAGAGCAGTCAATAAGTAGGTGATTTTGCTATTGGAATAGACCCCCCCCCTGTTCTCAAGTGGAGGGCTCAGGGCAGCTGCACCATCACCACTAAGGATAATGCTGTGCCTTACATTTATAAGCTCCATGCTATTAAATCACCTGACAAATGTGGCTTAAAGCTTTCTATAGTTTAAAGCCAGCTCCTGGCACTTGTGATTAATGAGGTTGAATGGACATATCCCCCTAACTTGATCCCATTTTAAACAACAAGTACTGGGTAGAAGTTATGAGGTTTATATCAAATAAAGCAAAAATATTTTTAGTGCATTCTGAGACTGCAAATCTTGAAACCAGATCGATATGTGTGTAAGTAAGTTGGGCTAATTTATTTGCCTTTTACTGGTTATATGTTGCCTAATATGCCCTATATTTGAGTGTCATCAGACTAGTGCACATAACGTTACGCTACCATTTACTATAAATCAAATACAAAAATGCATTCTTTGAGATGCATAAATTACCAATGAAATCAGTGTCTGGAACTTTTCCTGTGTCCCAATTTCAGAAACCTTTGGGAACCTTTCTTCTTGCCAAGCAAACAGCAAGATAGAGTGAATGCACATTTGAACAAAGACAATTATGCAGGTATAATAATTCTGAAAAGAAGAAACAGCCAACCTAGTGAATCCTTGCTATACCAATTAAAATGTATATTGGGGAAAGGAAAGTCTGACTATATGATAATTAGCATGCACTGACATTTCTGTGTGAGCAACAATGGATTATGATACCAAATTTAATTGTACTGTGATGTGCATAGTGCCTTGCTAGGACTATGGGGAAAACATTAAATATTTTAGGAACTCTCTGTTTATTTATCAAGAAATTACTGATTATAATGTCAGCATAGCTATTACTATCAGGGGACTTCTCATGCAAACACTTTTACATGTAACTATCTCTAAACTCATAAAATACTCAAAGTATTGCACAAATAAATTAAAATGTACTACAGGTATGGGACCTGTTATCCAGAATGCTTAGGAGCTGGGGCTTTCTCTAAAACTTATCTTTCTGTAATTTGGTTCTTCATACCTTAAGTCTAGGAGAAAATCATATAAACATTAAATAACCCCAATGACTAGTTCTGCTTTTAATAAGGATTTATTCCATCTTAATCTGGATCATGTACAGGGTACGGTTTTATTATTACAGAGTAAAAGGCAATCATTTAAACAAAAAATACCGGGATAAAATGGAGTCTATGGGAGATGTCCTTTCCGTAATTCAGAGCTTTCTGGATAACAGGTTTCCAGATAACGGATCCCATACTTGTACAATGTTTACTTTGACAGGATATAGTAACTCCACACTTGTAATGTAATAATAAACAATATATATTGCCTTAAAAATGGAATCCTTAGTAGTAAGAATTGCAACAATATATATATTGTGGCATAAGCAGCTGAGAAAACACTGGAGGGATGGTACATATCACCCAGAATGCACTGAGACCCAGCATATGGGGAGAAAAATAGAGGTTGGGGAATCAGCGTGTAATATAAGGAATGCGGGTGTGGTGAGTGATGTCAACACCTAGGGGTGGGGAGCTCTTCCCAGGGGAAAGCTTGAAGTCTGAGAGGTAATTCTCTGAATCAAGGTGATTGTGGAGAAAAAACCCAAACCTGATACAAACGGTTATATAGACCAGTACACTAAGGGGCAGATTTATTAAGGGTAGAATTAAAAATTTTAATTCGAATTTAGATTTTTTTCTATGGTCAAAACTGTGAAATTCAACTAGGGGGATTTATTGTAATTCGATTTGAGTTTTTAAAAAAAAATTGAATTTGAATTGAAATTAGATTAAGATTTATCATACTCTAGACCTTTAAGAAATTGAATTGGACTATTCGCCACCTAAAGCCTAACGAATTGCTGTTCAATCAATGGGAGAGGTCCAGGGATCAATTTGGAGTTGTTTGCAGCCTTCCTAACATTCAAGTGTTTTTTCGGAGTTTTATAAATTCAAATCAAATTCAGGTCAATCTAATTCATCCAAGTTGTAAAAATTCTATTTTTTTAATGAATTTCAATTGGTCGAATTTCAAATTTGCGGGAGTATAGGGGAGTTTTTAAAAACTCACATGCATTTGAAATTCGACCTTTGCTAAATGTGCCTCTAAGTGGAGGACTAAAATTTTGCTGTAAAGAGCAGGACCTGTGCAGCCAGACTGCTAGAGGAACAGGCTGTTCTGGTTAATGAGCAAACTCTGTAAGTTAAGGCCCCCATATACGGGCCGATAAAAGCTGCCGACAGACCGAGTCTAGTTACTCTTGTTAAATACTGTACCAGTTACTTCTCTCTTTAAAACTCAGTTGTGAATAAAACAGATGGATTTCTGTTTTTAGCTGGCCATAGACTTGATTGTACGAATCTTCGATTTGTATGATTTTCGGGCCGTGTGTGGAGTGTTCCGACATTTTTCATGCCATGGCGTTTAGACAATCGGATAGATTAGAAAATTGCTGTCGGCTACCGATAATATCTCTGCATCTGTTGCCAATCTGATGATATCAGTGGGAGACTGTCACTAGCTTTTGTCGGACATAACTATCGTACGATTGCTGTCAGGGACAGAACATCGGCTGATCTGTTCTTTTACTACTTTATTAGATCTGAATGGTTAGTGGCAGGTCGGGAGATGCACTGAATGAACGTTCATCCAATGTGAAGGTAAATCTGCATGTCTAAGGTCAGCTTAAGTCACGCTGATGTTGCTTCCTTTCTACTTTAACAAGTCATTGCTAAGGCTATAACCCTTTTAAACAGTCTGAGGTAAGGCTCTAATATATATTTATTAACAGTAGCCAGAATGGTGATGACTCATTAAATTCCTACTCTATTGTCGTGTACCCTACCGTGACTATCTCTATAAAGTTTGCAGAAAAGTGGGTGTAATTTTCCAAGCTAAGATATTTTCTTTCCTTATGCTCTAATTTGGAAATTAATTCCTAACAGTTGACTTTAATAAACTCGAAGAAGTACACGAGTAGTTAATTCCTAATATTCACCAAAATATGTACAAAATGAATAGACAACTCAAAGTGATCTGACAAACAGTCTGAGAAGCCTAGTGCCTAAGCCATGTTTACATTATACTTTGGTGCCCTGTTATGCTTTGGGACAGGCACGAACATACATATACCATTTACATGTTGAAAAAAAGTCAACAAGCAACAACAATTTTCCAGCTCAGTGGCTTGGGGAGTCACTTTTTTTGTCTACGCTGTCTATCTAGATATGTCTGGCATAGAGAATTCCACACATGATATCTTACATTACTATGCATTTCTTGCCATTCCCTTCACCTGGATGATTAGAAAATATTCTGAAGCCAACACCAAATCCAAGATAGTAATATGCTCCCTTACTTCTCTTCATTAAACCTGCATGCGTGTGCATATTGCATACACTGAGCATTGCTTAAAGGAGAACTAAAGCTTATTTGATATTCTTTGGTGGAATGTAAGATATCACTAGGTTTTAGTTTCTGTTAAGGCATTAGGATAGATGTAAATCACCTCTCTTATCTCTCGTCTTCTAGTTAACCCTGTGCAACATCAGTGAAGCATGCGCACAGTGCAGGATCTGTGCGGGGGGGGGGGTAGCGGGGTTGCTGAAGGCTAGGAATGCTATAATGTCATTGTAGTGCTATGGAGAGTCTTTGATGGCTGCAGCATTGGGAGATAAGGGAAGCAAGTTAGGGGAGTGCTTTAATCACAGTTTAACTATCCTGTTATAATGCAACAGAGTCAATTTGAATCTTTCCTTGTCCCTTAACTGTACTAGCCTTTTACTGTGTAGGTTTAGGCATGGCAGGCTCTTTATTGAAAAAAGTAATTTTCCCTATGAATTACTAGGGATGCACTAAATCCACTATTTTAGGAATCTCAAATCCTCTGAGAAAGATTTGGCCTAATACCGAACCAAATCCGAGCCATAATTTGCATAAGAAATTAGGGGAATGAGGGATAAAAGAACCGGGTGTGCAGCACAAGGCTAAAAATTGTTTGACTTTCTTGTTTGTGTGACGAAAAGTCATGTGATTTTTTAGATTCAGATACGGTTCGGCCAGCAGGCCCAGATTTTTTGGTGAGGCCACAAAGACCCGGGCCAAGTTTTTAGAGGCATGCCGCCCAGCCGCAACCTAAAGAGCACCGGGAATGCATACTTCTGTAGGCACAATCCCCAGTGCTCCAGCACATGCGCGTGCATGTGGGGGGGAAGTGCTCCGGCGCTAGGACCCATTGGTTATACTCTGAGCATGAAAACAAATTTGCTTACAGTTGGGGTAGGCCAGGGATCTGTAGGATGAACACTGTGAATGTCATGCTTTGCTTACGATGCATGCCCAAAAGTTGTCTATCAATCAGAAATGCTACATGTTGTACAGTTGATATAAGGCTGTAAGATAGGAAATCTGGCAAGCCGGAAGTCATGTAATAAAACCTGTAAAATGTCATCAAATCTAGTAACCCACAGCAACCAATCAGATTTTAGCTTTAAATCAGGCAAGTATCAGTTGCTACTTCCTGATTGGTTGGTATTGGGTGCTAGATGTGACAATACCCCATAAAACCTTTCTCCTATTTCTATGACAGCTGGAACAAGTAAGGTAAACACCCCATTTGTAGTTTTGAGTGGTAGCATTCAGGTTTCAACGGCTGGAGAAAACAGCAGGCATATCTGAATATTTGGGTTTCTCAGTAGGATGAGACATAAATAACCATTTCCGGTTTTAAAACCTAACTTGCTGGGGCCTTGGCAGTGCAGCCATGTTTGGGACTTATATAGCTGCAATCAACCAATATCCATATCAGAGTATAGAAATTAAGGGCATAGGGATATGAAAGTTATGAATATCATACACAAGCAGATTTTGTGAAATTGGATGAAAAGCAAAGGAAGCTGGGCCGAATTAAAAAGATTAGTAAAGATTAGTAAAGTCCAACATCCTTGCTTCTGTCACCTTTTATACACAAGCCCTGTCTTATGAAGTGAGTCCTCAAATGGAATGTCTTTTTTCAGAGTTATAGCTTATGAGACAACACTGAAATGTGTCTCATAAACCATCAGATTCCTTAGTTTGTATTGCCAAAATGAACCTGGATTACCTCAGAGAGCGATAGAGTAACTGCCTCGTCTATTTGAGTCACAGTTATGAATTGTAATTCATATAATTCTAGATAGAATAGATTTTAAATAGAGCAGAAATGTTGACTACTGCAACTTGGTTTGCCTTTTAAGAGTTTAGCAATGACAAAGTTGTCGTCAATATTAGTAATACAGAAATGTAATACAGTACTAACAAAATTATCAACAGGCAGTTTTTCTATCCTTTTCCTCAAATGCAGTTCATAATCTACAAGATATTTTGGACAAAATCAATGTCAACCTTTTTTTGGAATTTGGAGGTTGTATCAATATTAAATATTTCTGCTGAAGATTACTTGTTAATAGGAGATACTTTATAAAAACAGCCCTGGGAGAAAGTAACTGATCATTGACAAATCAATGAACACTACTATCTTCTTTTTTGTGACAATTATATACTGTATTTTATCATCATCCAACATGCTGATTAGAAATAAATAAATAAATATATTGTTGCCTGTGCTTAACCTCCTGCAGTGCAGGTGACAAAATATCCAAAGTTCATTCCTACCTTGCATAATGTAAAGCATTGCATACTCGTGTTGTATCTTGAAATTAACATGTTCATAACAATGGCCTTCTCTTACCATGCATGGCTATGGTCTAGTGAGTGTTAAAAGACATTCTGTTGTGATTTTTATAGTTTACTTTTTATTTCTAAAGTACACTGTTTACATTGCAAATAATTCACTCTACCATTTAAAATGTTATTCTTGACAAATGCATTTTTAGCTGTAACATCAGTGCATTGTGCCTGATTATAAGCTTTAAGAAGGAGCCAGTGCTGCACAATAGAGCCGCTTTGTTATAAACTATTGTTTCTCACCTTCTCATTATACTTCAATACCACCCAGGTTACACAATAGCAAAGCAGAGTTTTTCCTGCTTGTGTGCTATTCTCATGTCTACCACTAGGTAGCAATGCAAACAATTTCTGACTTCATTTTGATCTCTGCAATGCTTAAATTTTTTTCAGTCTTCAGGAAACCTGTTTTTCTGAAGGGTAAGGGGGTTTGTGGTGTCATATTTCATTGCCTCTCATTGTATGCAATGTATTTGGGCCTCAAGTTCCCTCTGCATCTCAGTGTATTTATTGTATATGAGACGAAAGTTCCAACTGATTCTCATTGTATTTAATGTATTTTGGGTGCCACTACTTCTCCCCCTCATTGTATAATGTGTTCATGATCTGGAGTTAATGTTCAAAGAAGCCAGTTTAACATATATACATATAGATAGTATTTAACATCATATAAATCTGCACTCTTGCAAAGTCAAAAAAAGTGGTTGAGGCAAAATACCAGACAAAGGGGCCTTGGTGCTCTGAAAGCTTGCAATGTATTTTGATTATTAGTCAATACAGGTATCACTTCTACAATAATCTGGCCATAACATGGTACAGTACTACAGTTGTTTATTTTGTGACTAATGCTATAATAAAAAAGTATGGATTCAAGAGAACCAAGGACCCTGCTAGAATAAGCAGTGATGCAGATGCTTGTTTAAATACAATTCATATTAAATATTGTAGATCAAGACCAGAGAAGTACAACTAAGCCAATAAAGGGTATGGAAAGTCTCAGTTATGGAGAATGGCTGACTATAGTGTGATTGCTTACACTGGAGAAAGGGGTGCACATAATGGATGATTTTATAAATACATAATGCACAAGAGCCATGAACATCCTGTAAATTGTATCCTTATAAATGGTGCTTGGTGATGTAATTTCTTTCACATGACTCAGTTAAACATATAACAAATAACTTACCCCCTGTAGTAAAATATAAGGATATTAGAAGTCACATTGGAGTTCCATTACCTGTAGAAGAGCACTTGGCCTTCAGCCTTGTGCTTTAAAATGGTCATGGAACTCCTCAGTGCCATAATATCCTTATAATACACAAAAGCCATGAATATCCTGTAAATTATATCCTTATAAACGGTGAGTTCTGATGTCATCAGTTATAAACGGTGAGTTCTGATGTCATTTCTGTCACATGACTCATTGAAATTTGTGTATTATAATAAATAAAGTACCCCCAGTTGTAAAATATGAGGATATTAGAAGTTACCTCGGAGTTCCATGACCTGTATAAAAACACTCGGCCTTCGGCCTCGTGTTTTTATATGGTCATGAAACTCCTCGGTAACTTATAATATCCCTATATTTTACAAAAGGGGGTACTTTATTCACTATATATTGTAGGGGTTCATTATTTACTATTTAAGGGGACCATACAATACAACTCTATGTTGCCTTATTAATCATCAAGAAGATACAAGAGCATCAACATTAGAAGAAAGAAGATTCCATCTTAAGGTGTGTAAAGCTGAAATGTTATGGAATATTCTCTCTGAAGAAGTTGTTCTGGTAGATACTGTAATGGAATCTACCTCAGGTCTTCAAGATGGCGTCCAAGATGGCGACCACCTGCCTCACCACATGGCTCCTGCTGGGCACAGGTCTATGACCTCACCTTTTTCCCACTCCAGGATTGGTCATCGGCGACGGAACGGACGCCGGCGTCAGAATCGGGCGCCGGCGTCGAGACGTCAGCGTGAGGACGCTGGCGTCTGCGTCTGACGCAAGCGCGTCAAAATTTGGCGCCATCCCAGAGACTATTTAAACGTACTTCCCCTTCCAGTCCTTGCCCAACTATAGGTTCCTGCTACAGAGTTCCTGGGTGTTATTGTCTATTTTGATTCTTGTGTACCGACTTCTGCCTGTTCTTCGATTCTGCTTGTCTTCTGCCTGGTCTGACCTATTTGCCTGTATTTTGACGATTCTTTGGATAAACCCTCTTGTACCTCGAACCTGGTCTGGTCTCCTCTTTGGTCTACACTATTACTGTGCCTTCGGGCCCGTTACAGTATAGTTGGGCCATGGACCCTTCGGAGGAGATTCCAGCTCCACCTGATGTCGGTGGCGCTATCCGCGGTCTGGCTTCCCGCATGCAGTCATACGAAGCCCAGCAGTCACACTTCGGTCAGGCTCTTGAAGCTATTCTGGACAAGTTGTCGGCATTGTCACCTGTGGCCCCGGTCCCTGTGGCCGTTCCTGCAAGCCCACTTCAGCCTTCGGAACCTCGCATTCCTGCGCCTCCCCTCTACAGCGGCGATCCTGATGCATGCAGAGGTTTCATCAACCAGTGCGAGATCCAGTTCGCCCTTCTGCCTGGTCAGTTTGTATCCGAACGAGCTAAAGTGGGGTACATGATTACTCGCCTGCAGGGGAAGGCTTTGGAGTGGGCATCACCTCTGTGGGAGAAGGGGGACCCTTTGATTGACAACGCCAGTGCCTTCATCCGTGAACTTCGGGTCGTCTTTGATGCCCCTGGTCGAGCTATGGCATCCTCTGCTCGCCTGTTCCAGATCCAGCAAGGCACTCGCTCTATTCCAGAGTACGCTATTGAGTTCCGCACCCTAGTTGCGGAGACCACCTGGAACAATGATGGGTACCATGCCGCCTTCTACAACGGCCTAGCCATGCGGATTAAAAACGACTTGGTCTCCCGGGAAATTCCTTCTCGATGGGAGGATCTGGTGGCGCAGGCTATAAAGGTTGACACCCGGCAGAGGGAATTTCAAATCGAGCTCGACAGAGAGCGTTCGAAGAAGTATCCCCGGTTCCAATCCACCCTGGCTCCTCGCTTCCAGAGACCCCTACTCTTCAATCCGGCTTCTGCTTTCCCCTCTCCTACTCCTGCGGCTTCTGCTTCCTCTGCTCCATCTACTGAGGAACCCATGCAGATCGGACGGGCTCGTCTTTCCGAACAGGAGAAGCTACGGAGAAGGGCTGCCGGCCTATGCCTGTATTGTGGGGGCAAATCACACTTCGCCCATGAGTGTCCTGTGAAGCCGGGAAACGCCAGCACCTAGGTAGGTTTGGGGAGACCTATCTGGGTGGTGTTTGTCATTCTCCCCAACCCTCTACTCAACGCTTCCTTCTTCCAGCACAGATCCAATTCGGTTCCCAGAAGATCCCAGTGCAAGCTTTCCTGGACTCTGGTGCTGCCGGCAATTTCATGGACAGAGTTTTTGCTGCTCGTCATGCGGTTCCCCTACAACCCTTGGCCTCTCCTCTGCGGGTGTTGGCTATTGATGACCGCCCTCTGTCTTCGGCCATTATTTCTCAAACCACCGCTGAACTTTCTCTTAGAGTGGGCACCATGCATCTGGAGAGATTGGCCTTTCTACTCATCGATTGCCCTTCAACTCCACTCGTTTTGGGGCTTCCCTGGTTGTGCACCCATAATCCAGTCATTGACTGGTCCTCCTCTCAAGTCTCCCGCTGGAGCCCCTATTGCCAACGGAACTGTTTGCCTGCTGTACCCCTTATCAAGGTTTCTTCTGTTTCTTCCAAGTTGTCCCTTCCATCCGTCTATCAAGATTTTGCTGATGTCTTCAATAAGGGCTCTGCAGAGACCCTTCCTCCTCATCGACCCTATGACTGTCCGGTCGAACTTCTTCCTGGTTCCATGCCTCCCCGGGGTCGCACCTATCCTCTTTCCCCCTCTGAGACAGTTGCCATGAAGACCTACATTCAGGAGAATCTCCAAAGAGGCTTCATCCGCCCTTCTTCCTCCCCTGCTGGTGCTGGATTTTTCTTTGTCGAAAAGAAGGACGGAGGTCTGCGACCATGCATCGACTATAGGGGGTTAAACAAAATCACCATTAAAAACCGTTACCCTCTCCCCCTAATCTCTGAACTCTTCGATCAGTTAAGAGGGGCCAAGATCTTCACTAAGCTAGATCTTCGGGGTGCCTATAACCTCATTAGAGTTCGTGAAGGGGACGAATGGAAGACCGCCTTCAATACCCGAGACGGGCATTATGAATATCTAGTCATGCCGTTTGGACTATGTAATGCCCCCGCGGTCTTCCAAGAGTTCGTAAATGATATATTCAGAGATCTGTTGGGGCAAAGTGTTGTCGTCTATCTGGATGACATTCTTGTCTTTTCCAAA
The DNA here is from genome assembly GCF_017654675.1 of Xenopus laevis. Lineage (NCBI taxonomy): Eukaryota > Metazoa > Chordata > Amphibia > Anura > Pipidae > Xenopus > Xenopus laevis. The sequence goes on from NC_054375.1 coordinate 70,950,762, forward strand.
AATCTCCACGAGCATCGCTCCCAAGTGAAGGAAGTTCTTCTTCGCCTAAGAAAGAATAATCTCTTCGCTAAATTGGAAAAGTGTTCGTTTGAAGTGTCCTCCATCCCTTTTCTCGGGTACATCATCTTCCAGCAGGGTTTCAAGATGGATCCAGCCAAGGTTTCAGCAATTCTTGATTGGCCCCTCCCCACAAGTGTCAAGGCTATCCAGAGATTTATTGGCTTTGCCAACTATTACAGACAATTTATTAAAGGTTTTTCTTCCAAGATCTCTCCTATCTTGGCCCTTATCCGCAAAGGGGGTAAACCACAGCACTGGCCTCCTCTAGCCTTGGAAGCCTTTGAATCCTTGAAAACTGCCTTTTCTTCTGCACCTATTCTCAGACACCCCGAACTTCTTCTTCCCTTCTTCCTCGAAGTCGACGCCTCAGATGTGGGAGTTGGAGCTGTTTTGTCACAGAGATCATCCTTGGATGGGAAGTTACATCCCTGTGCATTCTTCTCTAAGAAATTTTCCTCCTCCGAGCAGAACTACGATGTGGGGAATCATGAGTTATTGGCAGTGAAACTCGCCCTGGAGGAGTGGAGACATTTACTGGAGGGATCCTCCATTCCCGTGACCATCTTTACAGACCATAAGAACCTTGAATTTATCCAGTCCCTCAAACGTTTGAATCCTCGACAAGCCAGATGGTCACTGTTCTTCTCCCGTTTTAACTTCGTCATCACCTTTCGTCCTGGCTCTAGAAATAGAAAGGCTGATGCTTTGTCAAGAAGTTTTGTTCCTGAAGTTCCCTGCTCCGAAGATCCTGAACCCATTGTGCCTTCCTCCAAGATCGTCGCTGCCCTATTTCCCTCCTTGGCTTCGCAAATCCTTTCCGCTCAAGCTTCTGCTCCTGACAATATTCCTCTAGGGGTTGCCTTTGTTCCACCTGATTGTCGTCAGTCTATCCTATCCCAGGCACACAGTTCCAAACAGGCCGGCCATCCCGGAGTGGAGAAGACTACCGAACTTCTTTCTCGCCTGGTGTGGTGGCCATCCATGAAAAAGGATGTCAAAGACTTTGTTTCTTCTTGTACCATCTGTGCCATTTCCAAGTCTGGACATTCTCCTCCCAAAGGACTCCTTCTTCCATTACCCATTCCATCTCGTCCTTGGACTCATCTTGCCATGGATTTTATTGTGGATCTGCCTGTCTCCTCCGGTCACACTGTTATCTGGGTTGTCGTTGACAGGTTCAGCAAAATGGCTCATTTCATTCCCCTCCGCAAACTTCCCTCTGCTCCTGAACTTTCCAAGCTTTTCATCCAACATATTTTTCGTCTCCATGGGTTTCCTGCCGAGATCGTCTCTGACCGTGGCTCACAATTCGTGTCTAGATTCTGGAGATCCTTGTGCAAAGCTCTCAACATTTCTTTGCAATTTTCTTCTGCCTATCACCCACAGTCCAATGGAGCCGCTGAGAGAGTGAACCAGGCTTTGGAACAGTTTCTTCGCTGCCATGTTTCCCTGTGCCAAGACGACTGGTCGGATCTCCTTCCCTGGGCTGAGTTCGCCCATAACAACGCTTTGCATTCTTCCTCGCATCAGTCCCCTTTCTTCTGTGTCTACGGTCAGAATCCATTGGCGTTTCCTCAGGATCTTCTCCTCACCAATGTTCCTGCCGCCAACGATCAGGCTGCCCACATGATGGCTATTTGGGCTGCTGTTGCCTCTAATCTGCAGAAGAGCTCCCTGGTCCAGAAGAGGTTTGCCGACAAGAAGAGGATTTCTGCTCCACCCTATGCTCCTGGTGACAAAGTTTGGCTTTCCACCCGTAACATCCGCCTGAAGATTCCTACCCCAAAGCTTGGTCCCAGATTCATCTGTCCCTTTCCTGTCATTGAAATCATCAATCCGGTGGCGGTTCGTCTTCAACTCCCTCCAGAGATGCGGATCCCGAATGCCTTCCATGTCTCTCTCCTTAAGCCTGCTGTGTCTTTTTCTTCTTCTTCTTCTTCCCCAGCTCCAGTCCTGGTTGACGATCACCAGGAATTCGAGGTGAAGAGGATCTTGGACTCTCGTCTTTCCAGGGGCACTCTTCAATATCTCATCGAGTGGAAGGGGTTCGGTCCCGAGGAGTGCTCCTGGGTCAGGAGCTCAGATGTCCATACGCCCATCTTGGTTCGTAGATTCCATAAACTATTCCCTCTCTCCCCTAGACTCGGTGGTCCTGAGGCCCCCCCTAAGGAGGGGGGTACTGTAATGGAATCTACCTCAGGTCTTTAAGATGGCGTCCAAGATGGCGTCCAAGATGGCGACCACCTGCCTCACCACATGGCTCCTGCTGGGCACAGGTCTATGACCTCACCTTTTTCCCACTCCAGGATTGGTCGTCGGCGACGGAACGGACGCCGGCGTCAGAATCGGGCGCCGGCGTCGAGACGTCAGCGTGAGGACGCTGGCGTCTGCGTCTGACGCAAGCGCGTCAAAATTTGGCGCCAACCCAGAGACTATTTAAACGTACTTCCCCTTCCAGTCCTTGCCCAACTATAGGTTCCTGCTACAGAGTTCCTGGGTGTTATTGTCTATTTTGATTCTTGTGTACCGACTTCTGCCTGTTCTTCGATTCTGCTTGTCTTCTGCCTGGTCTGACCTATTTGCCTGTATTTTGACGATTCTTTGGATAAACCCTCTTGTACCTCGAACCTGGTCTGGTCTCCTCTTTGGTCTACACTATTACTGTGCCTTCGGGCCCGTTACAGATATATTAGACACAGGGTTGTTTCAAGAAAGGGTTGATTTTTTTAGCAAGTTAGAGAATTCAGGGTCACTGAAATGGGTTCACGGTTGATCCAGTAACTGGTCTAATTGACCTTTTGGACTCAAGAAGGATTTTGTCCTCTTGACAAATTTGGACAAAAGGAAGAATTTCATTTTCCAACACTTGGCTAAATAAGCAGCAATCATTTTGACTAGTAAACATGTCTGAAGACTTCAGAGTAAAAAAGATCAGTTAGTCTTAAAGCATATAATTAAAGTAAGTTTGAGTTTGCCTTTGAATAACTGTGAGGTTATGGCTACATCTCCAAGGATAACTAAATATAATGTAACTTGGAAAGTGGAGTGATCAGCCAGACAACTGACATAACAGATCAGGCAAATATACTTGATGAGGAATTTAAGGACATGCAGACTACAGAGCAAAGCACACTATTTGTTAGCAAAGAATAATTACTGAAACCAATTAAATTATTATAGAGTAATCTATGATCAACTCGGTCAGTTTTATTAGGCTAATTTTTAGGTATGTCAAATAGACACAGCCCTGAATGTCGCAAGATTTGTCTGGTTAACCATGGCTCCACTCAAAGGTTTTTAGTCAATTCCAATGACAAATATTGGCATCAGATCTATTATCCAGAAGCATTGGGATATGGGGCTTTCCAGATCCCAGTCGTTCTGTCTAATTATTACAGAGAAATACCAATAAATAAAATGTGAAAAATGGTTTATTTAAATAGGACTATATGGGAAATGGCAATGCTGAGCTTTACAACATGAACAAAATATATAATGTTAGCACCTTACCTCAGATGAGACCATTCGCGTACTGCAAGTGGGTACACTGACTGTAATTTGTGATATGTAAGTCCTATGTTATATAAATATATATATATATATATATCTATTGTATTATATTACCTGTCCTCCCTGTATGTACTTTTATACATTGTACAGCTCTGCCTGTCCTTTATCCTATGGTGGGAAGCTGCATGGTCTATTTTTCATGACATTTTTATGCACTCAGTCAGCCATGCTGTTAGCAATGAAACACAGATTCACATAGTGAGCACTAGATTTCTGCCATTGTGTGCATGCAGAGAAGTCCTGTGGTTAATAACAGCCTGGGGAGAAGAAATGTAGATACACTCTATATCAGATCCATTTTATCAGCTTAAAAGAGTAGAATATACAAGCAGCTATAAGTAAACCGAGGCAAGCCCATGCAAGCTACTGTGCGATGAATTAGTACTGAAGCTTTACAATAAAACTGCCAGTGACAGCAATAAAAATAGCTCACCCTCAAAGCAAAGTTTTATAGAAGGTAGAGTTGACACCTTTCTAAAACGTTTTACTGGCCTGCGGGGTGGAGAGTAAAGGGGCGGGTAGCAGTGTAAAAAAGGGGTGGGGTGCATCATAAAGGTGAGGGCTGAGACAAAATTGATGATACAAGGAAGCATAAAGCACACATTTCAAGGTACAGAATGGGTAATATTGAGTGGATCAGGGACTTGGGTGGGTGGGCCAGGGGCTCAACTTAAGGGTATTATAAATTTACCGGCTAGTGCATTACCAGTAAATTTGCAATACAGCCCTGGCCTTAGCTGGTGTTTTACAGCTTGGTCAGGTGGCAGTCCTGCTATCCAAATACCTGGGAAAGTCCAGAACAGATCTTACATATATCCCAGGTTCATAACAGAATTTTATTGCATTTTCAGTTCTGCAAGTTTTGCTTGTTTGTGCCCATAAAACATATTTGGCCAAGTGAAGCTAATCAAACTGGTATTCTGACCACCAATTACACTATGCAAAAAACTCGAACCGAATTCGAACACAGTAAGATTTTTAGTTTTTCAAGACTTGAATGTCAGGAAAGCTGACCTCTGCCATTGACTTCTATATGAACTCGGCAGGTTTTATGTGGCGAACTGTCAAATTTGAGTTACTTCCAGGGTAGGGGAATGATAAATCTTGGATTCGAATTCTGAATTCAAGTTGGTCGTTTTAAACTTGAAATTGTGAGTTTTGACCAAAAACTGCAAAATTTCAAATTCGAATTTACCATGCGTACCTTAGTAAATCTGTCCCATAATGGTGTAAAATACTTTTCAGAAATTTCATAAAAACCTTTATGTTTATCATAGCTTTTAAGTTTGGCAGTTTGCAGTAGAAAGAAATATTTACCCACTTTTTTAAAAAAAAATACATACTTTCCAAAAAAATAAGGTTTTCTATGGTCTCTGTACTGTTAGGGGGTCTTACGACGAATAACACACATACAGGGTGCTTCTTTTGCAGCAGCCAGAGTGCCAGATGTGAAAATTCTTATGCATAATTTAATTTGGGTTACTCTATATGCCACATAGTTTGGTAGATTTATGCATATGAGGCATCAAACTGTTCAGTAGACCCCTGGAATTCATATTTAGGTGGTTTATGTTGGTACGTTACAACATGTGGGGCATATAAATGGGGTAAAATGCAAGCTTTAAGACATTTTTCATAAAAACTGTTACGTTTAGCATAGCTTTGCAGTTTACATATTTACACATTTTGGATTGGGCAGAATGTGTACTTTCTGAAAATATGTGGTTTTTCTGGGGTCCACTTATTTGCCACACAAAAACAATGAATCCATTCTTGGGCTTACCCAGCTAAATTTAGATTTACACATTTTGAGCATGAAATCTGTTAGTATTCTATTGCCACCTAGTGGATACCCAAATACATGTAAACTATTTAGAAATGCTCTTTGTTAAATTAGATATTACTGAACTACTTCTGCATAAATGTGAAGCTGCCTTATATGAAATAAGTCATAACTAGACTTTTTAACTGAATAACATCTCCTCCATTTATGAATAAACATAATACCAAAGCACTTTGGAAGATAGCTATTAACTTACAACTTACACTGATAAAATGATAAACACTGGCTTCGGATGATGAATAAAGGATTGCAGGGGAGCCATGCCAATGAGGCAAGTTAAGATACTTGCCTCAGGTGGCATCGCCCCACTAATTGCCAGGGGCTCTCTGCGCTAGGGCCATGGACCCTCCTGCCGACATTGCGGTCCCCTTTAACCCTCTCCGGCACAAAAAGTTGAGCGTGCGGAGGACGAGGAAGGGCCAGGATCACCCCTGTAAGAATGGTCCTTTATCTTCCACTACACTTCTGCATATTGTACAAGTGGAACCAAGACTAACTAAAGATCATGCTTTTACATAAGGTGAATCTATATTTTTCTTATACTTCTATGTTCTAATTTTTTTTTTAAACTTTTTACAAAATAATTATGTGCAATAACACTAGAATCTTACCTCATGCCTCCTGCCATGAGAAGAAACAGATTGTAGATATGTGAAAAAATGAATAGAAAAAGTATAATGCTGAAAAACATGGTCATCCACGATCCATGGTCTTCCCTAAACATTTTCAAACGAAGCACATGACCTACAAAAGAAAATTAAAATATTATCGTTATTCAAACATTCTGGTTAAAATCTGTAAAGAAGGAGAATGTTTATAATACACATAGAAAGGGTGGGAGCCCATCCCGATCAATCGGGATTTATGCCAGGTAGAGCCACAAATATTAACATTAGGAGATTGTATACTAACATTGAAACACAACATGCCAATGTGGGGACAAGAGCAATAGCCTCCTAGACTCAGCTAAGGCCTTAGACTCAATAGAATGGCCCTACCTATGGGAGACCCTTCGCAGGTTTAACCTGGGTGACCAATTCATTAAATGGATACAGATGCTTTATTATAGACCAACTGCACGGATCAGGGTTAACGGCATGATATCAGATCCATTCCTACTGGAAAGAGGTACGCGACAGGGATGCCCGTTATCCCCATTTCTCTTTGCCTTAGCCATAGAACCTCTAGCCATAGCCATACGTGAATCTGAACAAATTGTAGGTCTCAAAATTGGCCCACTTACTGAAAAGATCTCCCTGTACGCAGACGATCTTTTGATCTACTTGGTAGACACCCAGAACTCACTAGCATCAATGCTCAAAGTAGTGGAGCAATTCGGAGGTTTCTCTGGCCTCAAAATAAACTGGGATAAATCCATCCTCTTCTCAATTGACAATCAGGACCCCCCTAACGATCTCCCCCCAATGCTCCCCTTAAGTGGGTCCAGAAATTTAAATACCTTGGCCTCCACATACAAGCAAATCTATCAAACTACATACAAGAGAACCTTGATCCCATAATTTCAAAACTTGAATCTGATCTACTGGGTTGGGCTAATCTCCCCCTATCTTTGTGGGGGAAAATAAACCTCAAAATCAAGATGATCTTTCTACCGAAATCTCTATACCACCTCCATAATGCCCCTGTATACATTCCCAAATCAGTATTTAAAAAAAATCAACCAATTGATACTTCCCTTTATATGGAACCGTAAGGTACCGAGAATTGCCTGGGAGAAATTGTCAGCGGAGAGGGAGGATGGTGGACTCTTACCCTTACCCAACTTCCAGTTGTATTAAATAGCAGCGCATCTGTATTACCTGCACTGGTGGTATCATCCGGACCCATATAACCCAAATATGGCGCTACATGCAAATATAATAGGGTCACTGGAAGGACTTAAAAATTTTCCCCATCGGAAAATCTCGGACGCAGGCAGTCTGCCATCCACCATCTCCACTCCTCACAGAGCCTGGACCCAAGTGTTGAAAATATTTAAGAAAGGACCTATTCGTCTAAACCCACTACTACCATTATGGAGCAACTCCAACCTACTTTACTTCCGAAACCTAGAGGACTTCCTCTTCTGGCCAAGGCAGGGCATCAAATACCTGGGCGATCTTCTGCAAAACAGTACCTTCCCTTCACATACTGAACTACAAGCCAAATGCACCTCTCAGAACCTCCCACTTTTTCGATATTTCCAAATTCGACACACTTTTAAGGCCCAGTTTGGTACACTTTCTCTTGTCATTGCCACAATGACAATTGAAGAAACCCTCACAGCTGAACAACCAGTTAAGTTGGTGTCCAGGCTATACAAAAACCTGCTAGCCAGTGTCCCCCCTCCGTTCCACACAGCTCAGGTACGGTGGAAGACTGACATTCCAGAGCTGTCCCAGGATGACTGGGACGAGGCAACAGAAACTATGTATAAAAGCTTAATAGCAATAAGGGATAGGCTGATTCAATACAAGGTGTTCCATCAACTCTATATCACCCCGCTTAAACTAAAGGCAATGGGTAAGAAGGACACTGACTCCTGCCCCAGATGTGGAACTCCAGTAGCCAATTTTCTACACATGATCTGGTCTTGCCCAGTGATAAATACTTACTGGTCGCAAGTAATGGCCTCGTTAGCGAACACACTCGAATTCCCACATTTACTCTCCCCAATTGTGTGTCTCCTGGGTGTAGTGGAACACCTTGTACCCACTGTCTGTGCAAGATTAAGGTTTAGAGCATTATTATTCTATGCTAAAAAATGTGTGATTATGCACTGGATGGAAGTTTACCCATGAAGCGAGAGGCACCGCAAATAAATTTCAAAAGATATGTAGTCCTTGGTGGGAAATGGGCCCGGGCGTGCAACCGAGAGATTATCATGCAACCAGATAATATATATATATATATACTTACACTATACCTGTAATGTCTTCTGATGCTAATTTATCCTCAATCTATGCAATTGAAAGCAAATAATTATGGACCAGTGACACATGTCTTAACTGTACACATGTTTATGGATATATTACTTTTATTTTTTATTTTTTTGTAATGTTTATTAAAAGCAATAACCTTTAAAAAAAAAAAAAAAAAAAGGGTGGGAGCAAAACACAAGGTAAAAACAATGTCTGTATAGAATCCTACTAAAGTTGCTCTCCCCTTGTGCAAATTCTGCACTCATTAGGCATCTGTAGGCTGCATCCTGACTTACTCTTACCTTTCTAACTATTTTTTCTGTCTCTTATGCTAACAAAACCTCATCACCAGCTCCACTAAAAGTTGGGGTGCTGCAAGGTTTTGTACTGGGTCCGTTTATTGTTCTCCCTATTTATTCTGTCTTTTATTTGAGAGATCTTATCCACTCCACTCATTTGGCTTTAAAAATTATATGTATGCTGATAATATCCAAATATAATTATTAACCTTCATCATGTACTTACTGCAGTATATTCTTTATATAGGGTACATAAGTGGTTAAATGTATATGCAATAATATAACTGCATATGATGAAGTTACGCAACACTGTGTTTCTATAATAATATACAGTATATCAACTGCACACACAGTTGACATCATCTTTTTTTTAAATTTACATTTGATTGCTTATAAGCAAATATGCTGTTATTGTGATTATTCTGGTATACATTTTTTTCCGGACACTGGAAATACAGTTAGCACTGTTAGCGTACAGGTGCTGATGTATGTGTATATATATATATATATATATATATATATATATATATATATATATATATATATATATATATATATATATATATATATATCAAAACAGGGGGGTTGTGGGAGCACTCTAAAGGCTTTAAAGTATATATATAAGTATAATAAATGCTATTGCATATGTACCCAAAACAGGGGTTATTTTGTTACAAAGTTATGATCAGGAGCTGTGGCATAGCTTCAGTGGTTGTAGCACCCCATACCCCCCCTTTAAACTAGTGGTGATCCTATGCTTTTAAAATTGGGCGTTTGTTTTGGGAATATCTCTCCTTTAAAAGCCTGATTGCTGGCTGGGGAGGATTTAGCCCTTAGTGAAAAAACAGCGTTCAACGGACATTGATTACAGGTAATGCTAAAATGCACATAAAATATAAAACAAGTTAGGGACCGCCATTCGGGGTTTACCTTGACGTGGTATGGTGGCTTATCAATTTTATGATCATAACTTTGTAACAAAATAACCCCTGTTTTGGGTACATATGCAATAGCATTTATTATACTTATATATACTTTAAAGCCTTTAGAGTGCTCCCACAACCCCCCTGTTTTGATATATATATATATATATATATATATATCTTTCTTTTTAGTTTAGTTCTTCCTACAGTAACCAACTGGTGTCGGTGCAGTTAGCACACAAATGGGAGGCAGACATGCCTGTGTTCAATATTACAGTGAAGCAATCAACTGACTATAGTGTTTTTAAGGCAATTCCCTTTTTTGTACCCTCAAAAAAATGGGCTTCAGCATGCAAGCCATTTTGATTTCAATTGCTTAGCGTCACCTAAGGCAGCTCAGTTAGCAGCTATTCTTTAAGGTGTCATGGGATTTTCTTCTACAATCCATTTATATGACTGCATTTAATGTACTTCAGGAACTGTACTTAACCAAGTCTTTATTAACTTACTGATGATTAAATCTAATTTGAAGGTTCTAATACATACACTGAAATGTACTACAGTACATTTCAATTTTAAACCTTAGGATATATTTAATAATTCGAACTAGGGAATGCTGGCAGATTTGTAGCAGTTCAAATTGTATCACTGTTATTGATACTTTCCTGACTTGGATTTGATTCAACCTATTACCTCCAGAGATGTGGTACCTCAGTGGGTGCAAAGTTTGCACCCACCTTTGCCAACCTATACATCGATTGGTGGGAGGAGGAACACATATATGGAGGTAGTAGAGAGACCACAGGTGCGATCATCCTGTACAAATGATACATCGATGATCTGATTTTTGTATGGAATGGTCAAGGGCACCATTGAAAAACTTTATGAAATTTTTAAATGCTTTGATTAATGACAAATTGAATTTAAAATTTACGGGAAAGGTTGGTGAAAACAAAATTTTTTTTTGGATTTAGATTTTTTTTGTCAAATGTTCTATCTAGAGCAGTGATCCCCAACCAGTAGCAAGGCAAGTTTTTGGTTGTATAAAAACCAGGTGCACTGCCAAACAGAGCCTCAATGTAGCCTCAATATAAATAGGGGCTACTAAATGGCCAATCACAGCACTTATTGGGCACCCAGGAACATTTTTCATGCTATTGTTGCTCCCCAACTCCTTTTTCTTCTGAATGTTGCTCACGGGTATTAAAGTTTGGGGATCCCTGATCTAAAGTAACCACCACAGTATAAGGTAGCCATAGACATAAAAATTACCATCTTTCTTGGAAAAGATTGTTTGTTTCAATACACACGTATAGAGCTGAATCGTCAGATATAAAAGGTAGAAACATTAGAATTCTGCCTATATCTGATGATTCAGCACTAATAATAGCTGATGTTTGGGTGCCTTCAAAGACACCCAATCAAAATGTTCTGTCCAGCCTGACTGATGAGCCGACCGATATTGTCGGCTCTTTTTCCACCATACACGCACAGAATATTGTATGAAATTTTTTTCGTACGATATTACCTGTGCCTTTATGGCCACCTTTCCCATTTCAACCTTTGTAGCAGGTTTAAGATTCCTTTTGAAATGATCTGTTAGTCTTGTTGTTTAGTCATTTGTGAGCACACCAATGTGACACTAAGGGTAGGGACACACTGGGCGATTTGGGGAGATTTAGTCGCCTGGCGACTAATCGCAGCGACTTTTCTCCCCGAATGCCTCCCCTCACTCTGCGCCTGGATAAAATGAAAAGTCGCCGGCGCTAATCACACACGGCGATTCGTTTTCCGAAATCGCCCGAAGTTGCCTCACGAGGAAACTTCGGGCGACTTCGGAAAACGAATCGCCGCGTGTGATTAGCGCAGGCGATTTTTCATTTTAGCCAGGCGCAGAGCGAGGGGAGGCATTCGGGGAAGATTGGTCGTGGAAAGTCGCGGCGATTAGTCGCCAGGCGACTAAATCTCCCCAAATCGCCCAGTGTGTCCCTACCCTTAGAATGGTTTATTCCTGTCAAGGTTAATAGTGGGAGGAAATACATCATTGGTCACGTTTACCTCCAGCTCTTTTTAATGCAATGTTTGTATTACTGATTTATGCCTATAAGTACCTGTGCGTTCACACGAAACACGTTAGGAGGATTGTCCAGTGAAAAAAGATGTTTTAAAGTACACCAATGTCTGCTGTTCCGTTGAGTGTGTGCTGCAAAGGAATTGTGTCCACTATACTTTCCTGACTGTCAGTAAAATTATTCTTTTAAAAGAGGTTCCTGTTGAGGACCAAAACATTGATTTAATAAATAAGATTTGTAATGGAAAGTTCCCAGTGTGCATAAGCATCTAATTAGCTACATAAATATCTGTCTGGTAACACATGGGCAACTAACTAGTGAGTGTGTGTACAGCAACCATTTGAATTATATATATTTGATGTAATTTCTACACATGTAGAGTAGATATTAAGCCAACTTACCAAACAAACGCTGATGAAACAGGAGCTTTCCGGCAAACAATCCAGTGACAATAGCCAATAGCCAGAGAATCACTTTTAATACACCCCAACCAACTCCAGGGTATTTAGTAATCATAAAAGAAAAACAGTTTCCAACAACAATCACATTGGCCTCAGTTTGGCTGTGAGATATAGGATCCTCCGCAAATAGTAAAAAGTTAAGGAATATCACAAGGTAAGCAATTACAATGCGGGACCACGGATGCTGGAAATAGTAACGGAAGTCTTTATCCATGCTTGGCAGTATAGAAGGAGGTTTCTCTGTCAAAGAATAAAATGAGAAATTTTTCAGATTTATATGGCATCTAAGTAAAATATCTGAATCTTGTCCATAAAATTTACTCTGAAAAGCAATTTTATCGTTGTTACTGATTTCTGGTAATTTGGTTTCTAGGAAGGATATGTGTTTGCAAGGGTAACGCCTCTCCTGAACCATAGTGAGAAAGAACTACAATTAAAGCAAATCAGAAGTTCTCTGAGAAGCCGTCTGTATAAACAAACCACTAAGTTTCCCAGCTGCAGCATGATAAGACTTTCAGATAAGGATCAGCTCATTATACAGAGGCTTCTCAATGGGCCACTTATTGGTTTTGATTATCCTTTTAATAACATGAAGAAAAGTGTGACTTTGCTTTTAATTTGCCCTGTTTTGTGCAAGAGATATCAAAAACCTGATCTTAAAACAATAGTCAAAAAGTATTGCAAAAGCCCTCTTCTTTGAATTAATGTTGAAAACTGTCCCTTTAACATCAACCTTTTGTCCAAGAGATTACTCCAAAGAGTAATAAGACAAGACCCCGGATCAACTCCACTCCTTCAGGTGGAGAAGTTCATAATTTCCATTAAATGGAACATTGCTTTTTCCAATCCCAAGAGTCACGATCTATGTAGCAGAAACTCTAAGATTACTTGGGAATCTGCACTCTTTAGTAAGCAGGACACCCCTGACAAGACTTTAAGGAACATTCTGCAGCAATGTTTGCACAATTGTGGTAAAAAACAGGCTAGGAGTCAGGGCAGGCAGCAAACGATCAACAGGCAATAACCAGGACAGCAATCAGAAACAAGACTTAGGCAGGAACCATAGGAAACTTTCAAGAAATGGGGATCAGGACGGGCCTTTCAAATTTAGGAAGGTTAAATTAGGGGACACTCTGGGTGATAAGTGGGTGCATTCTGGGTAAATATAATTAATACAATTAAAATGGCCTCATCTGATATGGACATGTCTTTTGAAATCATCAGCTGTGATTTATGTACCTACATAACATAGTCACTTGGTCTTGATCACATTTTCCCTATAGCTACACACTATCTGAAGGAAAGATGGGCTGACTGCCACTGATTTGCCCATAAATAGTATGCCAACCTATAACACACCTGTGCTCTAACATAGAAAAAAATAGATCTACAAATGAGTTCCCAGTAACTGGATGTAAAGAACTGGAATTTCGATAACTTACAGAGGAATACAGCAGATAATTACAAATAAAGTCTAAAAAGGTCAATTTATGAAAGTTCAGACTGGTTAATATTTCTGCTTAATCCCATGAATAAACACTTTTGTGACTGTCAGGAAACTTTGTATCCTCCTGTTCTGCCTGCATTGTAGTATCCAAGTCACACAGGGAGTTAGTAAGTGCTACTTACAGATGGTTGGTTATAGTTTTCATTTAGTTTTAGTGGGCAGGTAGACTATTACGCTCCAATAGGAAACCTTTTTTCTAGCCAACAAGACACACCCTATTGCAGAAATAGTGGCTTATGTCACACAAGGAGATGAGTATTTTATAAACCTCTACTTGTGGAGCTAAAGGCCTGTCAGGGATTAATAAGTGGGTGCAGGGCAGGCCCAGTTAAAATCAGTTAGCGTGCCTGATCATTGAGGAATAGCCTCTACGTTGGTGTTAAAGCACACCAACATAGAGGCTATTCCTCATTGATTAGGCACCCTAACCTGATTTAGATAGTGTTACAGCCCTACCCTTACTGATGTAATATAGTTGTGTAGGGGGCAGATAGTGAGAATCCTAGTAATGCTGTAAAATGTTGTTCCAATCCAAGACAACAATCGTGTCACTATCCATTTATAGGTGTTGCACTGATGTACACTATTTTGGTTGTTTATTAAGAAGTCTCATTGCATCATCTCCCATAAATTAGGTGGGGGTTCAATCCAGTAATCTAAGTGCTTTGGGAGGGAGGTGTTGTCATTGGTCCAGGACTAGTATTGGTTCCCTAGTTTATGAAAGAATTAGATCTTCCTATTTGAACTCCACCTGAAGCAGGGGTTGAAGTATTTGAGATATTTTCAGCTCTAAGGCAATCCATCACCTTAGTGAAGTCAGGAAGCAGGGGCCCTGGGAATGAGGTTTATCCAATGACAGAATAGATCTGGTTACAGGACATTAGTAAGACAAAACAGCTAGCAATAGCACTTCTATACTCCACCAAGAAGAGAGAGTTTGGGAAGGGTATTTCCAAGGGTGGCACACACACCTAGTGCAGGGCCCACAGTGAAATGGGACCATGTCTATTATTGTTATCCCTGGGAGCATCTGCTGGAGGGGATCCAGTACACTGTGGTTTCATACCTGTTTAGGGTTATCACCCATTTAATACTGGTCACATATTGACTCTACATCCTGTTGGCTAGTTAGCAATTAATTCTATTTATTAATTAATTTCTAATTAGCCATTCAGGATGTGAATTCAATATTTAGGGGTGAGGCAGCAACCCTATTCCTGTTGGTGAGACTTTACCTGCATTATTTTCTGTTTTCTACCTTAACCAAGTTATTGATGTGTGAGTGCATATCTGTCTGCCATGCTTTAGAACTGGATTGATTTGCCTTATTTGCACAAATCAAGTAACTTGTATTTCTTCATCTGGATGTGCATTTACATTTCATGGTTAAGAAGCACTGGTGACCAGTTTACCGTACAGAGTTACAGTTCAGCTACCTCATTCTTTCCTCCAACAATTTATTGAGGGCTCGAATGAGAAAGATGGTCATATGTAACATGTTCTACTTAGCAGCTGTTGCAAGAAGGGATTTTACTTGATCCCCTTTCAGTAGTGACACACACACACGCAATCATGCACACAAACAAAAACAAGATGATCCCGCCCCTCTACCCTACACAGAAGCAGAACTATTTTTTAATACTCGCACACATTTTCTAACACTCACACACAGCATCATGTGACTAGACTGTGATTCAGTCTCTGGATGAAAAGAAACAAAATAACAAGTATGAAGCAGCTGCTGCCAGAGACCCGCAATGTTATCAGGAGACAGGCAGAGAATCAGCAATGGCTGTGATCCTTTAGAGGTTTAATCACCATTATGGAAAGCTTGTTTTTGCCCTGCTGGAACACTTCAGTGTGGGGGTAAGCAAGTGACCCTCTAGGTGGATGCCTATGATTGCCATAACTCCTGGTAAGCCTCGGAAACCCAAGAATCTTGCAGTAATGGTGCTGGTTGTCTGTCCAGGAACAGGCATTTGTCATGGCTCATGTCATGTGGGTTCTCCTTTGCTAATGAGTGACAGTGAGCTACACCCACGCTATTCAGCTAATACATTCCATCCTGCAGGGATCAGTACAATGCCAGCACTGAGACATTATTATTATTATTGTCACACAACAGCAGCAGCAGCCTGTGCAATGTTATGACTTACCAGACTGATCAAACAGTGAGCTCTCCACACATTAACCTTGCAGAGGAGAGCTTCCAGGGCATTGCTTCAGTTTCCAGGAATAGACATGCAGGCACTGTGCCGACGCCCTCCACTGGAGCTCCCTTCTAGCTGCTGCTTCTCTCTTGTCATCCTCTCACTACAGACAGGCAGCTGAGATTTCCCATGTGATATAACAGGGCCTGGGAATAGAAAGCCTTGATAGTTGGATGAGACTGAGCTGCTTATGCACTGGCTAATGAACACACGCACTGCACCTGCCGTCAATCACAGCACAGAGAAAAAATTACTATTCAGCAACTGGCGCCTAGTACGACTGCTTCCTCCAGTATTCTGTTACACCAGTTTGGCCTGTTTGGGCCATGCCTTATATCAACATTCTACAAGTTTTCACTTCGCCACTTTTTAACTCTTTTTAACTCCCAAATGATATCTGTTTTATTTAATTTCTTTATTTAAACATGATAATTTAACCCTAAACTATCAAACAAGAAGTATCTGGCAAAGCACAGCAGTAGTTGGACAGATTGACCGGCACAACACAACTTACACAATGCAAGGATGTAACCTGTATTTATTTAGTTGCATAAAATACTTAGGGGCATGAACCTTAGTCAGGTATATAGACCTAGTAATAAGTGAGATTAAATAGTGTGCCCAACTGCAAAAACAAGTGCAATTAACCCATCGCAGATACTACCCTCAGGGGCCTGAGTGTCCAAGGGAAGGGGGCAAAGACTAGGAGGAAGTCATCTGAGATTTTCATTCAATGAGCCACTTAGGCTAGTGCTACACTATGCGAATCTCAGCCTGCGGAGAAAAGGGGCGAGAATCTGTTCCTCCGCTGCTCCTGGTGAAAAGGGCAGAGAATCCTCTGCTCCGTTGGTAATCAAAGTGCCTCTACACACCCGAGTGTAGACAAAGTTTCCAGGTGCAGGCAGAGCAGCAGCAGAGGAATGGATTCTCTGCCTGCGGAGATCCACATAGTGTGGCCCCTTGGAATCATGGGTAGCATGTTGAAACTGTTGATTACAGATTCGATTCATGCAATCTGCTAATGTGGTGCCGCTATTCAAAAAGGAATCCTGTTCTCAGCCTTAAAACTATAGGCCAGTTAGTCTAACGTCATTTGTAGGAAAGCTTTTGGAAGGGTTAATAATGGATAAGATACTGGACTTTATAGCAAATAACAATACTATGAGTTTGTGCCAGCATGGTTTTATACATAATAGATCTTGCCTGAATAATTTAATTTCTTTTTATGAGATGGTAAGCAGGAACCTTGATTCTGGGATGGTAGTGGATGTTACTTAGACTTTGCTAAATCATTTGATACAGTGCCACACAGAAGGTTGCAAGTTAAATTAAGGAATTTTGGCCTGGAACATAGTATTTGTACCTGGATAGAGAACTGGCTAAAAGATAGACTACAGTCTGGTGGTAAATGGAACATTTTCTAATTGGACCAGTGTTGTTAGTGGAGTACCACAGGGCTCTGTACTGGGTCCCTTGCTTTTCAACGTGTTTATTAATGACCTGGAAGTGGGCATTGAAAGTACTGTTTCTATTTTTGCAGATGATACTAAATTGTGCAGAACTATAGGTTCCATACAGGATGCTTCCAACTATGCAGAGCAATTTGCTTGGAAACTAGGCAGCAAACTGGAAAATGAGGTTCAATGTTGATAAATGCAAGGTTATGCACTTTGGCAAAAATAATATAAATGCAAGTTATACACTAAATGGCAGTGAGTTTCTTTAAATGAGAAGGATCTTGGGGTTTTGTAGATAACAAGTTGTCTAACTCTGGGCAGTGTCATTCTGTAACTACTAAAGCAAATAAAGTTCTGTCTTACATAAAAAAGGGATAAACTCAAGGGATGAAAACATAATTATGCCTCTTTATAGGTCCCTGGTAAGGCCTCATCTGGAGTATGCAGTGCAGTTTTGGACTCCAGTCCTTAAGAGGGATATAAATGAGCTGGAGAGAGTGCAGGGACGTGCGACAAAACTGGTTAGATGGATGGAAGACTTAAATTATGAGGTAGACTGTCAAGGTTGGGGTTGTTTTCTCTGGAAAAAAGGGCTTGGGAGGGGACATGATTACACTTTACAAGAACATTAGAGGACATTATAAACAAATAGCAGGGGACCTTTTTACCCAAGATGATCACCAAGATGGTACCAGAGGCCACCCCTTCAGACTAGAAGAAAAGAACTTTCATTTGAAGCAACGTAGGTGGTTCTTTACAGTGAGGACAGTGAGGTTGTGGAATGCACTGCCAGGAGATGTTGTGATGGCTGATTCTGTTAATGCTTTTAAGAGGGATTGACATAATATCCTGTGTGAACGTTCCTGGACCAAATTGTTTCAGGATTGATCCCGAACAGTATACACATAACAACTACATGTTTTTACATGTGTTGTTCTTGTAGATGAAATTGCACACATTAAGATGCTGAAAAGTGTAAGATTTTAGATTTTTAGAAAATTCAGATCTGCTAACTTTAGGAAAGCCTTGCAGTTTTAGATTAGATTGTGTGCTTCCTAAAGATATATTTTCTTTTGTGTGGACTTGTGTTTTTAACCACTGGCTTGCCAGAGGATATCCCAGAGTGCAAGCAACTACTACCCAAATTTGGGATAACTCCCTTGAGCCCTTTCTCGTGTCCACCATAAGCCTTCATATTATCTATAGCATTTGCCAATGTCTCCATCAAATTATTTTGAGACAATGTTTACATATTTGGTATTGGTGCATTCTGGAGGTATAGGGATTCACAAATCAGTTGTAAATTATTATAAACTAATTTTTTTTTTTAAATATAAATAATTTTCTTAAGTTAACTAAATGTTGCTCCTAGGAAATGCCCCTAAAGTGAAAGAGCACAAAACAAAACCTTTATGAAGCAAACACTTGCTCACATGTACAACAAATGTTTGCCCATCTGTGCCATAACTATTTATTGACCCCATTTATATTTTCATAGGTTGCTTTATATGGGACGCTCTTCTGTTTTTCCTTATTAACAGTTTCTGTAGGTAGAACAACAATATCTAATTTTGTCATGAAAACTGTTGAGGTCAAATGAGATGTGCCACAATGTAGCAGTCACACCTGTGGCATTCTAGAATTATATTCTAAAGAGTCCTAGGGCGATGTCTCAGCAACACCAATATTGATTGCTCAGTGACTACAGTAGTTTATGTTAATTATTTATGTGATTGCAATACCATCTTGTTTAGGGCCAAATGTTATTAGGTTGCTAAGGTAATTGGATTGTTGTTTAGTTGTATTTTGTAGAATGTACTGTTCTTAGATACCTTTAATTGGTCTCTGTTTTTTTAAATAGGTTTTAAATGATTTGTTTTCTAATTCTGCATATTTATATCTTAAAATTATAATCTTTTATGTAGGGACTCATTTGTGCTGTCATTGACAGCACCGGCCTGGGGTCAGTTAAGCGATTATAACCACTGGAGGGTGTCCAAGATGTGGCAGCTGGTGCCCAATTTCAGCAATTAGTAATGCACTGCTGACAAAAAGCATACTCTGCATTAGAGATAAAAAAGGTAGGTTGTGCTGGTCTTTTTTTCTCTGTTAAACTTCAATAAAAATCAAAAATTAA
The DNA here is from genome assembly GCF_017654675.1 of Xenopus laevis. Taxonomy (NCBI): domain Eukaryota; kingdom Metazoa; phylum Chordata; class Amphibia; order Anura; family Pipidae; genus Xenopus; species Xenopus laevis. Next base: position 70,970,222 of record NC_054375.1, read on the forward strand.
AAAAAAAAGTAAAAAAAAAGGTAAGTTGTCCACTGAGAAAGGAACTTCTCCTATTCTCAAATGCTACCAAAACCTGCAGAAGGGGGTTGTTTCTACATAGGGTTTCTCAGTGACTGGTGATTTGTTTTGATTGTATTTGTGCCAACAACACACACTGTGACTTTAATTAAAACATGAGATTGTGTCTTGTTTAGGGCAAGAAATAAAAACATCATACTTCTTGCCTAATTAAAATAATAGGCAAAACGAATAGTAAGCCTCATTCATTCTACTAAAGTTGAAAAAGGTGCATGATCAAGCATTATGCTATGTATATTTTCACATCAGACTGGCACACCAGAGAATTCCCTAGTAGATTGCAGCCGAAGATAATTTGCATTATAGAGTTATATGATGCTTATTATGTTTAGCTATGTCTATAATTAGGTATTATATATTTTAAACCCACTAGACACAACCCCTCATGCTGTCAAGGGGTGCCACCTTTTGCTTATTCCAACACCGAACAGAGAAAGTTGTCAAATTAATGTGCGCTGCGGTAAGTTTTTGGCTTTATTTTTAATTCACTAGCATTCATTTTTTAAATAGACAGTGAAATTGATTTGTTATGTTTAACATGATATAAAATATATACAAATTGGAACAATTGTAGTAATTGTTTGTATTCACTAATTAAATTATGAATACAATACTAAGACCATTATTAATAAAAATAATATACATACCAGTCTGTTTAGTAGAAAAAATACTTTATTAAATAACTCCAACATCAGTGCAAAATGCATTTCACAAACACCAAAATAGAACTTAAGTGCATGCCTAAAAACAGAAGTAGTGTAACATCATATTATATGAGGTATGTAATACAAACTACAAAGTGGACTTGTACGGATACAGTGTTTTCATTCAAAATAATTACTTAACAACAAAGCAACAGAAAAACACGTTAACTACAATATTTAGATCAATGCCACAATGGAAATAGTAAAATAAAAATCACAAGAAACCATGAGACATATTGCTGCCATTTTCATATAACCCTGGCTTAAATGATGGATTATGCAGTTAACCATCACATACTTAAGACAAAGCATGCTTTCTCTGTTTACTTCTTCCAGGTATATTTGATGTTTGATTTTGCAGCTTTCAAGAGAGCTTTGTTATTTAAAACATAATCAAAAAATTTTGCACATGACTTTGAACCTTATGGAGATTTCAGACTTTAATAGGTTAGGGCTCATCCTGTTTCTTTCATCACTCCAGAGATTTTTCATTACGCTAAACACCCTAGCTATAAATGCATTGCTTACAGGTATTGCTAAAGCACACTCCACAATCTTTAGTAGGTTTGGTACAGAACATTTCTCAAAAAATGTCACCCACTTCTCATCCACAGACTTCTTATTTTGAGGATCTAGTGATGGGACTACTGTTTTTAAAATGAAAAACTCATTAAAGAGTTCATCTCCATCCACTTCAACAACACTTCTAAATATTGTGCACTTATTAGGTAAACTTCCAGAGCATTTTTTGGAATGCTTTTTGTTCTGCCTTGGGAAGATTTTTCAGCGCCTGGTTGACTTTAAAACCAAAATAATTCTCAGTAATGCGTGATTTCAAGTTGAAAAGAACTTGCTTCATTTTTGAGAAGATCTCAATGGCCTGTGTTCTATCACACTCTAGTTTTAGTATGGCAGGCTGAAATGTGTTCATATAATTGTGAACAAAGAAAAGATAGCACTCGGGCATAGTCAGGTCTGAACCAGAATTCAGTCCATGTTCTTGGGACTTTACAAATTCCCAGATAAGCCTTGAACAGTTTTCTTAACCCTGTTGAATGAAGTACAGCTTAAAGGGCATGTAAAGGCAAAAATATAAAATCCCATTTTTACTTTCTTTAATGAAAAAGAAATCTATCTCCAATATACTTTAATTAAAAGATGTCTACAGTTTTTATCATAAACCTGACTTATGCAGTGCAATTCCCCCTTCTTTTACTGCTGTTGATAGGAATTGTCAGATGGTCCCCAACTGCTGTGCAGGTAAACGATCATATTTTCAAATGGCAGGGGGAGCCCCCCCACCTTACTTCCCAGAACTCGAGCAGCATTGTTGGATTCCCTGTAGAGATTTGTATCCAGAGACGCAGTGCAGTCTCTATATTATGATTATTAATCAGCCTTGCTGTATTGGCTTCTATTGCAGGTATTATTTGACTTGTGCTGTTTTGATAATTTATGACGATCCCTAAGCTTAACCTCCCAACTGAAGCCCAGACCACACTGAGCATGTGCGAGTCTTGATATTGCAGAAATGTCTAACAAAGTTACAAGATGACAGCCCCCTGCGCCAACTTTGAAAGCATAAATCATTTGTCTTATTAGGCTGCTGGTGCAGTAAGTTCATGTTTATATTTAGTATACATAATACAGCATTTCTAACATTATTCTATTTTAGACTTTAGTTGCCCTTTAACTGCTGGCCAATTTTTCAATAATAGATCAACAGCTGTAAAAAGAGTAAGCCACCTTGTAGGTACATGCCTCAGCAGCTTGTGATACCCCATGTCAAGAAAATCAAAGCATGACTTGAGCTCCTCCACACACTTCACACTGCGAGAAAATTCATTATATGTCTTGATGACAAAGCCTTCTACGTCATAGGTCAGTTTCTTGCAGCCCTGTTTTGCAGCATTGTGCAGCAGATGGCAGGTGCATCCAGCAGCAAGAAGGTTGCAGTTTGTTGATTTCAGGTTTGTATAGACTGAATGATGGATACCAAAGTTCACAGCTGCATTGCCTGCACCGTTAGAGACAACATTCTCTAAATCCAGGTTCTGGATCATTATAGAAATCAATAACTCCCTTTTGGACTCCCTTTTCTCGATTAAAGAAAGTGACAGCAACTGGAAGAACTTAATGTTTCCCTTATTTGATGCATCTAAAGAAATTGAAAAAGGCTTTCCATCCTGAAGCTTCCTAAGCAATATTTCTATTACATATGGTGACAGAATATTTACAACAGTTGCTTCACTTTTGGTTCTTCCACAGTGTACTTTTGTTTAGCAACCTTGGAGTCTGAAAAAGCATTTTACATAATGGATGGCAATATATTATTTTAACAAACAGTCATAAGACTTATTAATAAGCAATATGCTGAGTGTGATACATTTGTAAAGGCTAGAAACCAAAAGGATTAGGGTAGCTAAGTAAATGGTTTACACAAGAACTAGTGTTGGTTCTACCTGTGACAAATAGCTGTGATGATGTGTCACACCATGGTTAACTAGTGCAATCTCTGCGGCAATTACAGTATCTACTTCTGATGTATTTTTCTTTACAAAGAATTTGGAGAGGGTCTCAGATGTTTTCTGAGCAGTAAGTGTTTTTTGGTGTCGATCACATCTTTCATGATTAGTTACTGCATTAATTCCATCATGTTTCACTGTGAAGAAAATGCGACACAAGCTGCATCTTGCTGACGTGTCATCACTAGGTTCCATTCGAAGCCAGTCACTAAAGTTATCCCTTTCAAGCCACTCATCAGGGAAACGGCAGAATCTCCGACTTTTTTACTTGAACGTGAAGTATGGTCATTTTGTGAAGTAATTTTTTGTACTACATGAAATGTAAAGAGAATAAATGAACCCATCACGTAAATATATATTCAGTAAGTCAAAATTATATATGTGGTCTAATTGCCATCTTGTAGTCAGAAAGCAAGGTTTTACCTTCTGAGTGTATGGCTTTTGAGTTTTCCACTTTCCTCTGAATCAGCTGGCAGTTTCATTTACGCAAAAAAGTTGAACTTGATGGGCACGTATCATTTTTCAATCTAAATTGTTATGCAATACTAACCTATCCCAAGTTGTAGACACATCTTCTAAAATTGTATGTCCACAGATCGAACACTCACGACCAGCTCCTTCTGCAAGCAATATCAGCACAAAAATTATTGAGAATATGGGCATTTTATGAGGAGCTGTGCACAATGTTAACATTATCATGTGTAGTGCTCAGTGCTGGCTGGAATGGTGTGAAAATGCCGCCTTTGGACTGTCTGTAGGGCAGTCAAAACACATTCTTAGGAGTAATGAATAGTGTTTTACTGTGCTGTCCTGTCACCTAAGCATCTAATGCTACAGCCCACTCTAGCCACATATGCCTTCCCAAGTTGAATGACTTCAGACCAACAGACCCTACTTAAAGACATACTGACAACAGAAAATAACCTTTTTTTAACCTATCTTAATATTGTCTTTGCATACAATTTATAATTTTGCCATAAAATATTTGCCAGATGCTTTTACATCTGTCAGTGTTAAGTATGTCACAAGAACACAGCAGGACATGCTTTCAGCATAAGGAAGAGGGTAGTCAGTTCCTTAGTTAAACGCGTTTTCTGAATTATGATTAATTTTAACCCCTTTACTGCTATTGAGATCATATGGGTATTATATAAGGCATAGTAAAAAGTGATGCCTTAGCCCTTATAATACCCCTATTATCTCTATGGGGGTTTATCATAAAACAAGTTTTAGCAAACCACAGTGACAACTTATAGCCAACAACCCTCTTACTTATCCTAAAAGGCTGAAAACCCCTCCTTCTGACCCTCATCATGCTTTGAAAGTCAGCTCCTTTATTGGGCACTTTCAGACAGTTATGGGTTACCTGAGTCACTACAAAAAACAGGTGAGTATTTGAGTAATAACTTTTTAATAGCAATAGGAATAGTTTCTGCCTGTCACAGTTCACTCCAATGCTTCTCCATCACAGCAAGCAGCAGGCAGGCTTTTTCTGACACTGAGGAGACTAGGGAAGAATATGAGGGCAGATCCGTTCAGTATCTCCCTCTTTCTCCTCCCTGCATTGAAACTAACCTATCGAGTGACAGCGGGGGCAGGTACTTTGGGAGGGTTACATGATCTGGGCAGACATAACTAAGTAGTGCTCTGTGTTACTACAGCAGGAGGGGCTGAGGGGGGGGGATCTGGAATCTGGACAGAGAGGAGAAGGGGCTGGTGCTGCGCCTGCAGCTATCATTACTATTACAGACTGACAGGACAGCTTTGGAATCGGTTGGGAACACTGACACTCGCAACAAAGGGGAGAACTTTAGCTGCACTGTACATATTTGTCCGGTTTTCAGTAGTCGGAAAACGGGACAGTACCCTGGAAAACCTGACTGTCCTGTTCAAAACCGGACAGATGGCAACCCTAATGCTGTTGTATATTTACAGAATGTTTTAGGTTGCTAGGGAACATGGCGCCGACTGATGACGTTTCAATGTGTCATGTGTGTCCTGAGGTAGCCGGGTGCAGCTGATTCTCATTTCCTGGTTAGTAGATCTTCGGATTGTAGAGGAACGAAGACTTCAGTATGTCTCACCAGACCGGCATCCAGGGTGAGTACGAGGGAATAGTCACACTGCAGGCACCCGGCCGGCGACTTTCAGTCACTTGAGAGTGGTAGGCTTAAAGTAGAACTCCAGCTGGACAAATAAAACACCAGATACAGTTTCGAAAGGTGGGGAAGTATTGTGCAGATGAGGCTGCCTCTGAATGAGTTTCTTTTCCCACAATGACTGCCAGGGCAGCAGTACAGAGTTCTTGCTTATAGTCAGGCGGGGAATCCTAAGCAGCAGAACCCTGCCAAGGGCACGTATTACCTCATTTTATAAAACTTTAAATGACAGATTCCAAACTATTTATTTGACGTGGGGTAAATGTATAACAGAATTGTAATAAAATGTATTGGAATAGGTGCTGTATACTGAGACTAGAGTATTATGTGCCATACATTTTTTATTTGCACTGGTACACTTAATAATTGTGTAGAATTTAGTGCAAGTTAAGTAAAACCAGGGAGTAATGTTAATGATTAAAAGAAAAATATGCAAAGCCCCAGATTAAAAAAACACACTCGGAATTGAGGCACTGGGTTTGTGTCTACAATCAGCCATATTTCTCTTAAATAACACTGCATTCTTCTAGTGTGGCCCCACCTCTAAGTCTTTAATACCGCTTCCCTCTGAGGTTTCTCCAACACTATTTAACTATTTTTATTGAATCCTGTATCCATAGTTACTGCTTATCTCATCTGTAGCCACATCTTGGATATATTTTACATGATAGGAGTGGTTGTTATGCAAATAGTGGAAAAAAGCAAAATGTTTTCTTTTTCTTGGTTTGTCAAATATAATTAGATCTTACACACACACACACTTTAAAAATACAGAAATATCTCGAAACAGCTATTCATACAATTTTGAATACACTTTGGATTTTTCAAAAGATATCTCGGTGTTGCTGGTCTTTTTTGAAGTATCAAAATTATTAATCGTGCACCCGAGACAAGTGTTGTTGACAAGTGCTGCCCTCAGTTTATAAAAATAATTTAATCCATACATCCATTTATGTACATGTAGCTCACATCCCTCTTCTAATTCATCACATGCACATTGAACTATAGTTAATTGCCCCACAGACGGCAATTACTCTGGCTAGGTCTTATTGTATGTCAGCAAAGGCAGACTTACTTTCTGCAGTGCCACTCCTTTTTATTTTTACTTTCCATTGCTTGGTGCTAAGTCAATTCTACTTCTAAACTATAGTGTATTTTATCTATCCGTCTGATATCATCATAACAGATATTCTGCAGTTTTGTAATTGAAATGTTGGTTTCTAACTCTGTAATTAGCTTTAGGTCAGTTTGAGTATTGTTTGTTACTTTGATTTCAGAAACCGGTCATACTTGTGCCTTTTGTTTGGTAAAGATTACGGTAGCGGTTGCTTTTCTTAGCTTGTAAAAAAAAATTCCAACATCACTGGATATACTCTTCTTGTTTTGATATAAATAATTGTGCCACCAATGGAGGTTTGTTGTCACATATTTTCTAAAGCAATTCTTTATAGTTAAAGTTGTGTAGCAAGTTAGTGATTAAAAACAAGGACAATATCGGTGAAAGACAAATATTGTCATCTGGGGATTAAGTAGTGATTTTCTCTTTCTAGTTGCTAAGGAAAAAGGAGGAAATAACTGAACTCAGTATATCTTTCGAATCCAGAAAATAAAAAGATTTCCAACTATTACCTATCAAATCCAGGTATGGTTTTCTGTATAGGGAGTCCATAATATGGACCATGCCTTAAGTCTGCTTTTAAACATTAAATATACCCAATATGATTGTTTTGCGACCAATGTGTAGCTTAGGATCAAGTTCAAAGTACTGTTTTTTTATACAGAAAAAGGAAATCAATTTTAAAAATTTGAATTATTTGCTTAAAATGGAGTTTATGGGAGATGTCCTGAACTCTTGAGTTTTCTGTATAATGGGTTTCCTAATAAGGAATCCCATACCTGTACCAAAAAGTTCAAGCAGTGGAACACTTAGTCTGTTTAAATATGTTTGGCAACCATAAACATAAGAAAACATTTCCAAGTGAGAAGATGAAAAAAGAGGTAAAGTCAGGTATTGGTAAATGTTATGGCAGTAAATTCTCAAATAAGATATTTGCAATATTTGAGACATAAAGGTGAACTGATACAGCAGCATTTGCTTTTTGAGTAGACAGAAAGCTGCAGTTTTTATTAATGTTGTGCAGACTTGCTATGGACCATAAGATGGGTACATCATTTATGATTTTTGCATCCTTGTGTAATCCCTAAAGTAGTGTAGGTTTGTAACTTTTAAACTGATTTCTAAGTATAATTTTTTTTCTAATTTTAAGATTTTGTAATATTTTGAATAGTCAAGGAATTCTACATCTTTAATCTAAATTGTGAGTTAAGATGTTTAAATGGTGACTATGGAAGAAATGGGTTGGAGCTGGTCATATGCTCTATACAGGGGGAATATAGTAAACACCAGCTCAGTAGTGGTGGTCCTGTGCTGTAGTGAGGGTAAGGTGCCTTTTTAAAAAGTGATAGCCAGCTGTTATTCACTAGCATGAAGGAATTAATGGTGCGCACATTTGGAAAATGTCAGTGTCAATTTAATCTATGTATGTATAATAAAACTCTATAGACAAACTCCAGAAGTATCACTGAGACTCTTTTACAGACCTCCTAATAAGGAAGCTGCCCTGAGCTTAAATATTTTAGCACTAGGAAACTATGCCGTTATTTAAGGAAGCTGTTTGGAAAGTATTTGGTCTTAAATCTAAATCTGTTACTTGCTCAGATAATAGAAGTTAAGTTTAAAGGAATTGTTCAGTGTAAAAATAAAAACTGGGTAAATAGATAGGGTGTGCAAAATAAAACAGTTTCTAATATAGTTAGTTAGCCAAAAATGTAATGTGTAAAGGCTGGAGTGACTGGATGTGTAACATAATAGCCAGAACACTACGTCCTGCTTTGAAGCTTGCTTGGTTTCCACTGATTGGTTACCAGGCAGTAGCCAATCCGTGGCTTGAGGGGGGGCAAAAGGGTCATAAATGTTGCTTTTGAATCTGAGCTGCATGCTAAGGATCAATTGCAAACTCACTGAACTGTTATGTCCCCGTATAGTCACTGACTAACTCAGAGTTAGAGAGCTGAAAAGCAGGACGTTGTGTTCTGTTATGTTAGACATCCAGTCACTCCAGCCTTTATAAGTACATTTTTACAACTAACTATACTAGAAACATTTTAAATTTTGCATAACCTATCTATTTACCCAGTTTTTATTTTTACACTGAACTGTTTGCATCTACGGTACATACAGTATTAAAGGCAAATAATCTATTATGTATTGGATGTAAAGAACCAAGTAATAGATAAATGTAAAATGTGGATTTTCCTGTATTCATAAGGTTGCACGACATTTCACGCAAAGCAGTGCATTTCACCGAGCAAATGGTTAATTTGTCAGCTGGTTGATACTTGGAGGTATCTTTGCAGATATAATGTTAATGTTGTAAACATATAGGTATAATGGAAGTATTCATTTTAAAATCCTGTTAATTTATTGTGAAGTTAGGAAATATGTTTAATGACAAGCTTCTTCTAAGAAAGCACCACTTTTATTTTAACTTAAAACAACATTATTATGCAAGTATTTTGCCTATAAACAATATGTTTTATAAAGTTAGTGTGCTTTCTAGAATAAAATTCAAAATCAAAGCAATTTATTTGATTTTTACAGCACTTTACTTTGGGGATCCTTAAGAACACAGATTGTTAGTACCACAGTCCTCTGATGGAAAACTTGAAAGTTGAAACCCCTTCATCTCTGGCTTCTACTTCCTATTCTACTTTCCCTGTAAAATGGAAAATTGTTTCTGTCACAAGCTGCTTTGTAATTAAATGAAACTTGGGGTTTATCAGCTATACTTATTTAATGATGGTATAGTGTGACATAGTGCAGCAACAGCTATGTACTATGTGTTATTGGCAGTATCCTTGTTTTTATTTATATGCAGTGCTAATCACAAATACCCAGTTTATAGCAAGCTCCATAGAATATGTGCATTCATTGCCTGGCTGTGGAAATGCAACAAAAAATGTCGTCCTGCCAAGTTACGAGAACAGTCCTTATTTCTGGTGAGAGGCTTTATTGGACTGTTGCAAGCATTTGCAAATACACTAGCCAACAAAATATTGTGGGTGCACAAACCTTCTTAACTGTGAGTCACATTCAAATGTAAAAAGGAATTCAATTCAAAAATAAGCACCTGCTTTGAGGACACTGGAAACAACTTCTAAGGGTTTGGTGAATGTGTGTATAAATATTACAATAAACAATATAAAAACAGGCACATAAAAAACTTGGGTACTGTTGTCTCAAAGAAATTGCATATCACATTCTCCTGACACATAAACTTGGGATTATTGGAGTGGTTATAAGTCATGAAAGTTTAAGTAAATGCATTTGCCGAACCCTGCTTATCATGAACAAACCACAGACTTCAGCCCTACTAGTTCTGGTATCTGAATAAGTCTGGCAATCATTACTACAAATGAGCCCACAACCAGCGTGCAGTTACTAGGGTTGAGTAATTGTTACTCTTCTGCTGCAGTTCTGGAACCCGATTGTTTCCTGTATTAAAAATGCACAATATATGTAATGAATTCACCCTGGCTGAAAAGAAATTTGTAAGTGAACCTCCATCCTTGCCATGAATAATTAATGTTAAATGAATAGGCAATGGTAAATATTTTTTTTGAAACTGTAACAGAATATAGTTAGTTTGCCAGCACAAGTAAATCATTAATAAGATATGGTTCATTAGCCATGGGAAGGGCTTTTATCAGTAATCCAAAGCCTCAACTATGTTCCAAACATTGCAGTGTATTAAGATGCATGAAGTCAATTGTTTTCTTGGTCAGTGTTAATGTCAGACAACTGCGGTCATAATTAATGCTACAGAAAAAAACACCTAAATACAAGATAAGCTTAAGCAGTTTGTGCTTCATTGGTTTGTCACCTGAATTCGTAGTCTGAATGGTGTTCGAAATAAGAACAAAGATACAGTTACACGGAAGTTCTTATCCGTGGGAAAATGTATATAAATCATGCATGAGAGCAGTTTGAATGCTAGTGAGGGCTTCTCTAGTGTCTGTGACTAAGAATGCAGTCATTTTTGTGTGGAGGTGAGTAAGGAAATAAAGCAGCAGTTATAGGTTATAGATTACAACGTTACCACAGCAGTTAGTTTACACGGTTACCACTCTTACCCTGATAAAATGACATTGGTTTCCACATCATGTGAACTGAATCTCCAATATCAGAGCTGTGTTAGCTGCAATATTCTCAGCTCAAAACAATGGTCACAAACACAAGCAAAATGAGGTGGTTCATAATGGTGGCCATAATGGAGCAATATGACCTGCACCAATTGCAGTTGGTCTCTCCGGTTCAGCATTGCCAAAATTTCAGATCATCACTAGTTTAAAGGAGAACTAAACCGTAAAAATGAATATGGCTAAGAATGCCATGTTTCATATAATGACCTTATTACACCAGCCTAAAGTTTCAGCTTCTCAATAGCAGCAATGATCCAGAATTTCAAACTTGTCACAGGGGGTCACCTTCTTGAAATGTGTCTGTGACACTCACATGCTCAGTGGGCTCTGAGCAGCTGTTGAGTTAAAAATAGGGGTCGTTGCAAATTATCAAAATTAGGTTTGTCTGTAATATAAGCTGGTGCTACAGGGTCGATGATTAAATTCTGATACTAGTTGCACTGGTTTCTGTGCGGTCATGTAGTAATTATCTGTATTAATTATTAATCAGCCTTATATTGTGACATTTATATTCTATGTGTACTGTATATTTGGAGCCTAAGATCAGTAAGTGACAGCAGCACAGAGCATGTGCAGTAAATCAGCAGAAAACAAGAGGAGCTACTGGGGGCATCTTTGGAGGCACAGATCTGTACTGCTAAAGGGCTGTGGTTACTATGGGCTGGTACAAAAGCTCCAAACATATTATACAACATTTCTAGCCTACTTCTTTAGTTAAGCTTTAATTCTCCTTTAACCAGCAAAGGGTATAGTCAAATACTACAATATACAGGCCCATGAGTATCACTACCGTAACCTTAGTTTCTACACCCAATCCCCGATCATCTTTGTCATCCTTTCACACTAAACATTGCATTCAGCAAACTTATTTAAGGATTAATGAGGAAAGGAATTAGCAGTAGTATTTTATTTAAAGGAGAAGGAAAGTGGTATCCCACTTGAGGGTGCTAAATGTTAGGCACCCCCAAGTGATTGTATTTACTTACCTGAAACCCAACCAGGGTTTTTCCAACGAGCACTGCAGAGCTATCATCTTCCTGCTTCTTCTTTCTTCTCTAAACTGGGCATGTGCATTAGAGCCGAAATTTTAACGAAAAAGTTAAAATCAGTATGGTAGTGACAATCCCCAGATCTTAATTTAATTAAGCACTGGGGAAAAAAATAAACCCATAACATGTATAAAGTATATCAATTAAAAAAATATGTGTGTGTAAAATAAGGGCTCTAATGCATTCTCATACCAGTAGAAAAGCCAATAGCACTTTGTGGTTCAATTAGGTACTACAGGTTTGAGACCTGGGATTTTCCAGATAACTGATCTTTCCGTAATTTGGATCTTCATACCTTAAGTCTACTAGAAAATCGTGTAAACATTAAATAAACCCCAGAAGCTAGTTTTGCTTCCAATAAGGATTAATTATATCTTAGTTTGGATCAAGTACAAGTTGCTGATTTATTATTACAGAGAAAAAATAAATCATTTTTAAAAATTTGGATTATTTCATTATAATGGAGTCTATGGGAGATGGCCATTCCGTAATTCAGAGCTTTCTGGATAATGGGTTTCCGTATAACGGATCCCATACCTGTACTTTATTATATTTATTTCATCTTTTCTTATTTTAATAAATGCAATAAGTGCACTGGGATCCAGATTTCAGATATATTTTTGTTTTGTATTTTATAGCTGTATGTGCTTGCCTCAGCTAAACCCCTTATCTTTTTTACTCTTAATGCCAAATTAGGTAAAGACCTTTCCACGCAGTAATAATTTTCAAATTGTCTTTTACTATTGATCAGATCCTCTAGCAGTGGAGGGCATTTTACCACCAACCTTCCTGCAGCACTGCAACATGCTCCGTTGCCCCTTGTGCTATTGTCCATAAATCTGATTGTTGTTCGGTTTTCTATTTTGTTTTAAACAAACTGCCTTTTGTAAGTACTGCACATGATCGGGGCAAATACACTAAGATTCGTAGTTGCGCCAGCGTCTGCTTCGCCCGAACTTCGCCAGGCGTATTTTCGCCAGCGCTACCCAAATTCACTAAAATCCGAAGTTGCGCTCAGGGGAAGCGTAAGGTTGCGAAGTTGCGCTAGCGTTAATTCGCCAAGCAAATTGAAGTTACGCTAACGATGCTTAATTTGCATACGGCGCCAAATTGAAGTTACAATGGAGGTATATGTAGCATCACTACACAAGCCTGGGAAACCTTCAAAAAAGCAAATAACATTTTTATTTTGCCCTACACATGTGCCCACTGTATAGTTAAGGTGCCATGAGTTAGGAAATGAAGGGGGGAAGGAGGGTAGGCCCAAAAAAAATTTCGATCTTTTTCAGCCTATCACCCATAAAAAAAAGAAAAAACGCCAGCGATTTTTGGGACTTAGAAATTTTTTTACATTTTTTGGAAGCAATCCCTATCTAGTCTATTGCACTTCGCCTGGTCTGAGGTGGCGAAGGAAGTCTGGCGTAAAAGGTAGCGTTCAGAATAATTCGAGTGAATTTGCGTAGTTACGTCCGTTGCGCAAATTCGCCAGGCGTAAGGGTGCGAAGTAACACTAGCGAATTTACGCCAGCGTGTTTTAGTGAATCGGCGAATTAACGAAAATGTGCTACGCTAGCGAATTAACGCTACCGTTAGGCACTTCGTCCTTTAGTGAATTTGCCCCGATATGTTTTAATTTCTTCTAGGCATAAAATATTCTCTGACTTGTGTTAATGTTGCCTCTGGTATTGTTCTTAGATTGTAAGCATCACTGAGACAGAGACTGGCGTGAATGTGTAATATGTAATCTCTGTAAAGCACTGCAGTAGTTTTCTGTGCTGTATCAATTAAAAATAATAAAAATGATTGTAATTGTCTCTGTTTACAGCTAGTGAAGATGTGTTGGAAATGTTTGCCAGAGCCAGGAATGGAAAGTACAGGCTGCTCAAACTGGACATTGAAGACGGTAGTATTCTTTTAATAAATTTTATTTTACTATATTAAGTTCTGTACAGTTAAAAATTAAATTTGATTTATGGGATTTTACTGTCAAGTGTGTGCATAGAAATTTACTCACTGCTGTTGCTTGCAAAGTATTTGTTTTTTCCAGTTTAGTATTTCTCAAAGGTGAGCACCAAGATGAAGGTAGTCGTTTTAATTCTTGTACTATCTTGCATACAAGAGAGGGTAACAAAGTCGAGCACCGAGCAAATTAAAAGGAGTAGTAAAAACAAAAGTAGTTTATACAGGGAATAATGTGCTCATGTATAAGGATATTAGAAGTCACACAATTTCAGGACCATATTAAAAGAACAATAACACCAAATTTTTTAATGCTTAATTCCCCCCAAAACAATCATCATAATAGATAAGGCTTACGGTACTTACCTAAGCTTTTTTCAGCGTCTGCAGCTTAAATATATGCTCATATCATTACCCCCAAAGATGTCCAAAGGAATAGAAATTTAAGCTCAAGATACTGAAAAAAGCTTTGGTGCATTAGGTTATCAGTACGAGCTGACTTCCAGTTCATCGCATAGAGGAATTCAAACTGCCGTTGCCTTGTCACCTTTCTCCTATTGGGCACTTTGCATGTCAAATTCAAGCTGAAAATTTGAAAAAAGCCAAGGGGAAGTAAGCCTTACCTATCATCATTATAGCTATTTTGGGGGGAAATAAGTATTAAAAAAAATTATCACAGATATTAAACCGTATTTATCATAACATTGTCTTCCACAGTATTTATAATTTTGTCATAAATGTATTTGCCTGATACTTTTACAGTACCTTTTTGATCCTCCATCATTAGAAACTCTGAGTGGTTGATAAAGAGACAGTCAGGTTGCCAAAACAGTGAGGTATAGGAACTTCAAGTAACAATTACTTCCAAAAGCAGACAAAGCAAAAAAATAAACTTGACCTATAGGTAACCACCTATTATAACCAAAGCATGTTATAATCTGTTGGGAACTGTAATGCTGTTATCAATTTGCTGGCTGATGTGATTTATTTCCATATTATCCATCATGAAAAATATAGCAAATGTTTATAATAATCTGCATATGAAAGATGCCTGGCATTCTGAATTAAATAATTTTAATTGATTATGTTCTCAGATCAATGATATGACTTGTAATGTCTTCCAGTTCCTGTCATCATCATAATTGTCAAGTCTTAAAATGTAGATTGTACTGCTGTCATCAACAACAAATATCAGGTTTATTTATTTATTTGGCATTCTGTTTTCTTCTCTTTAGAGCAACTGACTGTGAGTGCATGTGAAAAGCCAACAAGATCCTGGGAACAAGAATATGACAACTTTATTCTTCCATTGCTGGAAGACAAACAGCCATGTTATATTTTGTACAGACTTGATTCCCAAAATGCGCAAGGCTTCGAGTGGATATTCATTGCTTGGTCACCAGACTACTCCCATGTAAGTGTTTTGACTCAAAATCAGTGCTTTGACACAAAACCAGAAAAAGCTACTTAAAGTGGACCTGTCATCTACACATAAAACGCTGTATAACAAAAGTCGTTTGCAAATTAAACATGGAACCCATATTGTTTTTTTCATTAAAGAATCTATACCTGTTATAAAGGCGTTTAAATATCTGTGCAGTCAATCAAATATTACGTTCCCCGCCTTTATGCCTGAGGCATAGAGGTGGGGCAGTCAATCACTTTCACTTTCCATTCAGCACTTCCTAGATGTCACTGCTCTCCCCACACTCTAAAATTGTGTAGGGCAATATGTACGGGCATTAGGTCCCCCATTTGGCACATACACAAGATTTTGGGGTGATACACAACTTGTCTTAATAACAGTGTCCACAAAATGGCTGCTCCCTGCGTGCTGTGATTGTGTAATTCCAAGACTAAGGGAAACAAAATTTAAATAATAAATGTAGTGTAGGTAAGTTTTATTTTGCAAAAGTAACATGATAAAAAATAATTTGGAATTATTTCTTAGGGTGACAGGTCCCCTTTAAAAAAAATGAAAAAAGCCAAAATCTGGTAAAAGTAATGTGATGTATATACAGAGCCACCAAAAGGACAACAAGCAAGATGGCTCCACGATGTCTCTAAAGAAGGGGTCCCCAAACTTTTTTACTTGTGAGTAAAGATGGTAAATTTTTTTCGCATTGTTTTGCCTCGGAAATGACGCCCATAGACTTGTATGGCGTTGTGCGACAAAAAAAAAACGGCGGCACATTTTTGGCGAAACTAAATCGGTCAATTTCGCCCATCCCTACTCATGAGCCACATTTAAATGTAAAAAAGAGTTGGAGAGCCACACAAGCCTGAAAAAGTCCATGGGGATGTCAAATAAGGGCTGTTACTGGCTGTTTGGTAGCCCCTATATGGACTGGTAGCCTACAGGAGCCTCTGTTTGGCAGTTCACCTGGTTTTTATGCAACTAAAACTTTCCTCCAAGCCTGGAATTCAAAAATAAGCTCCTGGTTTGGGGCCACTGGGAGCAACATCCAATGGGTTGGTGAGCAACATGTTGCTAGCGAGCTACTGGTTGGGGACCACTGCTCTAAAGAAAACCACCAGACCAGTACCAAAAGATTCTAGAAACTTGTCTTGTCAATGTACATTTCAGTAAATCTTCAGCTTAATCATACATTAAACACTACCTGTATGAAGCAGGATGAAATGTATTGTACTCGATCAGTCCTTTGAAATCGAGGACACTTGATATTGATAAGTTCACTATGGACTTTTAGTCAGCTGTATTACATTTCTTTTAGTTCACTTCCATTGCTTTTGATAAAAACAAGTATTTTACACACTGAAACCAATTGTAAAAATACAAAATTTCTTTGTCCCACTGTTTTTTATTTTGCCAAGTATTTTTAAGAACTCTGGAGGGGTGGTACCTCAGAGTGATGTCTATAGAGAGGTCGCCTTCTCTGAGACTCATTTTATGCCACCACTCACTCATGTAAAAAATGCTATATGCAGTAGAGTGCTGCTCTGTACATGGAAGTAAGCTAACATTTATTACTTTACATTTTATTATCAAATCCTAATAGGCTATTTCTTATTAGTGGCAGAATATTTATGAACTTTTCTCACAGGTTCGTCAAAAGATGCTTTATGCTGCAACAAGAGCCACTGTGAAGAAGGAATTTGGTGGAGGACATATAAAAGAAGAACTTTTTGCCACAGTTATGGTATGTGTCCATGCGTCTGCCAAAGTATTATACAACGGTTATTTGTCTAATTGGATTATGTTTGTTAATAATGAAGGGGAACATCAGAAGTACAGTATGTTGTTTGTGTGCGGATATCTTTTAACATCTAATTCTATCTAATCGGCCTTCCTGCCTTTCTAAGGGCATTTCTTGTTACAAGGTTCATTGCCATCATTGGCAGTATCTTAGCAACGCCTTTTAGCTGTGTGGCACATCATTTACATCAGCCAGTTGTGTTTGAAAAGCTGAATGTGACCATCTAAGAGATTTTAACCCTGTTACCAGATTCAAATACTTGGTTGATAAAAAGAAATATGAAAATGTTAGCATAAACATCCTGCAATTGTTTCAAGAGTATACAGACAAAAGAAATGTGTGCTTTGAAACGTCACCCTCAGTAGTGATCTCCTATGCCAGAAGAATGCAACATTGCCTGCTTTTTCACTCATCCATCCTCAAAAGCAGACGTCACACCTCCGTCCTGGGTCCTCGCTCCTCAGTTGTCAGCTCTTACTCCTCCCTCCTCAGCCATCAGCTCTTACTCCTCCCCGGGGCGATCCTGGCCCCTCCGCCGCCTGAGGCAGCAGCAGTTGCTGCTGCCCCCCTCCCCTGGAAATTCGCTCTTAAAGTACCAGGAGCAGCATTTTTGCTGCCCCTGGTACCTAGTGGGGCGCTGCTGCCTGAGGCGACAGCCTCAACTCGCCTCATTGGCGAAGCACCCCTGCTCCTCCCTCCTCAGCCATCAGCTCTTACTCTTCACTCCTCAGGAATGCCTATTGGTTAAAAGAAATGGCATCACGTGAAAAAAAAAAAACGGAACGTCGGACGGCTGTGGAGGGAGGAGCAAGAGCTGACGGCTGAGGAGGGAGGAGCGAGATGTGACTTCTGCCTTTGAGGATGGGTGAGTAAAAAAGCTTGCTATGTCGCATTCCTCTGGCTTAGGACAGCGCATGCAGGATAACGATTTCCCCTGACGATGTCATGTGACTTATGCTCTGAAAAACTTCAATCACTCTTTACTGCTGTGCTGCAAGTTGGAGTGATATCACCCCCCTCCCTCCCCCCCCCCCAGCAGCCAAACAAAAGATCAATGGGAAGGTAACCAGACAGCAGCTCCCTAACACAAGATAACAGCTGCCTGGTAGATCTAAGAACAACACTTAATAGTAAAAACCCATGTCCCACTGAGACTCCTTCAGTTACATTGAGAAGGAAAAACAGCAGCCTGCCAGAAAGCATTTCTCTCCTAAAGTGCAGGCACAAATCACACCCAGGGGCAGCTGGGAAATTGACAAAATGTCTGGCCCCATGTCAGATTTCAAAATTGAATATAAAAAAATCTATTTGCTCTTTTGAGAAATGGATTTTAGTGCAGAATTCTGCTGGAGTAGCACTATTAACTGATGCGTTTTGAAAAAAACATGTTTTCCGATGACAGGAATCCTTTTATAGTGGGCTCTAGAGAAAAAGATTGTCTTCCTGTAATTTCAAGGTTTCTGGATAAAGGATCCTACACCTATACTGCATTTCCAGTAGTCTGTTTTGCTAATGCTCAACCACTGTGAGTTTTAAGTATTGCATACTCTTACTACTAAGTACTAAAACTAATTATTAACCAATCACATTTTTTTTGTTTAGGATGACATTTCATTGAAAGGATACTACAAATACTTGGCTTGTCAGTCATCTCCTGCACCACTCACCACAGCAGAAGAGGAGTTACGACAGATAAAGATCAAAGAGGTAGTTCAGAATTCTCTTAACGTTTCCCAGTTATATGCGTCTGTAAATATATTTGTTGCTCTGGCTGAATTTGAGAACACCTGTTTTGATGATAGTCTGAAATAATAAAAATGTAAAGTGCATTATTATCAAAACTTACAAATATTAATATCTGACTATTGCTAGGTGGCATTACTATTATGCAGAGAGACCAAGATTTTCTTCTACATTTTTAATCAAGTAGCAAAACGTTTGTCTCCTTCAACTTCTATCATTTGCATACAGATCAGAAAAACTTCTCTTCACTCCTGCTGTTTGAAAGTACTAGTAGATCTACAGTAGGGTATAAATAATCATTTGCCACAATTGCATCAACATTATTATTATTCAGCACATTGCCATCCTTCTCCATGTTAAGTATTCTTTCCTCCTTTCTTTATAAAAATAACGGCTAACTTGCCAAATTAAAATTCCCAAAACACAATTGTATCAGCACAATTTATGATCACCGGGTTTGCTACTGTTAATTTATAGAGAAAACTTTCAAGATAATCTGTTTTCTTAATATTACAGTTGCATATAAATTTTACTTCCTTATGTGTTAATGAATATCGTTTTCAGACTCCGACAGATATTAGCGTAGATACTAAACATCAGACACTCCAAGGAATAGCTTTTCCAATAGAAAAAGCAGCATTCCAGGCACTGGAGCAGTTAAGAGAACAGAGACTAAACTATGTACAGTTGGTAAGTAGCATAAAAGATTGTTAACAGAGCCAGTGTTGTATTTTACTTGCAGCTTCCTGGAAAGCCATGTGATACTTATAAGTGGTGAAATATATTATGTTGGTAATAAACTCTGTTCCTGGGCCAATTCCCTTCATTCTGAAGATGTATATACAAATAGCACTGTTCTAGACATAGGAATCTAAAATGCATACATTAGGCCAAATAAGTCAAGAATAACTTATTTGGAAACCTTAATAAGCAAAGAAATGTACCAAGTATGGCTAGCCCATTTGATCCACCTCCATTGCCATATTGGGAAACGTTTACCAAATACGTGGAAATTATTTGGTAATTAGATTTATAACTGAAAGTTACATACTTTGGTACAACAAATGGCAAACTGTACAATAAGCAGAATGCACACCCTGTTTATTGATACAGATATGCTTTCCTCTATTTACCTCCACAGGCCTATGTAGAGCCCTTTAATGTTTTGGTGTTATTGACCCTTTATTCAATTTTACTAATGTTAATTGGCCAGCTTGTTTTGGTTAAAGGAAAGTTATACGCCTCAAACAATGTAGGTCTCTATAAAAAGATATTGCATAAGACAGCTTATATGTAAAACCCTGCTTCATGTAAATAAACCATTTTCATAATAATATACTTTTTTAGTAGTATGAGCCATTGGGTAATCATAAATAGAAAATTGCCATTTTAAAAAAAAATGGGCCGCCCCCTGGGATCGTATGATTCATGGTGCACACAAACAAACCAAACAAACTATACTTGTTAAATCACATGAGCCAATTAACAGACAGAGTTCTTCCACACTTCTTCCTGTTACAGTTAAGAGTTTTAGTACTTCTGGTCAGGTGAGGCAGCACAGAGACCATCAGTACAGTCCAGTTTGATAAGATTCTTTAATTTGCCTCTTAGTTTGATATAAACTATCAGTTGCTCAAGTATTCATTTTGGGGGTATAGTTTTCCTTTAATACCCACCATTAATTGTATTATTTACACTCCTGATTATAAGCCTTTTTTTGTAAACAGATATCACAGTTGTTAAAGTGGAGGGGTCTACTTGATGGACGTGTGTCTTTTTTCAACCTAACTTACTATTTTACAATGTTACACTAAAGGGCTTTGACTGCTTTAAATATAATTAAAATAATTATGTTGATTGTATTCTTCTTCTAACTTCTCTCCCTCCAGAAAATAGATATTAAGAATGAAACTATTATTTTGGCTGACACTACCAGTACAGAATTAAGAGACTTGCCAAAGAGGATTCCAAAAGATGCAGCCCGTTATCATTTCTTTCTTTATAAGCATTCTCATGAAGGAGACTATTTGGATTCTTTTGGTAAGATTAATTTCAGGAATATGTTTTTCCTTTGTATAACCTTTGTTGTAAAACAATTCACCCTAGCAGTATTATTGGAGTTTGGGCCTATACACACTTGCATTTGTTCATAAACTCAGAATGTATAACGTTAAACGCATACCACTTATTTTCCCACTGGCACATTTAACATGCTACCTGTTAAGTATATGCTGTTGTTCAGTTTGTTCATATGCCTGAGATATGTTGTGCTTGTACTCCCAACAAACACCTGTGTGTGTATATGGAATGGCATGTCTGCTAAATATAAAATGTTGGTCCCTTTTTCTGATGTATGCTATAAGATAATTGTTCTTTTAAAAATTATTCGGGCTTATGTACTGTATAAGCACTGGCTGCCATGGGTTACTGCCAAGGTACAAGTTTACTTTGTGTTTATATATGAGCCCCACTGTGTCTTACAGTAAGGGTTGCATATTGCCAGAATGTATGATTAGGCGACAGTTAAAACACTGATGCTATAACATTTGATCAAGTTATTATGCAGGCAGGTTCCTCATTTAATATATATATATATTGAAAGCCTAAAGCCCATTTCTTTCAGTGAAAACTTAGTGCGTTCCTTTTAAATTACTATAGCACAACTCTAATTCGCCATTCAGTCTGGTTTTCTTAAACTAACACTAATATGCAGTGTACTGTTTATGGTCTGTGGTAATCTTCAGCAAATTCTTCTTTGCTTGTGTTGCATGGAATGTAGGGAGTTGCCGTACAGTATAGGAAGTATAACGTGCACATAGTGCTGGAAGTGTCAAATGGTTAACATTTCATTTAAGCTTTCACAGTTGTAAATTTGCCCTGCCCGAATATTTGTCTCTTATTGTGTGATCTTTGTCTTCTCAGCCACAGCAGCCAGTAGTTGCTTTACTTTGTTTAAAGGGGAATGTTTTTCATTCTCTCCAAGATCTTTGAAGAATCATGGAAGGCATTGCAGGATTTGTAGTCTTGGCTGTAAGAAAGCCTTGCTAAAATCAGGGCCGGAAATAGGGGTAGGCATAAGAGGCACGTGCCTTGGGCGCAAAGATTGGGGGCGCCAGGCACTTACCTTATATGCAGCCTACCCCTAGTGTGTTACCACATTGAAAAGTGGGTGCGCTCCGTGAAGACGACCACGCACACGCGCCCTCGGTTACGCACGTGCGCCCTCGGTTACGCGCAATTACGCACAGCTGCTGCGGGGACCGAAGTTGCTAATGGCCACCTGGGTTGCCTGGAGCAACTGACAGACCTGGCACGGCACTGCAGTGAATAGCATAGGACAAAAATCTACTTCCAGTAGCAATACCATTTACAAAAGACTTTCAAATAATTGAATAAATGATGATTGTATATTGGATAGATGTTAACAATTACATTTTCTTTCATTCTGCAAAAGTTAAATTTTTTCTCCTTTATGTTAGTGGAGTAAAACAACACATTTTAATGCCTTTGAAGTAAAAGCAAAGGCATGAGCAGTGGCATATCTATAGGAATGCCTTGGGGTGGGACTGTGGAACAAATTCAGTTTCACAGGTCAATGCCTGTATGTTAACAGGCATCTGTCTGTTTTTTTTGTATTTAATTTCCAAAAACAAAAAGTAAAATTTGTATTCAAGGGATACTGTTACCATACGCCAACCAAATAAGAAAAAAAATGCTGTTTACAGTATCAAAAATGTTTAGACCTATGAGAACGTTGCTGCATAAAATTCACATGAGTTACATAATTGCATTTAATTTCTATTAAACAATTGATTACATAATGTCCAGTTCATTTTTTTGTGAAGTTCCATTGATACAATGAGGTTTTTCCCCCTACAGTGTTTATTTACTCAATGCCTGGATATACATGCAGTATACGAGAGCGAATGCTATACTCAAGCTGCAAGAGCCCTCTGCTAGATGCTATAGAAAATCGACTTCTTATGGAGATTGCAAGAAAGGTGATAATGAACATACCTTTTCTTTTAAATCAAGCCCACTGAAGGTTTTGTTACTTTTTGTATTTGCCTAATGGGAATCAAATTAGACGAAAATATCATCATCCTCCTATCTGAGCGATTTAACTTAAAGCCATCCTTTCAACATTCTGGGCAAAAGGGTTTGTACTAAGGGATGTGTTATGAGGTAACGAGGGTAGGACCATTTAGT
Organism: Xenopus laevis; assembly: GCF_017654675.1. Classification (NCBI taxonomy): domain Eukaryota; kingdom Metazoa; phylum Chordata; class Amphibia; order Anura; family Pipidae; genus Xenopus; species Xenopus laevis. The sequence goes on from NC_054375.1 coordinate 70,993,128, forward strand.
GGGGCTAAAATGATAGAATAGAAGCACACCAAAAAAAAAAAAACAATCGCCCCACACTGAGTTAAAATAGAAACCTATATGCAGAGGAATATTTTCTATATAGGAACCCAAAGAAACTGTCTTAGGCAAACACAGATTGCATAGGGGAAGGGGCGGGTAGAGGGCCGAATCTGGCATTATGTGTGGCATGGCATCGCCCAGTACTCAGTGAATAAAACTGTGAAGCATGAAAAACAACCTAAGAAACCATAATACTGTATATATGTAATTGCAGTGGTAAACCAGCTCTCCCTGGCCAGCAGCCAGTTATGTGACAAGCCAACATGGCCACTGTACTGGTGGCTAATATTATTTTGTGTATTATCATGCTTTATGTATGATCCAGAAAAAAATCATACATCATTCATATCTGTCCCTACAACAGCGGTCCTTACAGTGTAAGGTCCCCATCACATTCACACACAGACAATGGTCCATTTTATCAGGAGACAATTAGGGGCAGATTTATCAAAGGTCTAAGTTCGAAGTTAAAAAAAACTTCGAACTTTGAATTCAAAAAGACCAACCGAATGGTGGTCGAAATTTTTTGGGGTCGAAGTGGGCCTACTTCGAATCGTATGATTCAGAGTAACGCTACTTCGATTCAAAGTTTTTTTTAACTTTGACCTTCGATCTCCGAAACTCCCCCAATTGCCTCCATACAGGTTCTAGGAGGTCCCTCATAGGCTAAAACAGCACTTCGGCAGCTTTTAGGTGGCGAATGGTCGAAGTTTTAAAGAGACAGTACGTGATGAATTTCAACGTTTTTTTCAACTTCGAATCGAAGTTGGACTATTGGATGGTCGAAGTACCCAAAAATTATTTAAAAATTCTACGTTTTTAACTTCGAACCTTCACTTCGACCTTTGATAAATCTGCCCCATTAATATGTCTGTATATAGTTTTTGACAAGGGTAATGGGAAACACAGCACAAAAAAGCCTGTGTCATAACTTGTGCATTCCTGCTCAAGTGTGAAATAGTATCCAAAAATAGCAAAGGATAAGTGAAAAGACTGGCTTCAAGCAAGAACTAGCTGCAACATGTTCTGAGACAAGTGGCCCTAGTGTGAGCATATAGGCCAAATACAAACAGGAAATAGTTTTACCCTTCCCCCAGTGGACCATATGCATATAGCAAAGTATAAAAGTATACATTAAAGGTGTATTTTAAGACCAAGTTGTTCAAAAAGTGTACAATTTATTTATCATTCAGATTCTTAAAATCTGGCCAGCCAGAAACACAATAAATAAGTAATCAGTAAAAATACATAAAAACAATTGTCCAATAACTTCAGGTGGATGGTCACACATTTAAAATTTAGTAATACAATATTTACTCATGGTTGTTATAATATAATATATAAAACATGTTGTAAAATGTGGTAAACAGTAAAGTAGCAACTTGTTCCTGCTTAAAGCCTGTCTTTTCACATAACCTTTATTATTTTTTAATATAACATCCCTGTATGGTTTTGGAGTGTGGGAGGGAAATAAAGTACTCACACAGAAACCCACACAAACAGAGGGAGAACATAGAAACTCCCTGTAGTTAGTCCCCTGGATGGAACTGAACCTAGGACCCCAACACTGCAAAGCAGAAATGCAACCACTGCTATATCCATGCATTTTGTTTTGATGTTGTGGCCATGTAGAAATAGTAGTACCTTTGTACTGTTGACACAGTAGTAATAGGGACAAACATTTGGTAATGACTAGGAAGGGATCTTAAACGTGAGTAATTTGATTGGGTGGTCAGTGTTCCATTATATACTGCTGTAATCTGCAGTATCTGCATTTGAAAGGATAACTCTGTGAAATGTTGCTGTAAATATGTAAATGCCTTGGGGTTCTGGCACAGGGGACCTGTGGTAAATCATGTGCTACATGTGCTAAATGTTTCCTTCTTTCTTTTTGGGCTACTGCACGACGTGTTTTCCCACTGACTATTTACATTAATGCCGGTAGGAAAAAATATACATTATGCAGTTTCTCTAAATTACCTTCTGAAAGTAGAGGCGCCATGTATTTACATTCATACCAATGGAAAGAAAACTTCAGACACCCACGGTAGCGCAGTTCATGCCAGAACCCTAAGTCTGCATGTTCTAGTACCGTTACTCTGTCCGGTAGCATATTTGCTCTGCATTGCCTTTAATACTGTCCTAATATATGTATTTAATGTATACAAAACCTTTTCCTAATTTTATGCAGATTGAAATAGACAATGGAGATGAACTGACTCCAGAGTTCCTATATGATGAAGTACACCCAAAGCAACATGCACACAAGCAAAATTTTGCTAAGCCAAAGGGCCCTGCAGGAAAGAGAGGCACCAGGAGACTGATCAGAGGACCAGCAGAAGCTGAAACTGCTAATGACTAGGATATGAAGAAGTGGCATGTTATACTGGCCAGAAATACGTGATCTCAATCTTTCCATGCCTGTGTTCTTGAATACAAAAGAAAAACCACCAAGTTCCCCTTGGTACACCATTCCTTCTTGCAATGTATTCATCCATTTACATGAATCTCACTTATATAGTGTAAGCAGGTAAACAGATCTGTTTAAGAATAGCAAAGGAACCAGCCAGCTGCACAGAATGTTCTCATGATTTCATATACAGTACTATGCCGACTGTTCAATCAAATTCATTCATTCTGATTGGGTGTAAACCAGGATATGCAGATTTCCTTTAGTATTTACATCCATTCTTTCAAGGTGGGCATAATTATTTAAAGGGATTTTCACCATATTAACCTTCTATTTTGTTACCTCTGCCTGAGGCTGGTTGCACTGTAGTATTTTAAGTAACTGAAATCAGAAAGTTAAAAGAAATTCATAAAGTTCCCTATGCATGTGTAGACATGCAGAAAATTGGTTAGGCTTTTGATTTCAGAGCACAAGTTTGATTATATATTTCATTTGCTGCCAGACCTGTCTTATCTTACTTCACACTTGGTAGTTTGTAGAACATATACAAACTGGGAATCTGTGTCATTAATGAAAGAAAACTACACAAAACTGCTACTTTAGGTGCTGACAACATAAGTGTGTGATTGGTATAATCTAGCCTTTTTTCATGTATATTGAAAGATAATCAGTGATTTTATATGTGCTGGACTTTATAGATTGATTGATAATGAATTGTGGTGCTGTGTACCTTATGAATTCTTTCAAGCCTTAGGATTTTTATCAATAATACTGATTTTTTAGATATAACTTTTATACCTTTGCAATAATCTTGTTCAAATGGATCTCCCCATCACAACAGATAAAACCCAATTTATGTATGGTTGCCTGGAGCAGCCACTACAAAAACGACTTACCTATCTCCAGAAAGGCTGAATGACAGAGTTTAAAACTAGGAGGTAGCGGAGTGACACTTCTCCTTTTCTCTCAATTCCCTAATTCTTATCAGGATATATACAAAGACAATGTAATTCTTGTTTAAATATCCCACTGTTGTTGACCACCTCCTTTCCAGCTGCCCAAGTGGGACCTGGGCTTTCTGGATTAGAGGTGTTCCTGTAATGCACTCTAGTACAATCTCACCAAAGTTAATTCATCTTCACTTCTATTAACTCATTTTAGGCCAGGGGTGAGCAATATCCCTTAAGTACAAATGAGCTTCAGCAATAGGTCTTTCTTCCGTTATGATTATTTGTATATTTCCCTGGTAGGACTTTTCTTAGTATACATTTGCTCTCCATTTAAATTCACTCACATTTTGTTTTTGGTTAAAACTTGTCGGGAAATCATAAGTGGCAATAATGTGATTTGCAATAGTTCATGTCAGAAAATAAGTTGGCTACCATTTTCTTATCCTAAGACATAACACTAATTAAATAAACAAGGCATGTTTATGAAACTACAGGACACCTTTAGAATAAACTGTAGAGTAAAAGTCTAGTTATATGAGTGTAGGGAGAAATGGCTATGGTTCCATTTACTAAATGAATCTCCTTTCTTCAAGCAATAGATGAAAGTGTAGAATACATAATTCATTGTGCTTTAACCAGATAATTTGATTGCATGCATTATGCCATTTACAAGTCAACTTCAATAATATATAATCATTTCAATATTTAAGTTAGAAGAAAGCGCTCCATTATGGGATATAAACTCTGAATATCACAAAAGTTAAATGAATTAAGCTTTTCTACCTGTAACACATTTCTGCTTTTTCCTGTATTCAGTGAAAAGCTCAAATATGTGCAAGATCTGACATTGGCTGTTTAAGTCTGAAACTGTGATGCCTACCTGATGTAAATTCTGTGACTCTGTGATTTATGTCTGCCTTGTTTGCATTAAGCATTGAATGCTGCGGACACATTGATGTGTTCATCAAGGTATTGTAGAAATAACTTGTAAATCATACATTCTGAGACATACGAGTGCATTGCAACATAATGGAATTCCCTTGCTCCTTATTTATAATCCAAAACCATATATATAGAATATATATATATATAGAATATATATATATATATCTTGCATTGTGTGCCTGCACTCTAATCCTATATTATCAGTGAGTGCGTCATCAAATGTGTAAATATCTGTATAAATGAATACGCAGTGAATGAAATAAATCAACACTATTTGATGTGAATTTCAACAGATATATTATATAATATGTGTGCGCACAGAGTTGGCCAAATTCTGAAATGAATCCATGGATCAGTGCCTCCCTCAATCTCAGCAGCACTCTGTTCACTTGTATAGGAGTAAAATTATGCCCCTAAACTTGTTTACAATTAAACAGAGATCTGTGGTGATCAGTCTGTGGTGAACTCTGTTTTCACCCTTTGATAAGTGTTCCAAGTATCACACCGGCTAGCTAAAGAATCATTTGAGGGGGAGAAGTGATTAAAAACACAAGGCAAATTAAAGGAAAACTATACCCCCCAAACAATGTAGGTCTCTTTTAAAAGATACTGAGTAAAACAGCTCATGTGTAAAACCCTGCTTCATGTAAATGAACCATTATCATACTAATATACTTTTTTAGTAGTATGTGCCATTGGGTAATCATAAATAGAAAATTGCCATTTTAAAAAATAAGGGCCGCCCCCCCTGAGATCGTAAGATTCACTGTGCACACATACAAACCACATGTAAGGCCACATGAGCCAATTAACAGACAGAGTTCTGCCTTTTGCTTCCTCACTTCTTCCTGTTACAGTTAGTGTTATAGTATTTCTGGTCAGGTGATCTCTGAGGCAGCACAGATAGAGTCACGAAATGGTGGTTCAAGGCAAGAGATGTAAAAGGGCAATATTTATGTAAATATATATTCCAGTTTGGTAAGATTCTTTAATATGTCATTCAATTTGGTATAAACTATCTGTTGCTTAAGTGTTCATTTTGGGGGTATAGTTTTCCTTTAATACTTACCTCTTAGCCTTTTCAGGGGCTGAGGATCTTACCCCTTTTCACGAGCTAAAGATCTCTTCTGCTTGTGTATGCAGTCCATAGCTGACTGCCACCACTATAATCCTAATGAGTGGGTACTAGAATTGTGTAAGAAAGTGATAGAAGAAACAGACATCTTTGAGTCACTGTCAAACAATGAGCAGCAGATTCCAAAGTTACATGTGTAGGTTACATTCCGTTTTTTTTCCCTCCAATGTTTTAGATACTTAGATATTTTTACTTTTAATTAGTTATCTATGCACTTTTGTTACTATTTTTCCTATATTTGTAAAAAGGAATTAAAAGGTTTAATAATACAAAGGCAAAATCTATTCATTAGGTTTTGTTGGTGTGTTGTGGACTTAATGCAAATTTTGACTGCTTTCCTTCCATTTTGCTGAAGCTATTTAGAAGAAAATGGAAATCGTTATCAAAAATCTATGCAGAACCTTTTGTGCTTCTCTTTTTCTCTGCTACACTCAGCTGAATGTAGTAGCACTAGATTTGTTGGATTTTGCACCTTCTATGCATTTTTTTTAAAAGGGGGCTTGTGACTATTTTGGCTACAGAAAATACAAATTCTATTTTATTAGGGTGTCTTGTTTACAGAAAACCTTAAACCATGGATGCATTTTATTATATACCTATGCAATTTTTCAAAAATTGATGAATGTAATGCATTCTTTTTGGGAAACATTTATTTGGACAGTGTCTAATGTAATGTACATAATATCTGGTTATGGAATGACGATGCATTTGTTAAACCATGAAGAATATTTATGAATAAATGTAGGCACCTGAAGCAACAACTCATGTATGTTTCTTTATTATGGAATTTGGTTATTGTTGCTTGTGGTAACGTTATCATTCCATGGCCTTTAGAAAAACCTCATCAAAAATATATATCTTGGAAATTTCATTTAGGTGGGATTACATATCATAGGCAATAGCAAAATGGGCACTCCAAAGGATTCCACAAGGGGTCACAAAAATATATATATATAATATATAAAATTAAAATGCTTTATTCAAAGTTGCAATAAATAAAAATTAAATCTCCTTCCGCCCTACGCGTTTCATGTCCCAGGGACACTTAGAGGCACATTTATCAAAGGTCAAACTTAGAATTAATGTGAGTTATTTTTTTAACTCTAATAAATTCAAACATACTCCAAATTCGATTGGGGGGTTATTTCATAAAAAAAAAAAATTGAATATCTAAAACACGCAGTAATTTTACCGACTCGAAAACTATAATAGAATCGAATTTGAGTTTGAATGTCAGGAAGGCTAGTAACATGTCCAAATTGGTCCCTGGACCTCTCCCATTGACGTATACATGAACTGGGCAAATGTTAGGTGGCGAATAATCAAATTATAATTTTTAAAGGGCCAGAGTTTGATAAATCTCGAAATTTGAATTAAAATTCTAATTGCATTTGGATAATTCACAATTCGAATTTGAGAGTTTTGGCCATTAATAAATCTGCCCCTTAATCTTGGGCTCACATACCAACCTATGTAATAGTGCAAATGCATGCTGCATTGATCCTTGAAAGTTTGTGAACTCCTTCTAAATCGCTGTGCAGAAATGTCCTTAAAACTGTCCCTCGCTATTCAGGGTCATCACCACCACTTATGCACAGTCTGAGTATAATTTACTGAAGACCAATTGTTTTATTTGATATGGGTAGGCAGTGTTTATCTAATTATCTGTCAACTAACTTGCAAAATAACCCTGAAGTCTGCCTTGTTTTGATATTTTTGCTGATGTGATCTGATTTCTTAGGAGACCTTTTAGTCATTTTATGAATATGATAGTGAAGAGTTAGGGTGGTGGCACACGGGGAGATTTAGCCGCCTGCGATAAATCTTCGCTACTGTGGGCGACTAATCGCCTTCCTGTGTAATGGCATAAGTGTTGCTTCGGAAGGCCTCACAAGGAAACTTCGGAAAACCGAAGCGTCACGTATCCATCCCTCCGGCAGTTCACATTTTCTGGTGGGAAGGCATTTTGGGGAGATTAGTCGCCAGTGGTATCGAACATTTATGGCAGGGGACTAAATCCCCTGTGTGCCACCACCCTTAGGAATGCCCTTGTCTAATATTTACTTCAAGTAAGAAAATAAGGATTAGAGGAAATGTTATGACAACTACCCTGGGCCATAAATGGGTAAGGGCAATGTTAGCCATGAAACAATAAAAGCTTTGTCAGAGGTGCAGAGATTGGAACATGACCCCAGACTACTGATCCCCTGTTCACATTTCTATGGAAGGACCAGAGATCCATACACAATAATTTACATTTGGCAGGTTATCAAACAGAGTTCTAAAGGACTGATGCACCTTTCTGCATTCAGAATTTGGAGTTGCATTGAAGCCAGTAAGTGTTTGTAACACGAAACGGGTAAGGCTGTGGACATAGTAAACTTTTTCAATTTGGCTTCTACAACTTGCTGGAATATTGCCTTCATTTGAGCCCCTGTGCTGAGGGCTCAGGGCGGTGCACCTGGGCCACTTCCTAAATGTGGTGAGTAACTACTTCAGATTTTGGAGACCCACGTTTAAGCTAAATCAGTGTCTAGTTTTCATGCCAGAATGCTGTCCAATAGGCATGTAGTCCTCACTAACATAGCAGAAGTCATTATTACTGCAGTCAAATCCCTCAGAAACCTCAACCAGGAAACCTACCAAGGAAGGTAAAAATTCCTTTAAATACAAGCTAACACTGAGATGAAACTTACAAGTAAAGGTGGTGATTATAGACACTGTAACTTTCAGAGCATTTAGTTTCCTTTTTCAAGCTGAAAAAAAAGGAACTGAAATAGTTTTGAACATTTTTTATGATTTTTGTCTTGGTTAGCCAATACAGTATTATGATACCAACCACTTTGTTGGTTTTCAAAAGTGAAACATATTGGTTAACTTTCAATATTGAGTTTACATATTACATTGTTAAATATAATTTATCATATTAGGTGTAAAAACTGGTAAATGACATGCCCCATAATTAAGCAAAAAAGCAAATAAGCGGGCAAAATTATATTGTTGTAGCTGTCATTAATTTGAAACAAAATTGAAGATGGCAGTGGTCTTTACAGATCTTTCCGTAATTTGGTCCTTCATAACTTAAAGGAGAACTAAAGCCTAACTTAAAAAAGTAGCTAAAAATGTTGTACATGATGTTTTGTGCTTCTGTACCAGCCCAAGGCAACCACAGCCCTTTAGCAGTAAAGATCGGTGTCTCCAAAGATGCCCCAGTAGCTCCCCATATTCTTTTCTGCTGATTCACTGCACATGCTCTGTGCTAATGTCACTTACTGAGCTTAGGGACCCACTCACAATATACAGTACACATAGAATAGAAATGTCACAATATAAGGCTGATTAGTAATTAATACAGATAATTACTACATGGCAGCACAGAAACCAGTGCAATTGCGTCTGAATTTAATAATCAGCCCTGTAGCATCAGCTTATATTACAGATAAATCTAATTTTCTGTTTGATAATTTGTAATGACCCCTAAGCTTAGCTTCTCAACAGCTGCTCAGAGCCCACTGAGCATGTGAGTGTCACAGACACTTTTCAAGATGGTGACCCCCTGTGACAAGATTGAAGTCTTGGATCATTGCTGCAATTGACAAGCTGAAACTTTAGGCTGGTGCAATAAGTTGTAGCAGTATATAGCATATGGTATTTTTAGCCACATAAATTTTTAGGGTTTAGTTCTCCTTTAAGTCTACTAGAAAATTATGTAAATATTAAACCCAATAGGCTGGGGTTGCTTCCAATAAGGATGAATTATATTTTAGTTTGGATGAAGTACAAGGTACTGTTTTATTATTACAGAGAAAAAGGGAATAATTTTTGACTATTTGAATTATTTGGATTAAATAGTTTGTAAGAAGGCCTTTCTGTAATTCTGAGCTTTCTGGATAACTGGTTTCCGGATAACAGATCCCATACCTGTACTGGTATGGGACCCCTTGTTCAGAACCTTAAGTCTCGTGGAGTCCCTTTCCTGGAGTTTGGAGAGCTATGTAAAAAATCTTTTTTTTTTTTAACATTTAATCATTATAGTTAGTTGAAAATGTAATTTCTAAAAGTCAGAGTTAAGGGATGTCTAACATGACAGCCAGAACACAGCTTACTGCTTTGCAGCTCTCTAACTTGTTAGTCAGTCAGTGACTTGAAGGGGGGGGGCACATGGGACATAACTGTCCAGTTATTTTGCTTTTCATCCTTGGCATGCAAATGGGTTACACGTTTGGCTAAATATATTGAAAACATGTTTTATTTTGCACAGCCTGTCTATTTACCCAGTTTTTATTTTTACACAGTTCCTTTAGGAAGAGATGGCTAATTACACAATGATTTTTTCATATAACAAGGAGAGGGAGATACTAAGGGGAATATTTATCAAGGGTCCAGTTTCGAATTGAAAAAACTTCAAAATTCGATTTCAAAAAGACCAACCGAACAAGTGAAGTCAAAGTTTTTTTTGGGGTCGAAGAGGTCCGTATTCGGCCGAATGCTAATCGTACAAGCGAAGGAATATCGCATTCGACTAATTCGATTCGAAGGTTTTCCCCCCCCCAAAAAAATTTGATATCTCAAAGTCCACCAATTGACTCCATAAGGGTTCTAGGAGGTCCCCCATAGGCTTAAACAGCACTTCGGCAGGTTTTAGATGGCGAATGGTCAAAGTTTTAAAGAGGCAGTACATGATAAATTTTGACATTCGAATGTTGAAGTTTTTTTCAAATTTGAATCGAACTTGGACTATTCCCTAGTCGAAGTACACAAAAAATAGCTAGAAATTTGAAGTTTTTAACTTTGAAAACTCACTTCGACCCTTGATAAATCTGCCCCTAACAGTAAAAACATAACTTTTCCCTTAAAAAAACCAAACATGGCTCATGTTGAATTTAGGTAAATATTGTCCCTTTAAGGCCCTAATAAACGTGTACCTACACGGGCTGATGACGTAGGCATCCAACTCTTCCCCCCCCCCTCACTTTATCAACAACAGCACAAGGTGTAGCGAACGTGCCACTGAACAAGATAAGCACAAATATGTGCTCTGGATTCGGGGGCCTATTAGAATAGTTCCAGTCTGTAGTGGTAGTAACTAGCAGGGTACAAGCGTGGAAGTTACATGAGTTACGTGTCTAGGGATCTGAATTACCGATGCTGCAGGGAAAGCGAGAGGAAACAGGATGTCACGTGACCAGCAGCATGTTAGTCAGCTGATCAGGTAAAACCGGAGCGCTCTAGAATGTAGTTGCGGCTCGCTAGTTATGCCTGGACAATACAGCGCCTCGGACAACAAATGAGCCAGCCTGCCCGGACACTCATTCCAACTGGGGTTTTGCTAAGAGACTTCCAGCGCTGAATGTGGCCCGCTGAATAACATGGATTCTCTGCACAGGAGTCGCAGTCTGAGTGACAGCCCAAGGCAAATGTCTGGTATGTCTAAATCGTTTGTCTCTTACCCTGGCTCATGGGACCCTGTCATTTCTGCTATGTCTGCATCATATAGCCTGTACCATCCTATGCTCTGTCCATATCATATGCTTCTTACCCAGCACAGGACTTGGTACCATGCGATCCTACTGTATAATTGTGTACTTGCCCTGCTCTCTACTGTCTGTATCATACGCCCCTACCCTGGTGTACCATCCTAGCTCTGTACTGTCTGTATCATACGTCCCTACCCTGGTGTACCATCCTATACTCTCTACTGTCTGTATGACTGTATCATACGCCTTTACCCTGCCACTAAGTACCATCCTATACTCTGTACTGTCTGTGTCATATGCACCTTAATTCCCATTGGGAAAGTTTATAAATGTCTCTTACCCATGTACCTAGTACCATGCTGTCCCCTGGTATGTGTCCATCATGTGGTCTTTATTCAGGCACCTAGTACTGAGTCCTCCTCTGGAATGTCTCTATTCTATCCCCAAGCTATATGTTGCTGTGTCTGCAGCATGTTTTCCTTACCCAAATATGTCAGTATCAGGTGTCCTTTAAGCAAGGGTCCGCCATGGCGGTTCCCTGTTGTAGAGTTATAGGCTAAAGTTGTCCATACACAGGCAGATTTAAGATGGCATTTGGCCCCTTCAGACTGAGTTGGCAGCTTATCTGCAGCTTACCTCTCTATTGACCTATCTGATAGATGTCTGGTCGAAAATCTGGCAAATATAAGTCGGACAAGTTTAAAAATCCTGTTGAATTGGTTCACTGATGGCCTATTACAATCTCATTGGATCAGCCTGATATTGGTCTGCACAAGGTAGCCATATTGGGCAAAGATCCTCTCATTTGTTGACCTCACCAAATGTGCTGATCTTAAAGGAGAGGCAAACCCCTGTAACTCCATTGTCTCCCTCCCTGCTTTCTCCCTGCATAGTCTATTACTTGAAAAAGTGGATTTCGGAAATTCAGCTCTTAAAGTTACCAGAAGCATCTTTTTGCCCCCCTGGTAACTTGGGGACTGCTGCCACCTGAGGCAAGTTTCTCAACTCTCCTGGCAGCAGCACCCCTGGTCCTTGGATGTAATGCTGACCTATTTATGCAGAGTAGCGTAGAGGAGCTCACAGGTGCCATCTTCTATATCTTCAGATCCTCTTCTTTCCCTTTGGTGATTTACGCATTTTTTTGGCGTGTGTGCAGTTGTCCCTGAAACTGGACTGGCACCAACTGTCCATGTTATGAAAAGCTGAGTGTCGGCAGTCCCTTAGCGAATAAATCGTTACAGAAGATGGTTCTCATGAGCTCCACTGCGCTACTCTTAGTTAGTAGGTCATTGTTACTGCCAGGGACTATGGAGGAGGAAGCAGGGAATTGGGAGAATTGAGCTCAGTGAATGGGTTATTTTCTCTTTATGGGGGGTTAGTTCTCATTTAAGGTGCATGTTCCTTAGCAGGGTTGGTCTGGTTTTACTGTATAGCAACTGAATAATATTTTAGCTAAAGCTTTTTTGTATTATGTATTTGTTTTTTACACACATGACTATTCCCTGTAATCAGCACTGGTAAACATAAAAAAACATCTTATACAGAGCTACTGGTTTATGTCCCAGGCCTGTAGTTCCTCAATCAGAAGCTTAAAGGAACAGTTCAGTTTACAAATAAAAACAGGGTAAATAAATAGGCTGTGTAAAACAAAAAATGTTTCTAATATAGTTAGTTACCCAAAAATGTAATGTATAAAGGCTGGAGTGACTGAATGTCAAACATAATAGCCAGAACACTAATTCCTGCTTTTCAGCTCTATAACTCTGAGTTAGTCAGCGACTTGAAGGGGGACCACATAGGACATAACTGTTCAGTGAGTTTGTAATTGATCCTCAGCATTCAGCTCAGATTTAAAAGCAACAGATATGACCCATGTGCCCCCCCCTCAAGTCTCTGATTGGTTACTGCCTGGTAACCAGGGTAACCAATCAGTGGAAACCAAAAGAGCTGCAAAGCAGGAAGTAGTGTTCTGTTCTATTAGACATTCAGTCACTCCAGCCTTTATAAATTACATTTTTGGCTAACTAACTATATTAGAATTTATTTTTTTTTTGCACTATTTATTTACCCAGTTTTTATTTTTACACTGAACAATTCCATGAAAGGCTTATATAACACATACCAATATTCAGTTCTCTGAGTGCTCTGCCCATAGTATTTGCTTTATTTTGCTCAAAATGCAGTGTCAATATGCATCAGTGATGTCAGTGAGACCCACATGGTCCACATCGTCCAGTTGTTCAACAGTCACTTGAATGACTAGATCAGATAAGCGAGTCTTTTTCCTAGGGGGCAATTGTATATACCCTTGAATATTTTTCTCTGCTAAATAGCAAAACTATTTCACATATTATGTGTCAGGTAAGAATTGTTTCCATAAAAATTACAATATTTAGTGTATCTTTCTTTATATGGAGTTAAAAAATAAGGTTGGAATACATGGGCACATATGGCATGATTATCAGGACGTGTATCTATTTATATCTATCTATAACAGGCAGGCAGAAAGTTATATAAAAATAAAAACAGATTAATTTTTGTATATGGACAGTCAAATTACTATTTACAGTGGAACACTGCTTTTATGTACCTGGATATTACGTTTTCCTGGATATGCTGTTGTTTCGTCATGGTCTGGTGCAGGTAAGCAGTGTTCTTTCCTACCCATATTTTACAATTTCCTGTATTTTTTTACAGTCCCTGGAAAAGCAGGTTCCACTGTATGTCAAAACCATCTTACCTGTAATCTTTTCATTGCTCGGTGTATGGTCAGTGGGTTAATTGGCCGAACATTAAACCATAAAGCCTTGCTAAGTGCTATGGCATACTGTGTTTCTGGCTGATTTGCTGCCTGAGCATTTAGTAGCTGTACTGAAAAAAGGCCAGAATTGCTTCCCATGCATTTCTGTGTTAGTGCACTCGAGGCTTAGGTGATTGTTGCTTGAAAACACTTGGAATCCCCATTATAATCCCTTGAAGGGAAGGTTTGGTTTAGTTATTGAGACTGGAAAGTTCGTACTCTCTACCTTAAATTGCATCAGCAATGCTATTCAGGCTCCAGAGATTTTGTCTGTTTTTGTGAACACATTTCCCTTGAGTGGTTTATGAACACATTTCATTGGTTTGTGTATTACTGTATAATATGTGTCCAGTTCATGTGTTTGTTGTACTCTCTAATCCTGTAACCACAGGCTGGAGAATAAAAGAAGACTTTGTTTTTTTCCCCTGAAGCAAAAGATAGTATAAATTAAATTAACTGCTCTGTTTGTTCTGGAGCTTTGTACTGTGTACAGAGAACATGTGCTGTTTCCCAGAATCCATTGTATACTTCTGTTTTAATTGATTCAAAACCTTTAATTTTATTAAAAGATAACATAGCTTCAGAGTGAGCATAAGGGGCGGGCTCCCTGGGTGGCCTTGGAGCAGCGGCAGACTCATCCTGAAAGCCATTGAAGGGATTCTGTCACAGGAAAATATGTTTTTTTTTTTACAAAATGCATCCGTTAACAGTGCTCCTTTAGCAGAATCCTGCATTATAATCTATTTTTCAAAAGAGCAAACAGTTTTTATTTATATTTAATTTTGTAATGTGACATACAGTTGGTCAGTTTCCCTGGTGCCCCCAGTCATGTCACTTTTTACTGCTGCAATGCAGTTTGGAGTGATATCACCCCCCTCCCTTTGCCCCACAGCAGCCCTTCAGCAGCACAATGGGAACATAACAAAATAACAGCTCCCTGACACAAGATAACTGCTCCCTGGTAGATATGAGAATAGCACTCAGTAGTAAATATCCCACTGTGACTCCTCCAGTTACATTACGGTACATTACATTGTGTAGGAGAAACAATAGCTTGTCTGAAAGTAGTTCCATCATGAAGCATTGGCTCTTTCTGAAAGCATGTGACCAGGCAAAATGACCTGAGATGGCTGTCTACACACCAATGTTACAACCAAAAAGAATACATTTATTGGTTCAAGAGTAACATTTTAAAAGGTAGAATGAATTACATGCACAGTGTAATTTAATAATAAACCCAAAACATAAAAATCATGACAGAATCCCTTTAAGGCTAGGCTCACAGTCGGTCTGTTGGGTAGGGAAATTCCGCGCTGAGTCAGGTTCAACGGCACTGATAGAATAGTGGACCTACTAGTCCACATGTAATGTTACTATAAGGCAGGTTAGGTGCGCTAGTTAGAGAAAAGCCGTGTTCCTCTGTACCTGAGGAGAAAAAAATACACCATATAGTATAAGAACTTCTCCCTCTTCTACTCACAAGGGAGGTGTTTCAAGCATGTTGTCTAAAGATATTCTTTTCCGCAGTCTATCTTAAACTTGTCACGTCCCCTGCCATTTGAATTGCATATAGTGAAGTACCGTCAGGCTCTTACTCAAAGGGCCCTGCGGTTATCTGTACGTACCAGAACGTTGATGTATCTGGCGCAAAGCGTATGTTCTGGTAGTTTCAATGGAGTGTTTTCCCAAAGGTGGATTCACTGTTTTCGGTCCATATATGTGGCTGGCGGGCCTCTGCAGTGCTTCCGGTATGGTCCCTGATCCCAGTGGCAGATGCAACTGCTCCACACTTTTTACACACTTATTTTGCAAATATTCATAAGGCTTGATGGGTTGTTTTTTTTCATAGCCCAGCGCGTTTTGTATACAGGGATGCTCCTGATAAAGTATACGAAACGTGTTGGGCTATGAATTGCTAAATAAATCACTGTTTTACAAAAAACAATCACATCTTATCAATATTCGGCCTATATGTGTGTAAAAACTGATCCGAAACGAGCACCACACACTGGAAACACACCTCCCTTGTGAGCAGTTCCAGTCTTGCACCTAACCTCATTTAGAGAAGTTATTACACTATATAGCATATTTTTTTTTCTCCTCAGGAACAGAGGAACGCGGCTTTTCTCTAACTTTCGCACTGAACCTGCCTTATAGGGTCACACAGTGCCTTTCCACTGCCTTCTATTATGCATCAGACTGCATACACAGAGTGGATTTCTTCATGTAATTACAGAATTTCACAATGAAATCCGCCCTTTGTATGCACTGACACACGGAAGCTGGGGAAAAAGCCTATTTCCTTTCCTAGAAACATGCGAAATGCCAGCATGAAGATTAATTTTGTTGAGGTTTGGAGGGAAAACTTACTTGCTGCCCTAGATATTCTTGGAAGTTTGGCTGAATGACTAATAATATTAATAACCAATATTTTACGCAATACATCCCAGAATTGAGGAATACAAGTGGAAAACTGTTCATATACACACAGTAGCAATCTGAAGTCAAGAAATATGCAGAGATTTGCATGTCTATTATTTTTTTATGCAGTATAGTCCTCTGACTTGGTGCTGTGATTAGATGGTATTAGGGTCCACAACAAAAAAAGACCACATTTAACTGCTGACAGATGTCCCTTGATGATGGTGATCCCGTGTGCACAACTTGGCCTGAATAATTATGATTATAGAGTACCCTGGTACTACAGAAGTTTAATTATATAAAATAGGGCTTTTTACACATAATTGTTTTTAGGGTTTGGTTCTCCTTTTACCTCGCACTTGTGAGTTTAATCCAGTAAGATTGTTTTGCTAACACTATAGATTTAGCTTTGCTCAAATACAAGGTACTGCTTTATTATTACAAAGAAAAAGGAAAGAAAATATCTCGAATGATTTGCTTAAAATGGACTCTATGGGATAAGTTGGATCTTATATATTCTATATCGTACTCACTTAGGTGTTGTTTTCTGACTTCTGTCCCTGTGTATAGAGCACCAGCGCCTCCTATCCCCATCTCCTAATTATGGTACCCGACTGTGTGAGTTCCCCAGCCCTGAGGAGGTGCAGCTCCGCCGCCGGCTCAAGTACTTCTTTATGAGCCCATGTGATAAGTTTCGTGCCAAGGGTAGAAAGCCTTACAAGCTGGGTCTGCAGTTACTAAAGATTATGTTTGTCACTGTGCAGGTAAGCTCTATAGGCCTTCCTCGTTACACCAACCTTTACATAAGCTGGAGATTGCAGCACTTGCTCTTCCTATATTTTACTTCTCTCTGTGAAATAACATCTGTATTGTTTGTGTATTCCCACAGCTGATCTTGTTTGGACTCAGCAATCAGATGGTTGTCCAGTTTAAGGAGGAGAATACAGAGGCCTTTAAACACCTGTTCCTGAGGGATTATACTGATGATATTGATAAAACCTATGCTGTATACACTCAGGGGGATGTCTATGAACACCTTTACTATGCTGTGGAACAGGTGAGTACATGTACTTGTAGTTTCTGTCTAAACCATAAATCCGATAGAGGCATGTGGGTCAAACTTTCACCAGAGTAGGTGGCTAATGCTGGGCCAACCATGACAGTAACAATATATAAACTATACATAAAAATTGTAAAAAAAAAAAAATGGAAATGTATACTTTATGTATTTTTTTGCAATGCACAAGGGGTGGAAGACATCAGTGTCAAAATGCCCTTGTCCATCTGTCACTGCATGCAGTCTTTAATTTAATTGTAAATACCATGTCTGACTGCAGCAATATACAAAAATACCCTATGTGCCTTTATCCTGAAGTCATTTATGTTGCAAAATGTAGGACTAACTAATTAAAATGTACTAAACTAGCTGTACTACAGAATGTAAGCAGTCAAATTCGTTTCTACTGGTTACTGGGTCAGGCTGATGGTACCCAACTAACATTTTGAACTAGAAACCTATGACAAATCCAATCAGAAACAAAAAGGGTACACATATATCTCTAGCTGATATCCATCCAATATTTATTTGGGTGAGTTTGAGGGAATTTTATAAACAGAGCAAAAACCTGCAAACTGTCTGAAAGTTATTGCAATTTGATAAATGCACTAATTTTTTTAGGGTAGGATATTTTCTCTAATATTTCAAGTCTAACCCTTTGAAATTCTTCTTACAGTACTTCTCACTCTCCAGTCAGACGACTGCCCGATATGCATATACGCGACATTTAAACCAGTCGGCTCTCTCCGTGTGCCAGCAATATTACCGTAAAGGCCACATTGACCCTGCTAATGACACCTTTAATATTGACCCCAAGGTTAACACAAGTATGTTCATAACTGCCTGACTCCTTGTATTATACTACAGTGATGAGAGCAACACATTTGTATATATGTCGGCATATATGATTATGTAATATGTGTGATTAATGTAAATTGCTTGTTTATGCACTATTGTTTCAGTGTGTGTGTATGTGTGTGCCACTCTGTATACAGTGCTCTATATATGTCTGTAAATATATGAATCTGTGTGTTTATATCTGTATATAATTATAAAATCTGTATTTTTTTTTCTACAGGCTGCCTGTTTTTGGATCCTGCAGAGCCAAACCAAAGCTACAAGAATTTTACAATTAAGTTTCACAAGTAAAGTACTGCATGAGAGCCATTTTGATGTTCTATTTTTTAAAGGGGTAGTTCCCATGAAGTAAATTTTTTAGTATGTTATAGAATGTCTCATTCTTAACCATGTTTCAGTTGGTCTTCATTTCTTTTTTTAATTATTGTTTTAGTCATATGCCTTCCTTTGTGCTCTCTTTCTGCTTTCAAATGGTGATCACTGATCCACATTTCACTACTACTCTGCGAGGCCTCAATTGTATTATTAATATTATATTCTATTACTTTAATTCTATTCCAGCCTTCCCCTATGCATCTCCTTCAATTCACAGCCTAGTTGTTAATGTAAATTCAACACTAGCGACCAGATGCTTCTGAAATTCTAAACAGGAGAGCTGCTGAGCAAAAGGCTAAATTGTTAAAAAAAAATGAAGACCAATTGCAAAAATGTAATATAAAGTATATACAGTTATAGTCATGCAAAATGTCAATACATAAAACATAAAATGTGTCTCTTTCATTTTTTCTTTTGCAGGCTAATTAATCTGACTGTGCAGTTCCAGTTAAAGGCTATTAATATACAAACAATAATTAATAACGAGATTCCAGACTGCTACACCTTTACTATCACAGTAAGTGCAATAGAGAGAGAGCTATGACAAGTGTTCATTGCAATGTGAACCTTGCTTGTAAAACATTTGAAAATTCACATGAACTTCAGTATTTTCTGACGTTTTGCTGCCTGTGCTGGAGGAGATTAAGTGAGAGTGAAAAAACATGCCACAACCCTAAAATTAATGGCACATGTAGCATTTCATTACCAGACTGCTTCAGCCAGTAGAGAAACGCTTGATACCAACTTCTTCTACTTGTTATTGACATGAATGCATCTGAAAAGAGTTTTCTTCCTAAAAAATGCATTTTTGGGCCTATCATAAGCATTTCAGGCTAAAATATGCCTGCAGAGAAAAGGTATCTGTGCCATTATCTTAAAGGAACAGCGATTCCAACAACATTTTTATACAGATTTTTGTACAGGGCTACCCATTGCCAGTGCTCTACTACAATTGGTTGATCAATAAATACATGATAGCATATTCCACACTCAACATGAGATCGGGTGTCTTGTAGATTGCACACACTGCTTTTGGCAAGGGCTTTAAAAAGACAGTACATAACCCTTTCAAACAGTAACTTCGATAAGGGCAAGGTTTGTTTGTTTAAAGATAGGGAGCTCTGAACAGACTACCCTGTTAATTAAAGGAAGGGGGAGGTGAGTTCAGTGAACATAGCTCAGCTTTCAAATTAGTGCTTTATAAAATATATTTAAAAAATATTTAAAATCTATTTAAACTGTAATAAAAGTCTTATTTAATATGCTCCCTTTTAACAAAGATTTTTAAGAGTGTAATATAGTTTTTAAGGGCTGACCTCAGCTCCACTGTACTGAGCAGATCTGCTTCTCTCAGCCTGCAAAAATACACAAGTTGACAACAGCCAGAGCCATCAGCCTGTGGCTGTAGGCCCCAAATAAGTATGGCCAGCTTTAATCTAGTGCCAGACATAACGGAACTCGGCCTGCAGATCAAAGATCCGACCAAAAATGCCTGCTTTCATGATTTCTGTAGAAAAAATGCAGGATAAGAGCAGCAGAGCTAACACTCTCTGTGCCCAGGTCCTTAGGCTGACACCACATGGAGTTGATATTGGCCGCTGAAAAAAGCAGGCAGAGAATCAGCCCCTTTTACCTTGCCTGCACTCAGATCCATTGGGTCAGCTAGGATGCAGGCACGCAAGGTGAATTTCATCGCCAAAATGCAAACTCTTGCTTTTCAGTGTGGAAATCCGCCAACTGTGCAGGCCATCCATGCCAACACAATGATTCAATGTACAGACAAGGAAAGAAGCAGATAGCAGCATTGGGACTGATTCTCGACTTCTACTTTTCCACAGGCCGACTTTCAGCCCTGTGTGGCATAAGCCTTCGTTGGAATGCCATCTTTAGATTGATTTTGGCAGAACATTTTTACTTTTCACTGCATTCTCCAAATAAATGCAGGATAAAATAATACAAGTTATGCCTTGCATTTCTGCTTGATTTGATCAACTACTTGATATGTGATTGCTCAGAACCAAAAATTCAGTCTATCAATAACACCATTTGAGATCACTGGTACCCTGGAAGTTGCACTTCTTTTGTGATTTCCCATTGATGCTGATTGCAGTGGGAATAGGTTACTGAAATGTTTATCTCTTTGGTATGGCTAAATTCAGTTGTTTTCTTTTTATATATTTATATATATTAGATCTTATTTGATAACAAAGCACACAGTGGAAAAGTCAAGATCCAGCTGGATAATGAAGCAACAATCAAAGAATGCAAAGATCCTAGTGTATATGGCCGAGGTGAGAGCTGCCCAACATTATATTATGTTTACAAATGTGTGTATATGATTACATACAGTCACAATGTGGCAGCATTCAGTACCTGCAGCTCTGCAAGTAATGCTTGCCTGTCACTGGATATCCTTGTTTTTTGCAGACTATAAGGGCAAGAAATCTCCTCTTCTTTGGGGCTACTAATCTCCCGAACTGCCTCCCCTGCCTTCCCAATGGCTTGTATGAAAATTGCCAGCGGGATGGTACTCGGAACGCTTTGTTTTTCGAAGTTGCCCGGGCGACTAATCTCCCCGAATCGCAGCATGTCTCTGCCCTAATAGTTCTGGTGATTCCACTTGTTTACAAAGGGATGTGATTATAGATTATACTATACATTTTCCAGAGAAAAAATTGCAGCTTCACACTCTCCTTGTGTAACATTAGACTTATTTAAAGAGCATTTTAAAACATTGTCTCTGAGAATGCATTTTGCAACTTTACATGTAGAATCTTATTGCAATTAAGAGCAGATGAATGCACTGCTGTAAAAACTCAGGATTTCTCAAACAAACCTTTTTATTTTTAGTTTCTGGATCTGTGAAACTGATGCATGCAAATTAATACAGTAGAACCCCCATTTTACGTTTTTTCAGGGCACCAGAAATAAATGATGTAGAAAAATAGGAAAATAAAAAATCATTCATAATATATAGGTGGGACCACAAAAAGATTATGTGAAATGAATGAAAACTTAAAATCAGGTGATGTAAAAATGAAGTTTCACTGTACAGGTATGGGATCCGTTATCCAGAAACCCATTATCCAGAAAGCTTCGAATTACGGGAAGGCCATCTCCCATAGACTACATTTAATCAGATAATTCAGGTTTTTAAACCTTATTTGAGAACAATTCTATTGGGTTCAATTAATGTTTAAAAGATTTTTTAGCAGGTATGGAATCCAAATTACTGAAAGAACCCTTATCTGAGCATTCTGCATAACAGATCCCATACCTGTACATGGTTTGTTTCTGTTGCTTTAAGTTAATGCGCTGTTGTGTATCATCCTCTTCCTAACAGGTGATAATCACTCTCGTCTGGCCTTTGATGTCCTAGTGATTCTTTCCTGCATTCTTTCTTTTGTCCTGTGTGGGCGATCCATTTTACGAGGCTTGCTTTTACAGCATGTGAGTTTAAGGGGTTAGATCTGCATTTGTATAAAGGTTTGGGAAGTGGATAGTGAAATGAATGTGCATTGCAAGCTGGCTTATATGTACAGTAATTGTACACTATGAAACAGGCAATAGACTACATATTAAATCAAATTAGTTGAACACATGGTGGTGGGGCAAAACAACGATGTTTACTATGAAAAGAACATTCCAAAAACAGCTAGGAATAGCACCTCCTAATAGCGCTCATACCTTGCAGCAGGCATTTAAAAACTGACCCCACTCATTATTTTCTTAATACACAATTTACAAGTTATGCAAATGTCCAACACAAATCGTAATTCTGCATAACTCTTGGTCTAGAGTTTGTAGAGCAAACCGTTTATATTGAGTGTGATATGCTTGTAGGACAGCAGATAATCTGAGATTTCTTCTTTGCACCAGGAATTTGCTCGGTTTGTGCACTATCGTCACAGTCTCGACATTTCTCTCTCTGACCGTCTGGAGTTTGTGAATGGCTGGTATCTGCTGCTTATCATCAGCGATGTCCTTACGGTGTCAGGCACAGTCATGAAAATTGGAATTGAGTCTAAGGTAGAACGACAATAAGCCTAACTTTGTCCGTAAACCTCGGGAAGGATTAATATATTAATTTAATGGTTTACACCCTTACTAGTGTCTTCTGCTCATATACATCAGAAGCTCTCTGTTCGTTTTTCTTACCATACCTAGTGGCCTGGGTAGTGGCCTGACCACGCTGCCATTCTATTCTGATGATTTTGCTCTGCATCCAAGTTTTTTCCCTCTAAATCTTTGTGCTTGAATTTCCTACTTAGACATTTGCTAGCTACGATGTGTGCAGCATCCTACTGGGGACCTCGACTCTTCTTGTGTGGGTTGGAGTTATCCGATACCTTAGCTTTTTCCAGAAATACAATGTAAGTATGTAGAAATGTAATTTTCTTCAAAGGAATGTAATAATTGGCTAGGTGATAGAAACTGTGGTGCATTGCATTTTGCTTTTTCCATTCCAAGCCCAGTAAGCACTGGATTAAGATTTCACTTCTCTGCCTGCCTTACTACCAGCCATTTTATTGGGATTGGGTACAGCGGAACAATGTTGTGAAGCTCCATCTGCACATTAATTTGTACCAAGTTGGAATGTAACAAAGTCCTTAAATGTGGCTTATGCTGTTAGTGCAGGAGCTTTGTCTGCATAAACATTTACCATGGGAAAGCATAAAAAAAGACATATAAATGTGTTTGTTTGCAGGTAGATTTTGTTAATAACACCCTGATTTTTCTCTTTTACGTTCCATTTATAAATATTTGGTGCCCTACTAACAGTTAAGTAGTGCACATATTTACCATCTATTAGAAAAATTGTAATTGCATTCTGTTCTTTATATTTGTCTACCTATTATTTAAGTTATGATCTGCCTGACGTTTGGCTTGTCCTTCTTGTTTTTCACAGATCCTCATAGTAACACTACGTGTTGCCCTCCCTAATGTCATCCGTTTCTGTTGCTGTGTGGCTGTAATCTACTTGGGGTACTGTTTCTGTGGTTGGATTGTGCTGGGTCCCTATCATGTTAAGGTATGTTTTATGTAACTCATTTTATTCCATTTATTCTACATTAATTGCGCACCATTTTACAACAGCATTTTCTATCCTTCCTTTTCTGCCATGTGCAGTTTTATAGGGACTGCTCTCCTTTAAATTAACTTTTAGTAATTTAGACAATTTGCATTTGGTTTTTATTTTTTACTACTTGTGCTTTCTGATTTCTCCACTTTGCATTTTCAGCAATCTGGTTGCTAGGATCCAAATTACCCTAGCAACTATGCACTGATTTGAATAAGAGACTAGAATATGAATAGCAGAGCCCCTGAATAGAAAGATGAGTAATAAAAAATAGCAACAAGAACAACACAATTGTAGGCTTTTGGAGCATTTGTTTTTAGAAGGGGTCAGTGACCCCCATTTCAAAGCTGGAAAGCAGAGCTGTGGAGTCGGAGACAATTTTGGGTATCTGGAGTCGGAGTTGCCAATATGTACTGACTTAGACTCCTAATAACTTTAAATGCAAGCACTAAAAAGAATCAAATCAGATTTAGAAACTTCTATGAAGGATGATCTGGCAGAAGCAATTCTGTTTGTAAGAACAATACTTTAGTTAATATTGGATTGTGTTTAACAGCTAATCCACAGCTATATACCAGGTTCAGTTATTATATAAGTTGTTTTAGGTTTTCCAATTGTTTTTGGTTTATGTAGTTTAAATTTGATTTTGAGTGTGATTTGATTTTGGTTTAAAAAAAAAAAAAGAAAAAATGAAGGCCAATTGACAAGTTGCTTAGAATGGCCATTCTATAACATACTAAGAGTTAACTAAAAGGTAAACCACCCCTTTAACCTGTTGCCCACCGCCCATCTTCTCCCCCACTGCCTTACTTCCTATTTCCACGTGCTTTTTAAAGGGCAACCGTCCCCAAAACAGTTCATAAGTATGACATGTACAGTATTTATGTGTACATAATCATTTTTCTAAACATATAAATATTATGCATGTGATTGTTAAGATATGTTTTTAAATATACTACACCATAACCCTGCGCTGGAAAACTCATTCTGCATTCTGTACAGGTTTTAGCTTTTTACACAATTCTATGAAACCAAATCATGGCGATAATGCCAATAGCAATAGAGTGGAGTACATAATTTGATCGGTAGAAGAAAGAAAATTCAAAAAAGTAACCTTGCAATTTACCAAAGGGGTACTGGCCCTCCTTTGAATATCATAGAATAAAACTTTACAAAAGTGGTATAGAGGGATAGCTTAATTGGCTGATGATAATTACAACAAAAGTTCAGAACATTTCAGAATTTTGTCCATAAATGAAATGACAAACAAATAACCCATAGGCATAGTCTGAGTTACAAACTGAGGCAGACATAATGGGAGGTGGTTATTCAGAGGGGGGTTCAGACCTGATATGAATGGGGGATCAAAGTGACCAGGCAAGAATTAGAGCAAATGTATGTGATTAGACATCTCCACAGATGTACACTTTATTTATTTCTACAGACAGTTCCTAAATGTCGCTCAGACATAAATCTGTTGTTAGGTCATGACTCCAGTTTCAATTCCCATTTTTTTTCTTTCATATCCTGTTTTGAAATAGCCTTTGGCAGCTAGTTACCTATATTAGAAACTGTCTGTACAAATCCAAAAATAAACATCAGTGGAGACAACAATCCACCACAGTAGATCTTTCACACAGAGAATCTTTCACAAAGGATTCTGGGGTTCGTCCGAATCCAAAAAAGTGTATTCGGTGCATCCCTACTTAGAGTGCAAGCTCTAGTGAGCAGGACACTCCCCCTGCTGAACAATATCCAACTGTAACTGAATCGATTTTGATAAAATATTTGTCTAAATATTTAAGCATTTGTGATTTTGTATTTGTATCCCCTTATTTTGTAAAGCGCTATGCGGAATAAGGGTGATATATAAATCCAACCACCAATCAAATGTTTTAACTTATAGTAGACTTTTCAATTTGGTGGCTACAGGCAAATCCACTTGTTACTGTCCTTTACATGTTTGTAAATAAGCCCTTATTTCTCTTATCCCTTTTTATCTTTTCATCTCTTCAGTGCTTCCGTACTGTTATGTTAGTAAACCCCCAGAGCAAACTTCTTAACATATTTTCATTTTTATGCATTTTATGTCTTTCAGTTCCGCACCCTCTCAATGGTGTCCGAGTGCCTCTTCTCCCTTATAAATGGTGATGACATGTTTGTCACCTTTTCCGAAATGCAAAATAGCAGCTACCTGGTGTGGGCTTTCAGTCAACTCTACTTATACACCTTTATCAGCCTCTTCATATACATGGTACTCAGTCTTTTCATTGCCTTAATCACTGGGGCCTATGAGACTATTAAGGTAAGTGAATACACACTCATACCAATCTATCTGTACACTCACAGTCACATATATAAACTATATAAACATCATTATCTATACCAATTGTAGGCTTTATGTATATCAGCTATGGGAAATACTTTCTGCATGTTGTGTGAGGTTTGCATTTCAGCATAGGGTGGCTCAGACAGAAAGTGGAAGTAGGGAAAGTCTCCTAAACTGGGACTGTATAGCTGGGTATGTCCAGCAGGGCTAAGGGGAAGGTGTCTGTGTTTTGATCTACACAAACTCATGCCTGTTGAGGAACACGGCCTATTGCAGTAACGATTCTCCTATTTCTCTCTTTCAGTGTCAGAATTCAGGTGATCCTTGTGCCGGCAATGACAATGCTCTTTATCAGTATATAGCAGAATGCAAAGACAGCCCCAGCTCTGGAAAATTCCGCTCTGCAAACAGCACAGGTTGCTCCTTGTTTTGCTGCTGTACTCAGCCGTAAGTACATTCAGGAATTCGCTACATTGTGTGTTCAGTAGTTATTTACCCCTGCATACTTTATTTATATACATTGACACAAAATATTTAGGTATATTATGTTTGAAGTCAAATACATCCAATGGACAGACCATGGCTGTTTTGTCAGTCAGCATATAGAGGATGACATGACCCCAGGAAACAAGTTTGTCTATAAAAAAAATGTTTTTCTTTTATAAGCATTGGTTTTAACACTACTCCGCAACAAACTGTTCTCGGTTATAAATACAAAATCTTTACTTGCTGTTCGATCTCACTTGCTAGCCTGCTGTTGTAACGGCTCTCACAGCCATTTTTTATTCCTTTACAAATGCATACTGAGCACAAAAGAACATATATATAGGGGGTTATTTACTGAAATCTGAATTGATCTCATATTTTAATTAAAAAAAACATGACCAAACTCCCATGCCCGATTTTTAACTTATTTATTAATTAAAAAACATAATTTAATTGGATCGTGAAAAAGGTCCATTATATAGACGGAACCTGAATCGCTTGAATTTTTTTTAGAGTTTTTGCCCTAAAACCCTGAAAAAGCCTTCGGGCTAAACCTGGAGCAGACCATAAAAACTTCAAATTGAGATAGTTGCCTCTCCCATTAACTTATACAGGACCTCGACAGGTCTGAGATGGTGGATTTTCAGATTCAGGCTTTTTTTCAGCATGGAGGTAAAATAAATCATGAAAAATGTGAGGTTTTTTTCCACTAAAATTAGTTTTTTGCACCAAAAAGCCCGACCAGAAATAATTGAGGCTTAGTAAATCACCCCCATATTGTGTGTGTATATGATTGTTGGAATGTAACAAAATAGGTAAAAAGCCAAGGGGGTGAATACTTTTGCAAGGCAGTTTATCTATTGCTCGGAGGGCACCATATACTGACCAATAAGCTGCTGACTTTATCTATCGCCAGCTTTTCTCTACCTTAATATGCAGCTTTGAATGCTCATGAGTAGAACCAGGCAGAATATAACGGAATCAATTGGCTAATGAATTTAGGTCTACTCAAACCTGCGGCTCAAATGTCAATAAACAAATACCTATGTGTAGAACCCTAAAGGGGTCACACATACAGTCATAGTTACTATACCTTAAAAAACCACTGTTCCAGCTCATTTTGCGAATTAACACCAATGACGACCAATCATTTATTTTGTGCCTGTATGTTATAATTTCTAGAGATGTACCGAATCCAGGATTCAGTTCGGGCTGAACCGAATCCGAATTTGCATATGCAAATTAGGGGCGGACGGGAAATTGCGTGACTTTTTGTCACAAAGCAAGGAAGTAAAAAATGTCTTCCCCTTCCCCCACCCCTAATTTGCATATGCAAATTAGGATTCGGTTCGGTATTCAGCTGAATCCTTCATGAAGGATTCGGGGGTCCGGCCGAATCCAAAATAGTGGATTCGGTGCATCCCTTATAATTTCTATATTAATAAATGGGGTTTTTTTCTGCAATAGTAATGCTGTGTGTCCATCCCTATTGACTTTGCTTATTTGCCTTTTCTTGTTCCAGGACCCATTGTGAGGAAGATTCAGTTGTCATTAACTGATGTCTACCAATTGCACATTCCTCTTGACTGGGGTTTTGCTGCATTCTGGGTAGTGGGTGCTGTTGATTTTAATGCCATTTTAAGAGTCCAGTGAATATATGTTCCGTTTAAAAATGGATTTCATGGTGAGATTGTACGTGTTTAGGCCCAGCGTCTTGTAGACTTTTTGGGGACTGACTTACTACCTTTTAAGCTGATATGCAATTTACAGGTATAAGCCATTTATTTATGTCAAATCAGCTTGTCCCAAAGTTTCTTTAGTACGAGCATATGACCAAGGGCCTGTAAGAGAGAGGCTTTTAGCCCACAAACCAACACTCTCTTGTGGGGTTGCTGCTAAATACAGGGATCCATTATATAGATTTAAAAGTATATATTTTATGTAGGTTTTTAATTATGATGGATACTTTTTTATGAAGGAGAGTGTATGTCTGCTAGAGGATGTGTGAATGACTATTACGAGACCAGGGAAGGACGAAACAGGAGTAAAATAAATAAAAATGATAGACAAAGGGGTTATTTTTACTGGTTATGAATGGATGAAAACAAAGTGAATGTAGGATGAAAGTTACAAATGTGTGGCCAAGGTGATGTTGCGATGCTGCTGCCAATTGCTTTGAGTAAATGACACTTTTCTGTTTTTTTGTTTTTTTTTAATTGTCATGTTTTTTAACTGTTGTCTCGTATTGGATCCAAAATAAAGTGTCACCGATCATTCCATGGATGTATTCCTCCATAGTTTTTGTTGTGTGCAATCACTGTCTATTTTTGAAAAACGTTTCTATTACCTCAAATAAATGTAATGCAAGTGTATGAACTCGCGCTACTGCTGCTGTAGATATTTAATTATATTTATTCTTCAGCTGAACTAGCTGCCATATTTGCCCTGTGCTATATGGCTGTTAAAGGGGAACTATCGCAAAAAAATAAAAATATAAGCTTCAGCATACTGAAATAAGAAACTTTCTAAATACAATCAATTAAAAATACTGAAATAATCAAGTTTATCCTTTACTGTAACTCTCTCAGCATCTGTTTCTCTTCATTCTGTCTTCATGCAGTTGGGTGTCATTGACAGTTAGATCCAATATATCTTATAGGGGGCTCCTTTTGCCTATAATAAAATCACCAGACATCATGTCTCTCTACATGCAGAATTGGTGGAAAAGGCAGTTATTTTATTAGATTTTGTTTGTACTTAAATCATTTATTTGAGTAAGCTCTAATACATCTTCTAGGAAAAGAATCCCCCATATAAGATAAATTGGATCTGTCAATGAACATCTGACACCCAACTGCTGCATGAAGAGAGAATGAAGAGAAACAGATGCTCAGAGAGGAATTATGAAGATAATAACTTGATTATTTCAGAAATGATGCAGAATTTTTCATTGATTGTATTTAGTTTCTTATTTTAATATGATGAAGCTTATATTAAACTTTCATTTATGCGATAGTTCCCCTTTAAGAACCAATACAGCATTCTGCTAATGATAAAATACCACCAAAAAATTAAATTACTTCATATAGAGAAAAATAAGATTTACTTTAACGCTCACTTGGAAAAAGTGTTTTGTCAGAAGCTATAGTATACTTTTCTTTATAGTCTACTTCATTCTATAGCCCTGGGGATATGTAAAGCTAAATAGGGCTGTAGGGTCTATATTTGCAAATAAGATAAACAGATAAGCCAAATTGGTTTATTACTTAAATGCTAATAAAGAGAGATGCCATCACTGGTTCTGTATACAAATGAAGGCGGATGTGTGAACAACTGATGAGAGACCAGGGATACATGAGAGGGCAAAAAGAGGACAAAACCAATGCATATGAGAGAATTGACAAGAGATAGACTTGACCAGTATGGATGGATGAAAAGAAGTTAATTGAGGATGAAAGTGAGCAGCATGAAAAGAGGTTTTGCTGGGTTTACAAAACTGAGGGATACAAACTCCGAGTTGCATTACAGTCACCTGGGTCAGGGCTGTCCAGCTGGAGGCATGTGGACCAGATGTGGCCCTCCAAAGGGTTTTTATAACCCCAGTCTGCTCTAGGAGGGCTCCATAGACTTCACTGTATGGCATCATCATTTTAATATGGCCCTCGAACATGCAATATAACATATAATCGGCCCACTAAATATAATGTTTGACAGTACTGACCTAGGTGATGTAACTCTAAACCCCTATATAACATCTGGCAAATAAAGTATATAACTTAAATGTAACAGATAAAGCTAAAGACACTAAATCACCAAGTGTAAAGTGTTGTCCAGGTGCACCAGCCCTTCAGAAATGGAGTGTGTTTCATGATCCAAAAGCACTTAATCATAGGTTAAAAGGGAGTTAATGGGAAGCTGCCATTTAAATACACTTTTGCTCACATTTAGCCTATAATTAAAGCGATACTGAAACATTCCTATAAAAATCAAAGCCGCCCCCGCAATCCTGCACTCAGCCGACCCTCCGACATTGCCAAAAGACCTTCTGAGTCATTTCAGTTATGCTGGGCTGTGGGCGCCGTGATCCTTCCATAGGCTGATTACGAATGAAGACAGGAATTCAGCCTATGGAAGGATCACTCCGCCCCCAGCCCAGCGTCACTGAAGCAACCGGGAAGATCTGGTAGTAGTGTCAGTGGTTCGGCAGCACACGGGTTCATGGGGCGGCTTTGCGTGTGGGGGGGCTTTTCCTTTATACTGACACATTCCTATAATTTTTATAGGAACGTGTTAGTATTGCTTTAAGTGCCCTTGGAGCATGAAACATGTAAGGTGATGAAGATGTTATCTCAGCTTTTTTTCCTTTATTTTTTGGTGACCTATGTGGATCTTGAGTGCCTAGCCCATTTTTGCATACTGTATATACATTTTTATATACATTTTTTTGCCTGCCCTGGGATGGAATACAACGGTGGAGAAAAGGCTTCCTTCTGCCTGTCACAACTCCAAACTGCTTACCATTCTACCTGGACCGTGGCACTGAAATGCTTAAAGGAAAACTATACCCCCAAAATGAATACTTAAGCAACAGATAGTTTATATCAAATTGAATGACATATTAAAGAATCTTACCAAACTGGAATATATATTTACATAAATATTGCCCTTTTACATCTCTTGCCTTGAACCACCATTTCGTGACTCTATCTGTGCTGCCTCAGAGATCACCTGACCAGAAATACTACAACACTAACTGTAACAGGAAGAAGTGAGGAAGCAAAAGGCAGAACTCTGTCTGTTAATTGGCTCATGTGACCTTACATGTGGTTTGTATGTGTGCACAGTGAATCTTACGATCTCAGGGGGCGGCCCTTATTTTTTAAAATGGCAATTTTCTATTTATGATTACCCAATGGCACATACTACTAAAAAAGTATATTATTATGATAATGGTTCATTTACATGAAGCAGGGTTTTACACATGAGCTGTTTTACTCAGTATCTTTTAATACAGACCTACATTGTTTGGGGGGTATAGTTTTCCTTTAAGCCAAAAGTATAACAAGTGGTAAGGAGCGGCGAGTCTTTTATCCGAAAAAAAGTCGAATGTCAGGAAGGCTAGTAATGTCCAAATTGATGTCTGGACCATTGACTTATACATAAATTTGGCAGGTTTTACGTGCCAAATTGTCAAATTCAAGTTCTTAAAGGGCCACAGTCTGATAAATCTCTAAATTCGAATTTAGTTTGCATAATGCACAATTTCGAATTTGAGAGTTTTGACCATAAAAAAATTGAATTTTCAATTCGACCCTTAATAAGTCTGACCCAAGTGTATTAGGCCCATGGCACACAGGGCGTATTATAGGAGAGGCCCCAAATGTATGTTTTCTGTACGTTTGCCTGTCTGGTGGATTCCATTTCAGTAAAGGGCAGGATGCGTGGCCATGTTTGGGTAGTTTTTCAACAGTCTAAAAAGCATTGTTTACATAAAGCTTAGGCCTCGGCATTGTCTGCTGGAGATTGTTCTAAGAATCAAAGCCATGGAGTACTTACACTATAGAATATATTATGTTTTGTTTTATTCCTGTTGATTCAGTACATAACACTGGAGCTACTAGAAACTCTGTTACCATCTCTATCCTAGGGATCTCTCCAAATACACAGTTTGCTCAAAGATTTCATCACATGAGCTACCAGATTCCGTGGGACCAAGCAAGGTCGATGTAGCAAAATAATACAATTAAACAATTCTTACAATTAAGCAATATTTCCTCAAGTCCAGACCCTCCTACAAGATTTCATAAAGCATTAGGAGGAGTTAAAAAGGCTTACAGAAAGAGGCAGAACTTGAATTTTCAGAAGCCGAGATTTTAATATAAAACCATATGGATACAAACTATTCGGACAGACATTTCAATAAGTAAAAAAGAAAGGATGTTGGATGAGCCTTATTGTTGCTGGCTGAGTTCGGTCATATACAAGATTCTTTATTTTATAGATCTGCACATACTTCCAAAATGAAAGGCAGAACTGTACCGTTACATAATAAGTGTTGGTGCAAGATAGCATCTGAATTCCAGTGTCTACAAATGAATCTCAGGTTTCTTTGATAGTTTATGGGAATCTTCACCTTCTGGTCCCTAAAATAAATGTGTCCAATATGATTCTTAAGAATTTTTTAGTTACACTTTGCCGCAACTTAAAGAAGCTGTAGACCGCATTAAACGCTCAGGACCTGCTTACAAGATTTTTTATATTTTCCAGATTTTGTAGCACCTGCAAATGAAACAGACACACTTTAGCCAATGCTATGCCTTCCAATGATCAGTTAGAAATAGAAATAAACATACCCTTTTAATGTCAGGCCTTTTGTTCTTCATTTGATTTAGGCACTGGCTTGCTACTGTGTACATTTGGTTCAATGTATTTGGTTCCACCTCCCCCATCTTTTTGTCCATGTATTCTTCTATCGTCTTCTCCTCTTCCTCGATTTCTTCTTTAATATCAAGCTGTATAAAGTAACAACTGTCATAGCCTATCCACAGACACTTATCCAAAATAACCTGTATTTGGCATTTGCTTATAGAGCACAGATAGTAATGTGAATAGTCAAAACGAAACCCTTTATTCTCAGCTTCTTAAAATGAATTGTCTCTCAACAAACAAATAATTCACTGTCCATAGAAAGCATCCACCATCTTAAATGGCAACAGCTTGGAATGTGATGCAGAATCCTGGATAAGCCTGAGCTCCTGCACCCAAGAGAAGGCACTGATAATGTACGCCACTAGAAGGAACTGTGCACAACAACAAAGTCAGTCAATACGCCTCTCTCTAGTGGCTAGAAGCTGAGTGTAAAAGAATAGTGTACAAGTGTTTTGCCTTTGGCTCCTGTTTTAGTCATGGGCCCTAGTGGAAATTGATAACCATTTTTTTAAGATATTTTTGGGTAGGCTTGCATAGAAATTAGTAAATAGAGACATATCAAAAAAGAACAATGCACACCCCCCCCCATCTCTGGCAAGGCTGAAGTGGGAAAATCTTATTTCAGGAGCATCAATAAGAGGATGTATTTTTCCTTTAAGAAAAAAATTTGAAGATACAGTTTACCAGCAGTGATGGAGAACGATCCTCATCCACTGGAGCAAGCCCGGAGATTATTTCTAGCAGTACCTGAAAAGCAAATAATGCTTTATTAGAATACACAGATTAATAATTCCAATGAAAGTGAATGAATGCTTATATGTATCTTGATGCACCTTGAAGGCTTGGGAAACAGGGAAATTAAGAGCTCACACAAAAGGCCTAAACACTATGGAAATCACCTCTGAGACTTTTTACAGTTTCTATTCATCTATGGGCCCAATGTATACCCCTGATTTGGGTTCAAAAAGATTAGGCCTGCATACGAAGCCTGCAATCTAAAACATTTTGAGCTGAACATGGTGACAAAGATGCTTATATAAAAATTTATTTTTTATAAGGTACATACATATAAGGATGGGAACACTTAAAGGGGTAAGAATGTTTTGTGCCGTGTGTGTGTGAAATCTTTAAGCAGATCAAGTGGAAGGAAATACAATATTTAGTTTTCAAGTTGGATTTTTGGTCAAAACTCACAAATTCGAGCTGGGAAAAATCCGAATTCGAGATTTATCATACCTGGACCTTGGGAACAACTCAAATTTGACTATTCTCCACCTGAAACCTGCTGAGTTTATTTAGAAGTCAATGGGAGAGGTCCAGTGACCCATTTGAATATGTTCATAGCTAGGGCCGGATTTACATAGCGGGCACCCCTGGGCGCGCTGCTGTTCGTCGCCCCCATCCCCTTTATTTCCACAAATTTTCATCATCGGGGCCGGAGCAATGGGAATTGGTGCCCGGGAAATTTTAAAAACAATTTTATCTCCCGGTATCCCCAGTGTTTCTGAGACAGTGTGGGTGTGGTTGGGCAGCATGCTGCCCCTAAAATTCTGCTGCCCTAGGCCCGGGCCTTGGTGGCCTTTCCACTAATCCGGGCCTGTTCATAGCCTTTCTGACATTCAAGTTTTTTTCGGAGAAATTGAATTAGATTCAAATTAGATTTGAGTTTTCGGGTCAGTAAAATTCATTCAAGTTTTAGAAATTTTCGTTTTTTCTTAAAAAAAAAGGTTCTATTCTAGTCACAGCTGTAATATGAATGTGGTTTTACTAACAGTTGTGCAGTTTACACCCACACACAAAAAAGTAACGTTTTAATTCACTACACAGCCCAGGTGGGACATAGAAGAACATATAAGCTCCTAACAGAAAGGACGAGATTAGCATTAAATTTAAGAACCCAGTTACAATAGAGCAGTGCTACGCACACCAATTTCCCTTCTGTTCTAATCTTTCACTCATACAGGAATAACTTAATTACTAAAGGGAATAGCTTCTAAATAATCTTCTAGCCTGAATATATTAATAAGTAGACTTGATCTACAGTAATTCCATTCCATGCTGTCAAAAACATGCAGAAGGTATATTTGTATTCAAATTCATTCAAATTGCAGTGAAAGACTTGATGATGTACACTATATTGATTAATTAAAATGAAACATGCAACTACAGATGGAGCAGGTTTTACTGGTTCATCGTGTGCATTTTCAATGTGAAAAATGCTTTGTCAGGCGCATCAATGAGGCCCGCCCCATTGGAACTATTTTACTGTGTCACTGGTATTTACAGACAAGGGTTTACTAAATACTAAACAATTAGACATGATTCACACACTCTAATAAGGTAGTTAGGATGATGCAGAACCTATAGATAGAAGTTTAATTAACATATAATTCTCCAATATAAATAATTCAAAAAACTTCATAGTAATATATGAAAATGTTCATAGTCATATATCATTCCCCAGTTACAACTTTCTATATTTGAAATACTCACCACCCCAAAACTGAAAATATCTGACTTTATTGTAATCTCTCCTCTGAGTGCTTCAGGTGCCATATATGCTGTTGTACCAACTATTCTTTCTGTCATCATAGTCTTTGAAAACTGTCCAGTTGCCCGTGACAGTCCAAAGTCTGAAATTTTGGGAACAAATGCATCATCTAAGAGAATGTTTGCACTAGACGAAGAACCAAAAAAAATGATATATGTTAAAATACAGCCATGGCCTACCATTTCCAATAAACAAGTCCTTTAATAAAGTAAGTTCTTAATCACACTTTTTATATTGTGTATCTTTTCCTATAATTTTTATGGATTGTTTTTTTCCCTAAAAAAATAAATAAATAAAACCTTGGCACCTAAAGAAGACCATGCTGACCCCAATGGTTGATTCATTTGAAATCTGCCCCTAAGGAAAATGCTACAGAACTAAAGTAAATAACAGAAAATGACTTGACTACTTAAATAATTTTTACTGGTGATACAATGAACTAAGAAAGGAATTTTTTTACCAAACCTTTCAAAAATCTGCTCCTAACTAGGGGAGGCACATTAAGGTCGAATTTTGAATTCATGTGAGTTTTTTTAAACTCATTTAAATTAGAATATAATCAAAATTCAATTGGGGGGTTATTTGATAAAAAAATCAAACATCTAAAACTCACACAAATTTTACTGACTCAAAAACTCGAATAAAATTCGAATTAGACTAAACTTGATTTGAGTTTTTTCTCTGAAAAAAATTAAAATGTCAGGTAGGCTACTTACATCCAAATTGGTCCCTGGACATTCATATGGCTTACTCAAAGGAATTGTTCAGTGTAAAAATAAAAACTGGGTAAATAGAAAGGCTGTATACAATAACAAATATTTCTAGTATAGTTACTTGGGCAAAAATGTAGTGTATAAAGGCTGGAGTGACTGGGTGTCTAACATAACAGAACAGAACACTACTTGCTGCTTTTCAGCTCTCTTGGTTTACACTGACTGGTTACCCTGGTTACCAGGCAGTAACCAATCAGAGACTTGAGGGGGGCCACATGGGTCATATCTGTTGCTTTTGAATCTGAGCTGAATGCTGAGGATCAATTGTAAACTCACTGAACAGAAATGTACCATGTGGCCCCCCTTCAAGTTGTTGACTAACTCAGAGTTAGAGAGCTGAAAAGCAGGAAGTAGTATTCTGTTTTGTTATGTTAGACATCCAGTCACTCCAGCCTGTATACATTACATTTTTGCCTAACTAACTGTATTAGAAACATTTCGCACAGACTATTTATTTAACCAGTTTTTATTTTTACACTGAACTGTTCCTTTAATGAAGGAAAATTACATTTGTACATGTATAAACTCTAAGGGCAGAGACACATGCTCAGATTCGGGGAGATTAGTCGCCCATCGACAAATATGCTGTTCTTCGGGGCGACTAATCTCCCCAAACTGTCTCCCGCTGACTAGCTTTGTTGTAGGAAGTTGTCTCGCGAGGACACTTTGGAAAACGAAAACTCTGAGGCAGTGGATTAGTCGCCCCGAAGAAGAGACGATTTATCGCCAAGCGACTAAATCTCCCCGAATCTTCGCGTCTGCCCTTACCAATAAAATCACAATCATAATAACCCCTGATTTGATAAAGCTGCTAACCCACATTCATATGAAATGATGGAATTAAGAGAGATAAAAAGTTCATAAATGATGAAACCAATAAAATTCGAAGGTAGATGGCGTGAACAAGATGAATTTGAACAAGTCCAAAATATGAACAGATTAACCTCCATTAACTTCACTGTAAATAAAATAGAAATGCTAATTTAATTTTGTAACACAACACTTACCTTTTAACATCTCTGTGAACATGACTGTTTTCATGCAAGTAACGGATACCATTTGCAGTTCCATATGCAATGTTACATCTCAAAAGCCATGAGATCGGTGGTGTATCATTCTAAAAAAAATGGAAACAAAATAATACAAAGGAACACAAAATACTTTTCCTCCTAAACCTGGCCCACTCCGTCAGTTTAACATTACAGTCAATATCAGTTTCAGTTTCCCAATGCAGGTGTCTGTCTATCACTTTAGATCCCTCTCTCCCTTTCTCAGCCCACACTGGATCCCTCATGGACACGCCACTTAATTTTAAGGAACATCACAAAAATAAACCCCTTTCCTTTCTCCATCTTTTGATAAAACATTAATCCAGACTGCTTACTGCTGCGGCCCACAGCATCTCACCTGTATATCTAAATCTCTTTCCACCACCTCGCTATTTTTCTTCAGAGCCCAGCATTCTTCTTATTCTCTCTGTACAGTGGTGTGAAAAACTATTTGCCCCCTTCCTGATTTCTTATTCTTTTGCATGTTTGTCACACAAAATGTTTCTGATCATCAAACACATTTAACTATTAGTCAAAGATAACACAAGTAAACACAAAATGCAGTTTTTAAATTAGGGTTTTTATTATTTAGGGAGAAAAGAAATCCAAACCTGTGTGAAAAAGTAATTGCCCCCTGAAACTAACAACTGGTTGGGCCACCCTTAGCAGCAATAACTGCAATCAAGCGTTTGCGATAACTTGCAACGAGTCTTTTACAGCGCTCTGGAGGAATTTTGGCCCACTCATCTTTGCAGAATTGTTGTAATTCAGCTTTATTTGAGGGTTTTCTAGCATGAACCGCCTTTTTAAGGTCATGCCACAACATCTCAATAGGATTCAGGTCAGGACTTTGACTAGGCCACTCCAAAGTCTTCATTTTGTTTTTCTTCAGCCATTCAGAGGTGGATTTGCTGGTGTGTTTTGGGTCATTGTCCTGCTGCAGCACCCAAGATCGCTTCAGCTTGAGTTGACGAACAGATGGCCGGACATTCTCCTTCAGGATTTTTTGGTAGACAGTAGAATTCATGGTTCCATCTATCACAGCAAGTCTTCCAGGTCCTGAAGCAGCAAAACAACCCCAGACCATCACACTACCACCACCATATTTTACTGTTGGTATGATGTTCTTTTTCTGAAATGCTGTGTTACTTTTACGCCAGATGTAACGGGACGCGCACCTTCCAAAAAGTTCAACTTTTGTCTCGTCGGTCCACAAGGTATTTTCCCAAAAGTCTTGGCAATCATTGAGATGTTTTTTAGCAAAATTGAGACGAGCCTTAATGTTCTTTTTGCTTAAAAGTGGTTTGCGCCTTGGAAATCTGCCATGCAGGCCGTTTTTGCCCAGTCTCTTTCTTATGGTGGAGTCGTGAACACTGACCTTAATTGAGGCAAGTGAGGCCTGCAGTTCTTTAGATGTTGTCCTGGGGACTTTTGTGGCCTCTCGGATGAGTTGTCTCTGCGCTCTTGGGGTAATTTTGGTCAGCCGGCCACTCCTGGGAAGGTTCACCACTGTTCCATGTTTTTGCCATTTGTGGATAATGGCTCTCACTGTGGTTCGCTGGAGTCCCAAAGCTTTAGAAATGGCTTTATAACCTTTGAAATTGAACTCAGGTGTGATAAACCACAGTTAAGTTATTTTTTAACAAGGGGGGCAATCACTTTTTCACACAGGCCCATGTAGAGTTGGAGTTTTTTTTCTCCCTTAATAACGTAAACCTTCAATTAAAAACTGCATTTTGTGTTCAATTATGTCATCTTTGACTAATAGTTAACGGTTTTTGATGAGCAGAAACATTTAAGTGTGACAAACATGCAAAAGAATAAGAAATCAGGAAGGGGGCAAATAGTTTTTCACACCACTGTATATCTGCTATCATATTTCCATACACTCCCTCCTGGGCCCATATTTATCTTTTTTTCTGGTCCTTTAAATTAACCACTAAGCTATTTATTGTTTTGCAGTGGAAATGTGTTGGCACTACATAAATACTAAGAAATAAATACATAAATGTTGGCACAAAATCTGAACTTACCAAGCATGCTAGTCTGTCCAGCAAAGACCCATGTGGCATATATGTATAAACCAAACAGTACTGATCACCATCTTTGGAATAACCAAGTAGTTTTACGAGGTTTTCGTGTTGGCATCTGAAGAAACAAACAGATAGGCTTCAAAGCATTTCCTGTATACAAAAATCAAATGGCAGGCATACAGTAGTTGTGATAACTGCTACAACCAAAGTGTCTTCTAATATAAGTTACATTTTCCCTCCTGTAGTCTTTATTGTGACAATTATCAAAAACAGAAAACTGCACAGTACTATGCAAACATAAAATATTATACAGGAATAAAGTTTATTAAACAAATTTTTTTTTATGTTCAAAAGTGCCAAAGTCGACTAGGGAATTATCCAAAGTCGATTCGAGGTTTTTTTTAAAAATTCAAATTCGATTTTCAAGATTTATCACACTCTGGCCCTTTAAGAATTCGACTATTCGCCACCTAAAACCTGCTGAATTACTGTATAAGTCAATGGGAGAGGTCCAGGGATCAGTTTGGAGATGTTTGCAGCCTTCCTGACATTCAAGTTTTTTTCTGAGAAAAAAACTTGAATCGAGTTTGATGGAATTCGATTCGAGTTTTCGGGTCGTTTCAATTCGTCCGAGTTTAAAAAATTTGACTTTATTAATAAATTTCCCCAAGTCGAATTTTGCAATTCAATTAAATTTAAGGGAGTTTTAAAATACTCACATGAATTCAAAATTCAACCCTTGATAAATGTACCTCCAAATGTTTATAATAGTAGTCAAGTCACAAAAAAAATCTGCAATTTATATGGATGCCTTCCCTTTCTAGTTTAAGGAAACCATTGCAAGTATAGCAAGATAATCCCCCGAATATGTTCTGTTTATGACTTTATTTCAATTGTATTAATTCCCATGAACCATGAAATCTTCCTAACAAAGATAATCTTCCTGAGATTCCAGGATGGCACAACTGCTCTGGGATTCACAGGGCAACAATGATGAAATGTGGGGAAGCTCAATAATGCACTGCAAATGTACAGCTTCTTTTGGGAAGGCTTTTCAGTAAATGTTGGAACACGATTGGTGGACTTTGCTTCCATTTGGCCACAAAAACATTTGTGAGGTCTGATGGACCTAGCACAGTTCCAGATCACAAGTGTTCAGTTAGTTGAGGATTATGATTTGGGTATTATCACACTGAATTTGTGAGGGGGTTTCTAAAAAAAAAAAAACTGTTTTGAGTCTAATATCACCATGAATTGCAAATGGCAATATTAAGCCTATATGTGGCTACTTTCTCTTGCGACCAGTTTTTGTGTTGACTTTCAGTTTGGAAGTCACCAGTTGTGCATTGTGCAATTTTATAAGGGCTGTCTGGATGCTTATCGCATAAAATACGTGGATACATTTCCTATGCTGTTTTTGTCATAGTTTTACAGCACCAGCATTTAAATCATTTTGAAATACTTACTTGGCCATAATTTTGATTTCTTGCTCAAATTGATACGTTAGATCCTGAATACTAGCATCAACCAACTAAAAAAAAAAAGGAAGTTATTACTGTTAATCCTAATGTCACTTATTCAGTAACATAATTCTTTTTCATTAACTATTCTAAGCATGTATTTAAATAGAAATGCTATTCTGTTTCTGTTTCCAAATAGCCACAATCAAGAGCAGGCAAACATATTCACTCAATGCTACAAAGCAGCCAGAGCATGGTATTGATAACAGAGGCAGTTACATAACTCAGCACAATGGACACTACATGCAGTAGCAGGAAACAGAAAGTGCAGTAGGGTATTTTTTGGACAGCATTATAATTATAATGCACCACTGGGCAAAACATGCAGTCCAAGTGCTGTTTCTAATATGATATAAGAGCTAACAGCCAATGGAGGTACACTTTGTTCCAATGATACATTAATAGTATGCATCGTATGGCTAGGGCATATTACAGGTTAATTGTTACATATCTCTCTCTCTCTTTTTCTCTCTGTATAACAATACACCAGTGTTCTTAAAACTTACCTCTGTCAATTTTTTTACAGCAACAATTTTCCCTTTTATTTTTCCTCTGAAGACAATTCCAAAGCCTCCCTCTCCTAACTTATTGCCTCCTTCAGATACGGGTCGAATGTCAAAATTATTTGTGCTATGCTTTATCTCATTAAAGGAATAGCTACCAATCCCTGAAATGCCAAGGCCAAATAAAAAAAAAGAAAATAAATTATTCAAAACACATAAAATATAAAAAAGCAATACAATATAGCAAAAGCCAAGAAAGTGCTGCATTTGGATACACTTTATTATGTTACAGTTCAGAATAAGTGTGCCAAAGTAAAATTCTCATTATTTTAATGCTGATTAACAAACCTTATAACAGTTGTTTTTAAACTTTCATGTGCCCCACCCTCAGTATTGCTGTATCAAAAATCCTTTTTCAAGAATATCTAGGAGGGCAAAAAAATGTTTACCTAAACTCTCATGAATGAGCTCAATTAGTATTCCAATCTCCCCCAAATCTCACCCTATTTGGTATTCTTGGGGTGGCCACAGATTGGGAGCTACTGCATTAAAGGAAAACTATACCCCCAAACAATGTAGGTCTCTATAAAAAGATATTGCATAAAACAGCTCATATGTAAAACCCTGCTTCATGTAAATAAACCATTTTCATATTAACACTTTTCTAGTAGTATGTGCCATTGGGTAATCATACATAGAAAATTGGCATTTTAAAAAATACAGTACAGAAAGAAGAAAAAAAGTCATCAATCAAATCCCATGGGTAAATGAATGGATGCACAAAAGCACTGTCAATGGAAATAAAAAATTACCTGTTTCATCATAATCATCGACTTCATTTTCTTCTGGCTCTTTACTTTGGTCAGCAAGAGGACTGCAACTGTCAATAAGATCTGCTGCTGATATCTCACATGGGACATTTATTGCATCTACAGGCCTGGTAGGTGCATGCACTTTTTTTGTACTTGTATCTGTTACTGGGAAAATCATTTGGCAGCAAAGACAAGTTGTTACATTATTCTTCTGAAATATGTGTCCATTCAAATACTGTATGAAATGCCCAGAGTATTGCTGTTAAACTAGCTTTATCTAATATTTTGACCAAAGTATTAAAATAACCTTATAATGACTCTAGGGTACCAGCAATTGTGTGGTGTTAAATAGGAAGATAATTGAAAAGTGCTTATGGTCTTTAACCAAGAGATATTTGGGTAATATCTGTAAGAAGCTGCATATAAAACTTCATGTGGGTAACTCTGTAAAAGCAGAATTAATAAGGTTGAGAAAGCACTCTAAAATCACCAAAGTTGTAAACATTTAATTTAAAAAATTTGATAAAATAAAACGGTTTATTAAACACATTTATTACACATCCTCTGACTGCAGTTTGGTTGACTTTGGAATAGTAACACTTCTTTCATTGGTTTCTGTGTTACTGTTATTTCATGATATAATGACATGCAGTGGACCACATTAAAAGGATATTAAACCTGTTATTACACAAATGCAAAGATAAACAGCAAATATTAACACTATATAGAGTTCAGTTTTTTAGAGAATAATGGCTTTCTTTAAAGTAAAAAAAAGGATAACTGTATCCTTTACTGTATGACTGCAAGATGTTTAGCATATGGCCCCAAAAGCTGGGATTAGATGTTAGAATATCATGTGATGCATATGGCCAAGTGCTATACGTTACTCAGAAAACTGTTGAAGACCCTTCCCTTGTGACTGGGTCAGTATATCAGTAGAGAAAA
The DNA here is from genome assembly GCF_017654675.1 of Xenopus laevis. Taxonomy (NCBI): domain Eukaryota; kingdom Metazoa; phylum Chordata; class Amphibia; order Anura; family Pipidae; genus Xenopus; species Xenopus laevis. The sequence goes on from NC_054375.1 coordinate 71,036,126, forward strand.
ATCCAAAAGCACACCAATATTTTAAGCTGTGTCATAGGTGATTTATTGTGCCCATACACATCTGTAATAAAGGAAATGTTTAGGGTCTTTGATAAAGAGCCCAGAGGGGCCACAAAACATTGCCTTTATTGCAGATGCATATGAACTAAATACATCACCATTGACACAGCTCAAATTATTGATCTGCTGGATTTTTCTCTACTTATATACTGCCTACAACATTTTTGGGGCCCCCTGGGCCTGCCCACCCCGGACTCCAAGCCCCACCCCAGATCTAACACACTCCACACCACAGTTAAAAGACCACACAGACATCAGCGCTAAAAACGTTAACCCCCCCCATACACACAAGTTATAAAAAGCCATTGACGGCCAGTTAAAAAAAAACTGTGGTGCCAGGGACCCCCATAAAAAAAATTAAAAAAAAAAATTGTGTGGTCAAGGCCCCCCTACAAGTTCAAATAATAATTGGTGACCAGGGCCCCCCTTTAAGTTAAAAAAAACATTGGCGCCAGGGCTCCCCATAAGTTTTTTTAAAAAAAAATTGGCGCCAGGGCCCCCGATATAAGTTAAAAAAAATTGGGGCCCCAGAGAATATTTTTTTTAAAAAAACATTGGTGTAAGGGGCCTATAGATTATTAAAATAATACATTGGTGGCCAAGGGTTTAAAAAAATAAAAAAAAACACATATTGGTGTTCAGTAGAACTGAAGTTGTGGCTTCAGGACTTCAACTTTGGCTGCTTTCGTGACTTCAGGTCTTTTCACAGCTTCGGGACTTCAGGAGAGGCGACACGGCTTCGGCCCTGTCAAGGGGGGTCTAGCTATTTCAAAAAGGGCAGCATAGCTGGGCCCCCCTTCAGGCCCAGGCCCTGTACACTTGTACCCCCTGATGGTGGCCCTGTATAAAGGCTGGAGTGACTGGAGTAACATAATAGCCAGAACACTACTTCCTACTTGGTTTCCACTGATTGGTTACCACGCAGTAACCAATCAGTGACTTGAGGGGGGCCACATGGGTCATAACTGTTTGCTTTTGAATCTGAACTGCATGCTAAGGATCCATTTTCAAACTCATTGAACACTTATGTCCCACGTGGCCCCCTTAAAGATGCTGACTAACTCAGAGTTAGAGAGCTGAAGAGCAGGAAGGCTGTTATGTTAGACACCCAGGCACTGGAGCCTTTATACATTACATTTCTGGCTAACTAACTATATTATAAACATTTTTTTTATTTTGCACAGCCTATCTATTTATCCAGTTTTTATTATCTGTTCCTTTAAGAACATCTACAGGTTTGTATTGGGAGATGTATACAGATTGATTTTAAAAATGTATTACCAGGAAGCAAAAAAGAAGCAGCAGCATAAAAGCCATTCTTCTTCAGCAATTCTGTGAGGTCCAGGACAGTGCAGTTGGTTGTTCCCCAGTCATATAGCAATTCACATGTTGGACTTTTTCCCATTTGCACAGTTCCTTCAAATCTTCTTTAAAGTTCAAAAAGAAGAATGTTCAAAAGATTAACATAAAATAATCACCAAACAAGCTCTTTACAGTTTGAAAGACCTGTTATTTTTTGCAAACAGTAAAAAAAGTGAGTTCCTTTCTCTCCTTGTTGTAGGAGAATTAGTAGACCTCATAGTAGACCATGGACTTCTGGTAAAACTGATTCTAGTGTTTTGTGTGATTATACTAGAAGCTCAATTGAGCATAGACTAATATGAATGATGCAGAATTTCTCTTTTAAAGGGGTTGCTCACCTTCAAGTTAACTTTCAGTATGAGACAATTTTCAATTAGCTTTCATTTTTTATTATTTGTGATATTTCAGTTATTTACCTTTTTTATTCAGCAGCTCTCCAGTTTGCAATTTCATGTTGTTGCAAGGTAACCTTAGCAACCATGTATTGACGTGAATAAGAGACTGGAATATGAGAGGGCCTGAATACAAAGACAAGTAATAAATGTGTAGTCTTAAAGGAGAAGGAAAGGTTAAAACTAAGTAAGCCTTATCAGAAACGCCCATCTAAATATACCAGTAAACCCCCAAAGTAATGTTGCTCTGAGTCCCCTGTCAAAAGAAACACTGCATTTCTTTCCTTCTATTGTGTACTCATGGGCTTCTGTATCAGACTTCCTGCCTTCAGCTTAAACCTCATTGCCCTGGGCAAGAGCATGCTCAGTTTGCTCCTCTTCCCCCACCCCTCCCTTCTCTACTGTAATCTGAGCCCAGAGCAGGGAGAGACTCAGGCAGGAAGTGATGTCACACCACATTAATACTGCAGCTCCTATTCTAAACAAATAGAGAGTTTCTAGAGCTTTTTACTCAGGTATGGTAAAATATTCTACAGAATAAATATAGCATTCTAGCTTGCACTATTGCAGCTAATCTATTGGCAATTAAATGTCTCCGTAGCTTTCCTTCTCCTTTAAAGAACATTTGTTTTGGGATGGAGTCAGTGACCCACATTCAAAAGCTGGAAAGAGACAGAAGAAGAAGGCAAATAATAAAAAAAAAAACTATAAAAAATAAATAATGAAAACCAATTGAAGGGTTGCTTACAATTGGCCATTCTATAACATACTAAAAGGTAACATAAAGGTGAACCACCCCTTTAACAGCAACTTTACAATATACATTAATTAAAATGTTTCAGTGGTTTGTATTGCTCTGTACATCTCTCTGGTGGTGTACATTTTCTGCATTACTGGTTCTGTAAGTAGCAAGCTGATGAAAAGTCAGGAGGGGAATCGACTTCATAACCAGAGAACAGAAAGGGTTAAAAACACAGTTTCAACTGCAATGACACAACTTTGAAAATATTGAAATTTGTAATAATGTGTATTGGAAAACTGTTTAAAATTAGATTTTCTTTTTTTTCTGCAAAAAAAAAACAAAAACAGTTGTTAGGTGGAGATCCCTAAAATGATAACAATAATTGAGGAAAATAGAAAAGACAGTTTAATTTAGTCAGGTTATTATTTTTTTGACTTGTATTTACTGGCATGTATGCAATTCTCTGTTGAACTAGCAACATAAATGTGAGTGTATAAACAAGGTGAGGTTATTGCAGCTAATATTGTGTATTGGAAGTGTTGTGCACAGCTCACTAATTTGATAATGGTGTCCTCTGGAAACAAAACATTTAGCATATATAGAAAAATAAATATGAACTGTGTCAGTGATGATGCCAAATTAACTGTAAACAACCAAAGAAAAAAATATTATTAATGTTTTTAACTTAACTTGAAAACCAACACACATATAAAAATGCTCTTACCGTATATGAAATTGTGTGTATCTTGGTTCCCCAGACGGTTTCAGTATATTTACAGCTATTTTTTTCCATCCCTCCTGGGGATCAAGAAGGTCTGCTAGCTGCCTGTGCATTCCATGGCTAAGGTTTCGGACATAAGTAGATGGTGTTGTTGCTTTGCTCATGGTTTAAAACTGAAATGATATAAATACCTTTATTACAAATCAGAGGCATTTTAACTAAATTTATTGCAATATAATCTTATACAACTGGTAACAAATAAGAAATTTGAATTAACAAAAAGTTGAATGACTCTATCAAGTACAAAAAGTGAATTTTTGCATTCTGTTGCAGTCTATGCCTTCGATTTTCCAGAAACACCACTACAATTCATCATTCCCAAGTACATTCCTTCTCCAAACAATTCTGAGGTTACGACTGGTTCCTGTTCATATTTTTTTATAGGTAATCTTTATTATTTTCAAAACAATACAGAAAAAAAAACTAAAAGAAAAAAAATCAAAAAAAAAATCAATTCAACCAGAGAGAGAGAGAGAGAGAGAGAGAGAGAGAGAGAATATTGAAAGTTTCTGGGTCACATATGCACTTGAACGGATTACATAACCCAGTCTTGTATCTATTACAGCTTATAAAACACCAGTCTCTTTTCCTTACTTTTCCTTACAGGGACATAGCAAGAGGGTTCTCCATATTAACGACATCAGTGTTCTATACTAAGGGAGTAAAGCGTTTGTTAATAAGGTTATATGGTTAGCTAGATCGCCAAGGCCGCACCAGGGGCTCCAAACTTTGGTAAGGAGATCCTCTATTTTCATATGTTAGTTTATAAAGTAAGATCTCTCTATACCCATCTGGTACTACACGAGTACTGCTCCCTGTATGCAATAAACCTCTACCTTGATAAAGGACCTAGGAGTAGCCCCAAACGTTCCTGTAGTGCCCAGAAAATAATGCAATAAATGCATTCTTAATTTAAGGAAATTGAATGTAGTGCTGTTCCATATTGAATGCTGTTTATACCAGTGAAAGTGGCTAATGGAAACTTGCACTACGTCGGAAGTTTGACATTTGTTGTGCCGACTACTTGCTGCTGATCCAATAAACCTCTGGCATCCAGAAATTCTGACACCACTCTTTCCTCCATACAACATTGGGAACGCCTGGCTAATCTGAGTAGGAGCCAGAAATTCACGGTAAGTATGTTGCTAAATCTGTGTTGCTCATGCAGGCCCCCCGTAGGGTTAAATCCCTATGGAAACTTGCACTATGTCAGAAGTTTGACATTTGTTGTGCTGTCAACTTGCTGCTGAGCCAATAAACCTCTGGCATCCTGAAATCCTGATTGTGCAGTGTAAGAGGTGCAGATCCACAACACCACTCTTTCCTCCATACAACATTGCAAATGCCCAGCTAACCTGAGTAGTAGCCAAAGCACTGGTATAGGACAAGATAGTGCTACATTTACCTAAGACATTGCTTGTAGCTGAGGGCAAAAGACACAGCTCCATCAAGCTCAAATACCTGTCACCATTGAGTAAGAAGTAAACAGGAAGTGAGTGCCAGCAGGAAGCATACTCACCCGCTCAGATAGGTACTGCTGCTGCTGCCCTCCCACTCAGGTACTGACAGATACCTCAGCCACAGAGTACTGGGCAGCTAGGCGTCACAGTGCTGGAAGCAAACGCTTATACCCACACATACACCGCTACAAACGAACACTATTACTGCACTGTAACTTCTAATCCTCTGCGACATTTCCGCATCCTCTTTTTCTTGCACAAGACTGAAAACTCCAGTTGCCAGGAGGCACCCCAGGGCTCAGAGTTGGACACGCATGCGCAGTAACACCAATGTCAGTCCGCTGTTCTATACAGGAAGTTCAGGGAAGGGAAAATGCTTCCTTTTTGTTGTTACCAGTACTCGTCACTAGTCCGTTGCTAGCACAGGGCTGCTGCTGGAAGCACGTTGTTTCTAATGACACCCTGCATAAATAAATGAGACCTTAGTATGCACAGAGTGGAGGAGGTAACGCGCAATTCACAGTGTGAGAAAGCAGCCGACTGGGTGAGATTTGAGCAGTCTCAGCTGATCCGGGCAGTTTAGAGGAAGACAGAGCAGCAGCAGCACAGTCACAGCGTTTATATTAGAAGGTGAGAAGATCAGACACGCTACAGCTCCCATGTGGCTGAAAATGTCACCCCCTGTTAATGCCAACACTCTACATGCGACTTCTGTCTTAAACCAGTGCCGGGCCAGGTCTGTCAGTTGCTCCAGGCAACCCAGCTGGCCATTAGCAACTTCGGTCCCCGCAGCAGCTGTGCGTAATCGCGCGTAACCGAGGAGGCACGTGCGTAATCGCGCGTAACCGAGGGCGCGCGTGCGTAATCGTGCGTAACCGAGGACGCGCGTGCGTGGTCGTCTTCACAGAGCGTACCCACTTTTCTCAATGTGGTAACACTTGCCGGACTAGGGGTAGGCTGCATAGAAGGTAAATGCCTGGCGCCCCCAAGCTTTGCCCCCAAGGCACGTGCCTCTTGTGCCTATCCCTAGTTACGGCCCTGTCTTAGACTGACTGCAATTCTCACGCACAGAACTCTTACCGCAGTACAGCAAAGCCACCTGGTTCTACTGTTAGCTTTCTAAGATAGATCTGTCTTCTGTCAGGTCGCTTGCTGTACTACTCTGCGAGTTTTATTCCAACGCCTTCCCCAGCATAGCTTTCTCCTCTCTACCCTCTCCCTCCCTTTTTACTATTTCCCTTGTCAACATGATATTCTCTACTCTTTTTCCCCTCCCTCCTCCGCTTAACTTTCTCCACTTTTACCACTCTCTCCAAAGCATAACATTTCCACTCTACCTTCTTTTCCCCCTCCCTCCCTACTATTTTTCCTCTTCAACATGATCTTCTCTACTCATTCTCCCCAGAGGAAGCTTTTCAACTCTTTTACTTATTGTATTTTTTAAATGTACTTTTAGGTTTATAGATTTCTGAAATGGAAACACAGGGATTGTCTCCTGCTATTTTTGATTCTCTCTGCTATGTGAGTGATCATAGAGGATTTTTTGGAACAATCAAAAACTCTCCAGCTGATTTTGTGGTAACAGAAATTAATGTCTCTGGTCAATTAGTTACAGAAGTGCAAACAATAGAAAAATCTGAAAGAGACAGTCCACAAGACATTATTACAAAGCAAACCATAAACCCAAAAGATGCAAAACTTAAAGGAACAACATGTGAAGTTGCAGAGTTTGCCACTGATATTTTAGAAGCTGGAGGAAGACTGGCGCAAACATCTCCTGATGTTGTTGATAATTGTGAACTGGACCCCTGCTATTTGCTGTATCCTGTTGTGGATTTAGCTGTTCAAGAGTATTTAAACCAGTTTGCATGTAATGTAAGATCAGTTTGGAGTTCTCCAGTGGCAGAAAATAACTTAAACGAGCTTTCTTTGGGTTTATATCCCGACAAGGATGAGAGAGCTCTTATCCATAGTGCGGTGCGTCAGACATACCCCTTTCTTATAACCTTTACCAAAAGCTCTGAACTTTTTGTTAAACCTAACTTGGATTACCAGGAACTTTGTCAACTGACTTCTGAAAAGGAAGCAGATGCATTTTTTAAATTTTTGGATGCAAAGCTTGAGAATTCCAGATTTTCATTCAACCCAGATGACTGTAAAGAACATAGGACAGCTGTTCACCATTTTATCAGTAAGAAATTTGGGAAACTTGTAGAAGCGAAATCATTTTCGGAGAAAGACACTTATGGTTTACTGAAAGTTTGTATAACTGTTCGATTTCGAGAGAAAATTGGCTCATCCAGAAAAAGGAAGAGAACAGAGGGTACTGAGAAACAGGATGTATACACTGGTAAGTATAAACGGTAAACGCTACTAGTAGCTGGAATACAGTGAAAAGTAAAATGATACTGACACATTTCTGTAAATGCTAATTTAAATTTTTTTTGTACATTTTGCAGTTTCTTTGGTGTAAATTTTTTTTGTAAAACTTTTGAGTTTGATATTTGTTTTGAAGTGTTTCCTCTCTTCTAGCCAATAACTTTCTGTCTGTCAGCCTGATTGTGTGTGTCTGAAGTACTGGCAGGGTTGACATTTAATGACTTAAACAGAAACACATTAGGACTTTAATTTTATAGTTCTTAAAACTAGGTGTTTTGCTAAAAAAATAAATCAAAATGAGAATATGGGTAATGTGCCTAGTTGAAAAAATGTGAATTGAGCACATTGATAGCGATTACAAATATGTAAATATGCATAAGTGTCATTTCCTGAACACATGATTTTGGACAAATTAGGATTTTGATATTAATTTACCTTGTAGTTGAATGATATGTGATAAATGTATGCTGTGTTTGCCTAGCCATCTTTTACTGAACCATGGTTTTTGATGGCTGTCAAAGGCAGCTGTGCATTCACTTTTAATATGGTATTTCAAGCATATAAAGGTCGAGGCAGTCACTGAGGGTGATTGTGCTTAGCAGAACAATATTGAAATTTTTCAGATGACATTTTTGCTTAGCACTGAATTTTCCCTTGAAATTGACTTCCTATACTTTTTAAACTTTCGTTTTGCTATCATAGCCTGACCTATGTGCTAATCTTTAACTAAACTCAATAACCATTTATATGAAGAAGCTAGTTGGTGCTCCCGGCAGGTGTTTTTCCAAAACACATAATTGTGCCTGAAGTTCAGACATGCTAGTTTGCATATTCTTCCCATGTCTCTGTGGGTTTATTCCAGGTACTTCAGTTTCCTCCCACACACTTAAAACACACAGGCAGTTTAATTGGCTCCTAATAAAATGTAATATAGTGTGTGTGAATGTAAGAGGGACCTTAGATTGTAAGCTCCACCGGGGCAGGAACTGATGCCAATGATGTTATATGTTGGTTCTGTGTGCTGTGTCTCTGTAAAGCACTGCATAAATTTGGTAGCACTACATAAATAGCAGGACTAAGAAATAAAAAAGTTTAATAAATGTTCCATTTTGTCATTGATATTCAATGGATGAGGCAGGATTGGTTACTGAAATGGTAACAACCGAGGGTGTCCCGTAGTTATGCTAACCTACATTTTGTCTGCCGTATTTGCGTAGTACAGATATCCCTTATCTGGAAACCCATTATACAGAAAGCTCCAAATTACAGAAATTTCATCTCCCATAGAGCCCATTTTAAAGGAACGGTAAAAAAATGAAAGTGTTTTAAAGTAATAAAAATATAATGTAATGTTGCCCTGCACTGGTAAAACTGATGTGTTTGCTTCATAAACACTACTATTGTTTATATAAATGAGCTGCTGTGTAGCAATGGGGCAGCCATTTAAAAGAGAAAATGCTCAGGTTACACAGCAGATAGCAGATAAGCTCTGTAGAACATAATGGTGTTATCTGTTATCCACTATTTAACCTGTACCATATAGCTATTTTTAATTTCTGCCATTGCTAAACTGCAGGTTGTTTATATGAACTATAGTAGTATTTCTGAAGCAAACACATCAGTTTTACCAGTGCAGGGCAACAATACATAATATTTTCAATACTTTAAAACACTTTAATTTTTGGTGTTACTGTTCCTTTAAGCAGGTAATTATAATTATTAAAATAATTTCCTTTCTGTCTGTAATAATAAAACAGTATCTTGTAATTGATCCTAACTAAGCTGCATAAATCCATGTTGGTGACAAACAATGCTATCAAGGTAAGTTTGTTTAATACTTAAATCGTTTGTAGCAGTCTTAAGGTATGGTGATCCAAATTACAGAAAAATCCCTTAACCAGAAAGTACCAGGTCACAAGCATTCCAAATAATAAATCCTATACCTGTACCGCATGAAGTGACTCCCTTTGCAAGATGTACATGCCAGATTCACCATGCTATTCATTTAGTACAATGTTCATCTATAGATGCTTGTTTTGTCTACTTGTAATAATTATTTGTAATCACTTATTCTCTTTAGGCTTTACTCTTCAAAAAGACAATCTGGAGACACTGGAAGCCATAAGCTATTTGTCTTATTCACTCGGGGTGCTCCCTTCAGACTTCAGTTATGCTGGAATCAAAGATAAGAAAGCAATTACGTATCAAGCCATGATAGTTAAAAAGGTAACTCCAGAAAGGTATGTAATTATTTATTATGTATTTTGTCATAATACCTCATTAAAACTGTGTTTATGGCTTTTCAAAGTATTGCATTTTTTGACAATTCATTAAACCAATATCTTCTGCAAAAAAACACAAATATTCTTTAAAGACCATTAACTTTTTATGTTGTAGGTTAAAGCAAATAGAGGCCATCAGTGAGAAAAAAGGAATGACGATACATAACATACACCCAGTAAAAAAACACCTGCATCTTGGGCAATTGAGCGGAAATCATTTCAGCATTATTGTGAGGGACATACAAAACCAAAATGATGGTTCATCAGTATGCATTCAGGAAAGAATTGAAGAGGCAGTTTACAATATAAAGGTAGTGTTGCTAGTGTAATCACAGTTGGTGGGACTACTATCTAAGGTCCCAGTGGGGACTTTACATACGAATGACATGATTATAAACGTAATATTTGAAAATAAGACCGTTGGTTTTAGTTTTGATTTATTTTTTGTATACATTGTATTTTCATGCAAAGGGCAGATAGAAGGTAGCTTTGTTGAAAAGTGGTGTTGTTCATATGTATCCAACGTTTCTGTCCTCATTAGGACCTTGGTAAAGGTCCTAATGAGCACTAATGCATTGAACACAGATGCTATGTGCATAAATTTTTTTTTATTTATCTAGAGTGTGCTGGTCCTACCTGCCAAACTGTACATATTTATGACCATGCACCTCAAATAAAAAGCAGCAACAGTGTGCTGACACAGAATATAGACTGATATATCACTATACAAGTCTAATTAGTAATTAATTCAGGTTCAAATTGCACTGCAGCTCCAAACACTGTGCAATTTATATCAGCTAAGATGGTGAGTTTCTGTGCACAACTTTGAATGCCTGAATTATTACTGTTATAGATATGATGAACCTTTAGGCTGGTGGAATAACTTAAGTTTATACAGGTATGGGATCCATTATCCGGAAACCCATTATCCAGAAATCTCTGAATTAAAGAAAGTCCATCTCCCATATTATCCAAATAATACACATTTTTAAAAAATATTTCCATTTTCTATGTTATAATAAAATAGTACATTGTACTTGATCCCAACTACAATATAATTAATCCTTATTGGAAGCAGAACCATTCAATTGGGTTTATTTCATGTTTACATGAATTTCTAGTAGATTTAATGTATGAAGATCCAAATTATGGAAAGTTCCATTATCTGGAAAACCCCTGGTCCTGAGCGTTCTGGATAACGTTCCAATACCTGTAATATACAGCATTTTTAGCCATGTTAATTTTTAGAGTTTAGGTCTCCTTTAAATTTCACTGATGTTTAAAATGACTGAAACTTGTTATCTTGAAGCAATTCCTTGTATTTTGCACCATCCATTCTCCATTCTATTTCAACAAGATTGTTTTGTATCTTTGCCATATGACTCTAAATAAGTGATAATTGTACACTCACTACAAGGGCCAATAGAGAATATGCAAAAAAAAAAGTGGCAGAATATTTTTTATCACAAATACCCGTGTTTATACCAGTCATACACTTTTGGTTGGTGTGGGTATCTATCTGTGTGCTACGAACTTTTGCCAGGGAGCCACATGGGTATTCGGTCTATGTTTACTAATGTAACCTGCTCCATTTAAGCTAGTTCACTGTGATTGGCTCCAGCACAAAGAATCTCTGTGCAGTGAAATGCCTGTATGTTTGCTGTAACATACTGTATTGCACAGTACACTTTGCAATATCTTAATTCATCTAACTTGATTTTGTTTTGTAAGGTAAACAGGGGCAATTGTAAAAGTAGTTTTTAACTATGTAGTTTCTCTGTTGTTAATTTGATATATTTTACACTTGTTCATGACTGATGTTTTACATTTATGCATAGTTGTAAATACCCATGTACCTAGCCATTGTAATAAGGCTGTTTCACACATTTTCAGACAAAAGGCTTCCTCAACTACTATGGACCGCAAAGATTTGGAAAGGGGCAGAATTGCCAGTCACATGATATTGGTTTAGCTCTGCTTAAGGAAGAAATGGTAGGTATAATGAAAATAGGGGATCTGAATAGTAGCCTGTGTAATTCTTAAGGTAATTGCACAATGACAAGGATTATGAGAGTTCTTAATAACATGAAAAAAATAGCATAACATTGTATTAATATTTTACGGTAGATTGGAATTATTTTACTTACAAAGGTGTAGTAAAACAAAGTGCAAAGAGAAAATATTAATGTAATATGTAAATTCCTTTTGAACCAGATCAGTTAGGTCATCATATGCCAACTGTAATGACAAAAGCCAACCAGCACATACGGAAATGCTTCACAACTGAAAATTTTCTATGAAAACGCTTGGTTAGGGTTAAGCATTACCATATGTCATAACAAGCAGTTAAGGAGCACCACATTGTTAGACACTGTTTTGTGATTGTAATCACTAACCTCGGACCCTGGCACACCCTTTGCTGAAAATCACACTAGCCTCGTATACTGGCACCTTGAGCATTGTTAATGCACAATAGAGTAAATTGGGAACTTTTTCTCAGCTGCGCCCCAGGGCAGCCACAAGGGATCCCTGCTGAAGAGGGAAGATGGCTGAGAGACGATCAGTACAACAGTATCCCAGGCCAGTGTGTGTCATAGTAAAGAGAAGCGCTGGCCAAGGCACTAAGGTTAGCAATTATATTGACTCGGGCATTCTTAACAAATTGGCACCATGTTATATGTTTGTAGAAAACCTAACAGAATGGTAATAACCTTGCTTATTAAGGTTCTGTCTAGCAGGCGTATAAGTTGTAAAGGTTCATAGGTAAATACTATTATGCAGAGTCGTGGAGTTGGAATCAATTTTTGATTCACAAAAATGTACCAACTCCTAATAACGTTAAAGGGGTTGTTCACCTTTAAATCAACTTTTAGTATGATGTAGAAAGGGATATTCTGAGACAATTTGCAATATGTTTTCATGTTGTATTATTTTTGGGTTTTGCGTTATTTAGCTTTTTATTCAGCAGCAATGCAGTTTGCCGTTTCAACAATTTGGTTGCCAGGGTCCAAATTACCCCAGTAACCATGCATTGATTTGAATAAGAGACTGGAGTATGAATGGAAGAGGCCCGAATAGAAAGATGAGTAATAAAAAGTAGCAATAACAATAAGTTTGCATCTTTACAGAGCATTTGGTTTTTTTAGATGGGGTCCCCATATAAAAGCTGGAAAGAGTTAGAAGAAGAAGAAGGCAAATAATTCAAAAACTATAACAAAAAAATGAAGGCCATTTGAAAATTTGCTTAGAATTAGCCATTCTATAAAATACTAAAAGTTACAACCCCTTTAAAAAGAAGCACTAAAAATAATCAAATCAGATTTACGAGCTATGAAGGAGGATATGACAGAAGCAATTCTGTTTTTAAGAACAATACTAGCTAATTTTGGATTGTATCTTACAGCTATTCTACAGTCATATGCCAGGTTCAATTAATATATACATTGTTTTACGTTTTCCAATTATTTTTTGTTTATGTAGTTTAACTTCGATTTTGTTCTAGAATTACGAAAGGTTGTGGTTTATAATTTTTGATATATGTGTACTTAAAGGGATACTGTCATGGAAAATAATGTTTTTTTCAAAAGGCATCAGTTAATATTGCTGCTTTAGCAGAATTCTGCACTGAAAGCCATTCCTCAAAAGAGCAAACAGATTTTTTTAGATAACATTTTAAAATCCGACCTGGGGCTAGACATTTTTTCAGTTTTCCAGCTGCCTCCAGTCATGTGACTTAAACTTCATTCACTTTGTACTGCAAGTTGGAGTGATGTCACCCCTCCCTCCCCAGCAGCCTAACAACAGAGCAATGGAAAAATAACCAGATAACAGCACCCTAACACAAAATAACAGCTTCCTGGTAGATCTAAGAACAACACTCAATAGTAAAAATCCATGTCCCGCTCTGACACATTCAGTTAAATTGAGTAGGAGAAACAACAGCCTGTCAAAAAGCTGTTCAATCCTAAGGTTCTGACCAGGCAAAATGACCTGAGATGGCTGCCTACACACCATTATTACAACTAAAAAAAAATACACTTGCTGGTTCAGGAATGAAGTTTTAAATGATTGTGAATTATTTGCAGTGTAAACAGTGTAATTTAAAAATAAAAACTACATCAAAAAATCATGACAGAATCCCTTTTAACTTATTTCAGTCAACATGAAAATTACATTAAGAACAATAACACCAAAAATTGAAAGTGCTCTAAAGTAATTTCCATATAATATACTGTTAGCATGCACTGGTAAAAACTATGTGTGTGTTTCAGAAAGACTACTATAGTTTATATAAACAATTCAAGCTGCTGTGCCTTTTATCCAGCTTGAATGGCTGTCCCCATGGCTGCACAGCAGCTTATTTATATAAATTATACTAGTCTTTGTGAAGCAAACACACAGCTTTTACCAGTGCAAAACAACCGTACATTACAGTTTAATTACTTTAATACACTTTCATTTTTTGGTGTTACTGTTCCTTTAAAAAAACAGGAGTATGGGGTACCATAAAATGAGGGGTTGAAGGATTTATGTACCGACTCCACAGCCCTGCTTTTATGATTGTTTGCGTGCAGGTATGTTCATTCTGAAACCATGCTAAAGTATGTCTGCTAAAGTACTTTTTAATTATAGGAGAAGGCTGTAAAATTGCTACTCAATCCGGATTCATTTGAAGATCCTGTTAATAATGCAAAACAGTACTTTATTGAGACTGGTCAGTATCACCTCTAATTCTGGATTACTGCTTGCTTATTTTGCAGTTCTACCTGCTTGACACACAAGCCTGAACAGTTCATGTGGCAGTCTAGAGTAGTGCTGAGCAGTGTATTGAGATGTTATCATGAGAGTGAATCAGTGAAGTAGGAGGATATTTCGAGGGGTATTGAAGTTGCTTTTGAGGCTGCGTATTAGGTTGGTAAACATATGTTATGGAGTAGGTTATTTGTAGGTTATCACTAAACATAAGTAGACATATACTAGGAGTATGTAAATTTAATTCTAAACTCCCATTTTTATGATTTCATGTCTAACAATGAAATAAGCAAGAAGGCAGTAGTCAGCTGTATTATTAACATCCCGTTCCAGGTCCATTTAGTGCAAGTCCACTGATGTAAGTGTGCTACAAAAATAAAATTAAGTACACAAAACTTTGAGGAAACCCAAGCATAGAGTCTAAAATATGTTTATTAAACAGTAAGTAGGAATTCTATCAATAAAGCTAACTGCCTACATATAGGTTTATTTTAATGGGTTATGTTGAAATCTATGGTGGAGCACAAAACTGCTAAAGAAGAATCCAAGCCTCCAAAGTTGTAATGAATGTGTAAAGGCTTGATGGGAAGCATGTTACTGTAGAATGTGTTTTGTATGTGACTGAGCATACAGCATCAAGCTAAACTATATAAACTATTACAGTGCTTTTAAAATGTTTTATAATAACATCCTATGGGGGGAATGTAATAAAAGTCGGTAACGGTAAAAATATTCGCAAAGCGAAAAGTTATGCCTCTGTGCAAACAAATTTGCCTTTGTGCGAATTTAATATAGCTCTTGAGAATCCGGAAACTGTTTAGAGACCACTTCCGACAGTGGAAGAAGGTTTGCGAATTTTATAGTTTGCACCAGTGCGCAGTGACTGTAATAAAACTTCTTACTGAAAAAGTTGTTACGTTTGCTCTAAAAGACTACGACACCTTCAATTAAAATTCGCAATGTAATAACAGTTTAAGGAAGAGTATTACATTGCGAAATGAGGCTTTTTTTTCATTCTTATTTGTGCTAATTGTTTTGCTCTTTGCAACTTTTATTATATTCCCCCATATCTGTCTACACAATTTACAAAGACTGAGTGTTGTTAAGCTGCGCAGTCTAGCAGCCTAAGGGCAGTGGCCAACTGTGGGCGACAAAGCTCCCGAAAATGCCTCTCCATTTGAAATAATTGAAATCGCTGGTGGTATGACTAACATATCGCTAAATCACCCCAAAGTTCCCTCTAGAGGCAACTTCAGGCAATATAGCTCATAAATATTCACGGGTGAGAAATTTCCCTGTCGGCTACTACCCTTAAAGGAGATCTAAACCCTTGCCCCCCTCCATTGCCCGCTCCACTGCCTCCCCCCCCCCCCCCGTTCCAATCTCCCTCCCTTCAACATCTATTGTGAGAAGTCGATCTGTATCCTGACCTGCTATAAATCAGGAGTTGCGCATCGGGGTTCAAAAGCCCCATCTTCTGTCTGTCTCCAGAAGAAGGAGTCTATCTGTCTGATCCTCTTCTTTTAGAGCCGCGGCATGAATCTTGGCGGAGCATGCCTAGTAGAAGCTGATTCAGGACATAAATTGAACTGCGCGTTGAACTACTGTATTGGTGATAAGGAAATCAAACCCAGGCAGGAGCCAGCATAGTTATACCCCTGTAGAATGTTGCAAATTATTTTTATGGTATAGCAGCCCTTTATGAATGTATTAGGCAGACAAAATGAATAATCATTATTATTATACGCACATAAGGGTAATTCAGTTATTATTCATATATTTTGTTTTAGAGGATGCAAAAGGAACTCTTGCTCTAATGCCACATTACAAGATCCGCGAGAGAATGTTGCTTCGAGCAATAAACCGATTTGGAATGAATAATGAAGGATGTGTCCGTGCATGGCTCAGCCTTCCACATTCAATTCGCATCTTCTATATCCATGCATTTTGCAGTAAAGTTTGGAATGAAGCGGCATCTTACAGGTTTACACTGTATGGACTGAAGGTTGTGCAAGGAGATTTGGTAGTCTGTCATGAGACTGCTAATGAGAATTCACCAGTAAGTTCTTTTGTAAAGCATTTGCTCAGTGTGTGTGTATGTATGTGATTAAGGATCCTTGATAAAGAGGGACCAACATCTCAAATACAGCAGGTAAAAACAAGTGTTTATCAAGACTAGAGTGATTGTCCTTTCTATTGTTGCAATACACAATTTTGATATTGCACCCACTAGATAATAAAGTAAATGTGTGGACACTATCTCTGTTTAATTTTACTATTTATTTATTTCACGAGGACCTAGACTCACAATTTTTTTTTATGTTGTTTTGTTGTATTATACTGAGAGTAAAGGTATATTGTTGTTGTAAATGTGCAAAACATAAAGAAAATAAGGTGAATGATGTAAAGTTCCTACTGGGTATTTTCAAGTCACAGTCTACAGGTAGGACATTATTTAGCTTTTTTAAAACCATTAAGCAGGGGTGCAATGAGGCTGTGACCACAAAATACATATAGACAAATACAAGAGTCCTCTGCACTCAACCCATTATCAATATATTTAAGACAGAGATGCCTTACCCTTTAAACAAAACAGGGATTGTTTGTCCATATATTGCAATATATTTAAGCTGGCCAACTACGTCAAAGTCATCCCATATCTGGCCAGTCCTATGCTCAATTTTCATCTGATTCATTAAGAATTCTATTGCTTTATTATACATTTTACAAAGGGACTAGGTTTTACCTGCAACTTACTAGCTGCTTTCAAAGTTGGGTTGAGTGCAGAGGACTATTGTATTTGTCTAATATATATATATATATATATATATATATATATGTATATATATATGTGTGTATATATATATATATATATATGTATATATATATATATGTATATGTATATATATGTGTATATATATATATATATATATATATATATGTGTGTGTGTGTGTGTATATATATATATATATATATATATATATATATATATATATATATATATATATATATATATATATATATATATATATATATACACAAACACATTATCTGTGTTTAAAATATCCACATTAAATGCCTCTATTTGTAATTGTCTTAAGCAGGTTCATATTGTTACGGCAGAAGAAGAGGAGTCCAGTGCATACACTATAAATCAGGTAAGAAATATATTTTTGACTGAACTGAAGAATCAGTAAAAAATGGTTCCCATCCACAAAGTTTCAAATGGTAATAGTGATGCAGAAGCTCCCTAAACAGTTGATATGGCTTCAAGTCAAGCAATAAAAGACAAAATTGGAGCCACATATACAAAATGCAGTTGAAATGGTTCTTTACATACCTATATGGTCACTGAGTTTATTACACAAATATGGAAGCCCCCTTATTATGGAATATGGAGGACCAGATAGGTAATGGTAATGCATAGGGCAAATAAGTTCACTGCAAAATTATAAATAACCTACAAAGACATATGTTAAATGTTAAAACATGGTTTAATATCTGATAGCAGTATCTCATTAAAGCACACTTGCATGATGTGTATTGTCAGGTTTCCCTTATTTCACGAGTCCGCACCAAGTTCAGTTAAGCTCCATCCAGTCCATGCTTTTATCCGCATCCAACATTTCCATTTAAGCTGTGGGAAGGTATATATGATATACATATACATACATATAAACATTGCACTCTTCATTTGCATTTCTAAATGTTGGTAAACACTGAGTTTAATGATAAAATGTTAGATGTAGAGCTTTTCTGTGAGTATTAAAATAAATCCGTTTTTATTGTTTAAATAAAGGGGAATTTTGAATATTAGAGAGTTTATCAACCCAAAAATGAGATGGCCCTTTGGCAATGAAAATTCTTGCCCTTTGTCCCTATAATTCTTGTCTTGTTCAGAGCTTTCCCAGAATCTGATTTCAGTGTACTCTGGGCTGCCGAATACCAAAGCTCTTGTCAGCACAATTAACACATACTTCTGATGTCACCAGCAGCCTTAAGCATAATTTACTTTATATAGGCTACTCCTTTGTATAGATTTAGGTACCCTTTAAAAACACAGTTGTATGTAATTGTGTTGATTTTACATTTTTCATAAATATATTCCACATTTAATTGTTTACATTTTTTCCCCTAAAGGTTGTCCTTCCTATGCCTGGTTACAGTATTAAATATCCTGCCAATGAGATTGGACAATGGTACAGTGAAACTCTTGCCAAGGTTGGGTTGCAGTCATGCACATTTCGAGTAGGCAGCTTACAGCTAAATGTGCCTGGATGCTATAGACACATTTTAAAATATCCTCACAATCTATTTTATAAACTGACTTTTGAAAATCAAGCAAAAAAAACTGAAAATAATGCAGATGCTGGAGCCACACTAAAGCCAGTGTTACTAGTGGAATTTGAACTTGACTCTTCTTGTTATGCAACAATTTGTCTCAGAGAGATGATGAAATGTAACTTTTAAGTTTTCATACAGAAAATAAAATCTAAAAACAAAACACGTCATGTGTTTTTTGTTTCCCTCTATGTTTGGTATGGTTTAAATTCAGTTCAGCTACAGTGCATCCAGTGTGGAAAATAAATTGTTAAATCTGAAAGGCTCAGAAAAGAAAAAAATTTACAAAGGGGGAACTTCTGAAAAAGATGGAGGTTAAAATATGGTATAATGAGGTTGCAAAAGAAAGTTGAATAAGTTGGAATATGTTGCAGAGAAAGAAGTCCTGCACTATGTCCAAAATACAATGTGAAAAACATCTTAAAGAAGTTGCTCTGAATCAGATGTTTTCTTTCATTGTTCTAACTGCAGTAAACCTATAAACTCCTGTCTGGGTGCTATGTTTACAGGACTAGTTCAAAACTTGGCTTCACTATATTTACCACCATTCATAATTTGCTTTATTCGACTGTAAATGCCAACTGCCTTTCATGTGCATTGCCACAAACCCGTGTTATTATGTACTACAATTTATATTAAACAAATATGTAATGGAGATTATAGATAATTACCATCAGATTTAATTTTATTAACATTATTCTGTTTCGTATATTTTTTTTCAGACACTAGGTGGCTGTATAGACCTCAGAAAGGCACAGAACAGCAGAGTTTAAATTCAAATACAGATGTTTCACTATGAAGTTGCAGAATGAAATAAATATGCTTTAAATTTTATTAAAGATTTGTACTTCATAAAACTACAGATGTAAGCAAATGCATTATGAAATAGTCATAAATATGCAGATGAAACTTATCATTTTACCATGTATAAGATTGTAAAGACATTGTGCACACATAAAAGATCCTAACTAAAGTTACAGTTTGTCTTTAAAATGAATGGTGTTCATTGTTCCAAACTCCTTTAGAGGGGCAGGCAGGGAAGATTTTAGGTCAAGTTTGAAAAAGCTAAAACAATTTAGGGCAAATCTCTGCCCTAAATAGTGTTCTGGTACATATAATTGATATATTTATATTAAGTAAGGATGGAATCCGTTACCGGATGTCAAAGAGTTCCTTCAGTCTGTTCAGCTACTGACAATTAAAACTCATAAGTAAAACACAGTAGAAAACTCCCAGGATCTATTACTCTTTAAACGCAAATGGTAAAATACTTGACATTTTATTCATTCGTGTTTAAAAACTTCAATATGACAGTATTTTAATTTAAAAAAAAAGCAGTTAAACCTCAAACCCTTTATATTTTTTAAAATGTATCAAAATATTTTCCATTTTTACCATTTGCTTTTTAAGAGAAAGCTCCTGGGAGTTTTCTACAATTTTTTTCTTTTGTATTTGTTTACTGTGCCTAAAAGAAACTCTTTCATGCTCTTTGTTAACCCAAGCACAGGCATTTTAGAAAAACCTACAGTTAGAGTAACAACCCTCCACAACCCAACCTATTTATCATGCTGTGTAAAAAGTGGAGTGAAGCATATCCGGTGATGTTGCCCAGAGCAACCAATCAGCAATTTGATTTCAACAGTTAGAAAACGAAAGCAACCATTAAAGGAATTGTCACAAGAAATATAAAATGGAAAGAGTGTTAAAGATATGCTGCAATAAAACCAGATGTTATGGCAAGTCTGTGTGTGGCTTCTATCATAGATATGAATTGGTCTAAAATAAAAACAGGCACATGAATCCTGGATATGATTTATTTAGTTGCATTCATGTTTTTTGGGAATGTATCAGCTGAGCTGAAGAATAGCAACATCTGTAATCCACATGAAGTAGTTAAAAAAGTGTCTCCCAGAAAAAAAATGATGCAGAAATATTTAGAATTCAAAAGAGTTGACAAATATCAAGCACTACTATTTATTTATAGCACCCCAATGCATATGGGTAAGTATGATTTGATGCTATTTGGCCAATGGAAATTATCATTACCAAGAGCACTGTTTTTAACAAAGTTTACAAATCAACAAGGAGATGAATAAGCGTTAAGGGTAAGGCAGAGCTAAATAAACCGCAAACTGAAATGTAAATAACACAATTAATTAGTGTAAAGCATGGAATTGGATTACAAAATGAGGGTCATTATTGATGATTATTTATGATCATAATGGGTTTTGCTGTCAATGCAAAAAAGACCTTAGTATTGAAAGAATCACTCACATCTACATGATTCTTTTCATCTGGGCATCTGTATTGTAAGGACGCCTGATGCAATATAGGAGTCATTTCATGATGTCTGGTGCTTTTCCAGCCTCTTTCCTCTCACTGTGCACAGTCTAGTGATAGTTTCACCCTTTTTTGAGACCCCTGCCTGTGCTCTGTGTTTAACATTCTTGTTGAGCAGTGAGTGGTGCATGGCTCTGATAGGCTTGAGAACAGAAATAAACACTATCTCAGAACTGTCAGAGCCTCACCCACCCTAAAGATAATGTACAGTGCAGCCATAAGACTAAAAATTAATAGAGTCTGGCAGTAGCACGTTGTCCCTGGGCTTTCAGGTGTACAAATCACATAATTTTTAAGCATTCCAAGTTTAACCTATAGATGCCAGGCTTACACTGTTATATTGCTTCATAACCATTTTCTCTGTTTATTATTTGTACTTTCCAGCTACCCTTAGGTCTGTCATGTGGTGTATGGCAACAAAACATACAATTTGTTAGAGGTTGCTTCCTATTATTAAGTCTGTGGGAGACTTCTTTCACCATGTATTGTACTTAAGATGGTGTCCTGGTATTGGACAAATAAAAAGAAGCATTTTATATGACCCTTATAATAACAGTAAAAAGACAGTATTAAAATGATACCAAAAAACAAAGTAATTGCTAATTCTGATAACTCGGATAATGAACTGAAAAGGACATACAGCCATTTAATGTGAGATCTGAATAAAACATACTTAACTAATTTAAAGAATTACATTTGATTACCAAATGGGTGTAATTTGTAATATGCCTTTAAAATCATATTAGGTTTTATAGTCAAGCCAAACAAAGCTAGAAGTCACTAACTCTTAAAAGCCTCACGCACATAGGATTATTTTGATTTGGGCATCTGTGTTGAATAGAACTCAACCTAATGAATGTTAATGTGATAATGATATGTTCCTATATTACATAGGAATCTTGCCAATTTCCTCTAAATCTTAGCCTTGTCCTTTTAAATTTAAGCCTCCTTCCCCTCTCCACAACCTGGGGATATTTTGTCTCTGTTCACATAGACTATTGCCTGTTTACACCAAAAGATGTGCGGCATAGTCTGAAAAAGACAGAGGTCGGGGCATGTACAGGAAGTCAGAAGAATGGCTTGAGATCAGGTTAGGCACGGTTTTTGCAGAGTCAGCATGACCACAAAAGACCAGACAGCAGTCAAACAAAGTTCTAGATCAGGCTGGGACAACCACAAAAAAAATGTTTTGGTGGCAAGATGTACAACAGCAAATACACAAAGTAATGAATGCAAAAAGATGCTCATGAATAGTTGCACTAATGGAAACCTGGGGCAATGACCATGCACTATGTTGACAATAATGATGAAATGCAACACTGTAACATTACACATACATGCTTTATTAAACACCTTTTTATACATATTGAATGCATACAGATTTTTTCTGAATCTGGATTATATGTATTTTTTACATAAACCGTTTTAGCCCTATAAACCTTTTTATTGCTTCAGGTTTCTCTTCAAATTATAAATAAGAGTATACAGGTATGGGATCAGTTAACCAGAAACTCGTTATCCAGAAAGTTCCTAATTATGAAAAGGCTTTCTCCCATAGACTCCATTTTATCCAAATAATCCAAATTTTTAAAAATGATTAAGTTTTCTCTGTAATAATAAAACAGCACACAGTACTTGATCTAAACTAAGATATAATTAATCCTTATTTGAAGCAAAACCAGCCTATTGGGATTATTTAATGCTTAAATTATTTTCTAGTAGATGTAAGGTATGAAAATCCAAATTACGGAAAGATCTGTTATCTGGAAAACCCCAGGCCCAAAGCATTCTGGATAATTGGTCCTGAACTATTATATAATGGATGGCAGTCTTTAAAACTCACATTTTATTCACAGCAGTGATCAATAGTGATGGGCGAATTTGGGGCTTTTCGATTTGCCGGAAAATTTGTGAATTTCCTGCGAAATGGTGAAATTTGCCAAAGAATGTGTTTCAGTTGTCCTCATTTCTGCTGTGGACTCGGGTAAATCTTCTTGGAGAGAGATGGAAAAAAAGTGCTAGTAATTATGGATGGAGTTGTGGATAGAACAATGGCCATTTAGCATTTTATGTAAAAACTGTTTTAAAATGCATATTAGTGTCACAAAGAATGAATAATAGTACAGAGAGTAAATAATTACTTCATTATTCAGCCCAGCTGAATTAATACCGGGTAGTTTTGCAAAGCCCATTATCCCAAACACTATGAATACCAAAGTACTGTCCAGTATGCATGAACTTATGCTCAGTATATCAGTGAGCACTGTCTTTAGAACATTCCAGTCCTCCACAGGCATGTTCTATTTCTATCTCTTATTCTGATCAAGTGTTTGGTGCATGAATCACTGGTGGCATGACAGTCTGTAGGACATTATGGTCCATGAGTATTAAACTTGTTCCAATCAACCTGTGGTTAAAAGCAACAATTCAATACACTCACAGGGCAAGAAGGGCATTTTCCCTGATGGACTGATTAGGGAAAACGTATATAAGTACAAAATACATATTCTATTGTAGAATTGTAGAAGAAGCAGTACACTTAACTTTCTAAACAGTTCAGTTATAACTACTAAAACATCATTTTTGAATACTACACAATTAATGATCTTTTTTAATTGCTTTCTATTTTATGCTTTAATAATAACACATTAATTTACATAAACTAACAATTTTGTACATTAGTTGATCAATTGCTTAGAAGTTATAGGCACTTCATGCCCTGCTGACCATGCTCCCAGATCTTTACTCAGGTCTTTTACACAGCAATTGTTAAAATTGATATTATTATTATTTATAATTAGTATGTATTTGTAGTATGCCAACATATTGAGCAGCATTGTAAAATAAATGTGTTTATACAAAGAAATCATGTGAATTAAATACATAGAACATACATAATTACATACATAACGACCAGTACCGGTACAAAAGGAGAGGAAGGCCCTGTAAAATCTAAAAGGGGAATAGAATCAGATGCTAGGTGTGGGAGTGGGCAAGATCAGACATAAGCAAGGTGAAAGATGTAGCCTATGCTAGCTAAAGAGAATGAGGGTAGGCTTCTAGTCTATTTTAAAAGATCTTTTGAAAGCAGAAAGGTTGGGAGAAAGTCAGACAGAAGGTGGGAGAGAATTCCAGAGGAGGGGTGTAGCCCTTGCAAAGTCCTGAATGTGAGCATGTGAGGAGTAACTGAGAAAAGAGTTGAGGAGCAGGTCAGTAGAGGAGCGTAGTAAGTGGTTGAGTGAGTATTAAGAGATAAGTTCAGAAATGTAGGGTGGAGCAGAGTTATGAAGTGCTTTGAATGTCAGGGTCATTAGTTTGAATTTCATTCACTAGCCAGTGCAGGGATTGGCAGCGGAGGAGCAGTTGAAGAGGTGTATAAGCCTGGCGGCAGTGTTCATTATGGACTGAAGAGGTGACAGTCTCTGTCAGTAAAGTCCAATTAATAGAGAGTTTAGACGTGATATGGTAAGAGACTAAATAAGAATTTTGGGTGATAAATGATTGTATTTTGAACATGTTTCTTAGGTGAAAGTGACATTATTTAATAAGTGACTGTATATGAGGCGTGAAGGACAGGGCAGAATCTAGGATAACTTATTTAAATCAAATTGGGAGCAGAAGTAGTAAATACTATTAGTAAGCATGTTGGAGACCTCTAGTGACCAAAAAGAGGCAAAACCACAATCTCAATAATTTCTCCAAAACATGCTATTCAATAAAAAAATATATTTTATTCACATCAGTAGTTAAAAAACATGTATAGTAATCCCTCTAACGCCTAACGCGTTTCATGCTTACCCAGCACTGCCTATGACTAAGTGCTGGGTAAGCATGAAACGCGTTAGGCGTTAGAGGGATTACTATACATGTTTTTTAACTACTGATGTGAATAAAATATATTTTTTTATTGAATAGCATGTTTTGGAGAAATTATTGAGATTTTAGAATCTAGGATAACCCCAAGGCACTGGGCCTGTATTTAAAACCAACATCTGCTTTAACTTTACAGCTGCCATTATTTTGCACATAGAATTCACTAAAATGAGTACGATTCTACAGTCACAGTGTCACGTTATTTCTGAACAGTCCAAAAAGAAGAAAAAATTCCACTGAATGGAAATGAATGAAGAAATGAATGCACAGAGGGAATTCTCTGTTGATGGAAAGATTTATTAATGATTATTGTCTGCCAACAACTGTGAGTCTTGAATGTTATGAGACAAAGAACTTGTGTCATTGCTCCCTTGTCGCATTTCATTGTATATGCCATGAGGCTCAAAAGTTGCTGAGCTGCCCAGAACCTACATTAGCTATGTATCAAGCCAATTATGCTTTTTAGGCAGTTTACAGTTTTACAGTAAAAACTGTAAATAAAATATAGATTTTTATTAAGCTGAATTGTCAGACCTATTGTTTAAATGTTTTTCAGCAAAACATAATCAACATTATCTTTAAAAGTAACCTATAGAATATATTTTACATGAAACTCTTTATTAATATAAAGCAGTGTTTTAAATATGCCTTACATGTTATATTTTTATGGCAATTAACAATTTTTAGGGGAATAGTTTCCATGTAAGTTATATATGTTAAACATTTATATGCAACTTCTCAGTCTTGCTGCTATGCCTCTGCTTACGTTACTTAGAGCTGCTTTTTTGTTGTTTTTAATGACCATTATTGTGACTTTATTTTTCTATTCTGGCCATTTTGATATGTCTTCCATTTGTCTACCCATTTCTTGGTAGCTAAGGTGATTATAGCAACCTGCAAAATCATGAAAAATATAACAAATAATATTAATTAACTATTTGGCTCTTAGAAAGAGCTGATCTGTGACTAAATCTAAAGTGGTAACTTTGTTTTTCTCTGCTTTCAAACTTGAAAGAAATATAAAGAATATTAAAACATTTTTTGCATTATAGTTAAATTAAATTAGTTAAGCAGGGCCCTTGACCAGGTGGCCAGCTATTAGCTCCCTCGTCACCACCCCCCTGGACAGGGCCAACAAGTAAAATGGGGCCCCAAAGAAAAATTCCTTACACACGGTCACATCTTGGATCCACCTGACCAGGCTCCATAATGTCAAACTCCCCACATGTCCTGTGTCTCTTGGAGCCCCACTCAATCAACCATTGTTTTTGTAGACTGGACTGGAAATCAAGTGTAACATACTGGCCAAATGAGAACCCTACCTTTCCTCTCTCAGTCTGACATTTTATTCTCTTATTCTTTCTTGGTTGGTGTGCTCTCTGTGCCTCAACCTCACTTTTCCTACAAGAGCCTCTTCTTCTCTCTCTTCCCAATCTTGCCCATTCTATTCTGATTAAATTACATGTATTCAAAGTAAATATTTCTGTGGTGATACAGAACAAGAGAGAGAACAAGAGAACCACAGAGGCAGAAGAAATGTCCCCTGCCATATGTTCCACTTCTGATTCAAATGGACACTGAACTCACCCATGTTATAAATGGGTATTTGTTATTTCTTCACCACTCCTCTGCAACTTTGTGTAATGGTGCTTAGAGGTATTTTCTTTAGTAAAGCATTAACTCTGTGTATCACTAAGAACATATGTAATGAAGGGTGGGAGCCATTTAGAAAACAGGAGAAATGTGCATTCAAACATCTGGTCCATTTTGTAGATGGTCTTTGATCATACATTTCTCACAGGTGGAAATAATTTATCTCTATCTATTAAGGTGTCTATTAGGTTGATGTCATGATACCAATTACAGCACATAAAACACATTTAAAAGAGATTTAAAGCTTTGGTTATATATTTTGAAAACTGTTCTTAAAAGAGACTGAAATATGAGAATATATACTTAAAATAGAATAAAAGTATATACGTTGATATAGGAGTTGTATATTGATGTCATAATGAAGAAAGAGCAGCAACTAAACAACTGCATATACTGCATCTTATTTTCTGTTATATCAGTATCAGTACCAGTATCTGTGAGTGGTATTGCTAATGTGCTGTAGTTATAAAGTGTAAAATATAATACATGTAATATTCACCTTACATGTGACATAATACCATGTATTCTGGTCATGGACACAATCCATTACAAAATGCTAGTTACACTATACAGTGTGCATCTATACATCTAATGCTGTTACAAAGAAATATTAGACAGCACCTGGGCATTTGCCTGCCATTTCTGAGTATATATATAATACACATTGTACATTTGATATTAATGTGTAAAAGCCAGTGCATTTATGACTATTAAGCTTTGAGTAAAACAATGATCGCAGATTCCAATGAAGTGCACATTGTTAGCACACCCAGACAGTCAGAAAGATCTGCCTTACTTCAAACTGCTTTGTAAATAGGTGTTTCTTTTTGCACCAAATTTTATACTGTTTTTGTGTAAAATTAAGTATATTTTCACAAATATGCTGCTGAGATTAGTTACCAAGCCTTTCTACAATGTCATTCAAGACTCAATATCCTCAAGACTGTATGGAAGCCATGAGGTGAAAGCCATGTTGTGTAAATTTGGTATAACACTAGTGTATCTCGTGCAAGTGAACAATTACACTAGAATTGTGTGTGTGTGGAGGTGAATTATGCATACTGGACTAAAAATCAATGCCAATTTCAATTAAAATTGCACATTGCACACCATGCATGCATGAGTATTGTTATGCATATCAAAAGGGCTGATGGTTTTATGTTAAAAATTAAATAACTCTTCTAGTTGAACAAACAACTTTAATGATCATAGTTTTAATGAGCTTATACGTTAGCCTTTATGGGTTTTTGTACAGTGAATATAATGGGGGGAGTTTGTTTTGCTTTCCTCTACTTGGCAATTGGTGTTTGTATTTAGTCAGCCTAGAATGTCCTTTTAATTATTAAAAGATGCTGTTGTCTTTTAAGCTTCATAACTCTTTTTTCAAACTCATTTTTATGGTCACGTTTTAACCACAAAGCTTTTTTATTTGTTTTCGTTACATCTGTTTCCCAGGAGAATATTCTGGCTAATGTTTTAAGATAATCCATTCTGCACCAGCCCAGTGTTTGCCCCTAGACTATGAGACACAGAAATGACCTTATCATGACAAAGTTTGCCTCCTAGCTCATAATTTATGAATTCATCTTTGTAAGGTTAACCAAAAGACCATGTTATAATTCCTAATTCCAAAATGTTTTATCACATGATCACAGCTACAGCCATTTAAGAAAAAAAAATGAAACAATTCAGTATATTTTCTTTTAAAATATTCAGCCATGAATAAGTTAAGAACGGACAGTCCAAAATGAGTGAGACCACCCATTCTGGTACAAGTTGACCAGTAGTATGTTATTTAACTTCCTTTTAGCATTTTTATCGCCTGTTAATATACAGTACTTTTAGCAAGACACTAAATATCAGACAAAACACTACAAAGGTGCAGCATGGTTTCTACAAAAGCCATTCCTAAATTGTGATCATTATATAAAAGAAGCTGGTATAGAGTATAAGCACAAAGCACATCTGTGGATGCAAATCATCTACATTAAACCTTTTGCCTGGCACATGGAGGATTCATGCAAACTCCAAAGCAAAAATGCCAGATGAAGAAAGGAATAAACACACTATAGAAAGAAGGAAACTGGCTTACACTGCCCAAGGTAAAAAGAACTTCCAAGAAAGGACCACACATAAACACATGTAAGTAAAATGCACAGTTAATAGTGAAATAAAAACCACTGGGAAGCAGTTGGGCATTAACCAAATGGTTGTGTACTACATTAAATGGTGCGGAGCAAGGCCATACATGCGTAAGAAGAACAGCTGCAATACAGAAATGGCATGAAAGGGGTAGAATCCTTCTGACTCCCTTTGTCATTTGCTAAAGAGGAACCCAGTGATTATTAAAGCATTCTACAACAAGGTTCCCTAACCTTTTTTCCCATGAGCCACACTCATGTAAAAATGTAAAATGCTTGCAACACAAGCATGCAAAATGTTCCTGGGGGTGCCAAATATGGGGTCTGACTTGCTATTGGTAGCACCAATGTGGACTGGAAGCCTACAGAATGCTCTGTTTGACAGCACACATGGTTTTTAGGCAACTAACGTTCACCCCCATGCCAGGAATTCAAAAATAAGCACCTGCTTTGAGTCCACTGGGAGCAACATCCAAGGGTTTGTGAGCAACGTGTTGCTCACGAGCCACTGGTTGAGGATCACTGTGCTACAGCCACAAAGCACATTACTCTGCCCTATAAGGCAGGATAACAAGCAATCCAAACAGAAATTTCATGGATGAGCAAGAACTCGTATGCATTACATTACAGTTACATATATAATTTCATGATTACCTTCCTATGCTATATATTGCAAAAGGTATGCTAAAAAGCATTTTAATCTTAAATAATCAGGCTGATAGTCTCTTGGAAATGTCACATCTTATTTTAAAGGCTCATATTTTTTCAAATAAAGTGAGATCATTAGAAATCTCTCTGTAGGAAAGCAGCACAATTCCAAAACTTCAGGGGTTTGAGTGAGCCTAATGCAGATGTTTTTCTAATTGGAAAAGATACCTGTGTATCCAGGTAACCCTTGGGCTGCATCAAAGAGAGCTACTATGCCAAAACGCTAACATTAGCTGCAGAAAAATATGTTGGCATCAGTTTAGAGAAAGAAGCAATCGCAAACCTTCTGACAACAGCACCAATAGTTTTATGTTCTTTTTTAACAATACAGAATGATTATCTTATGGAATATACCAAATAGCTGTGTTGTAAGGAGCTTGTGCACCTGTGGGTCATGTGTTAGAGATCCTCTCCATCACCAATAATAGGCTCCTTAACCGCCTCCACTGAATAAAGTATATTGTGCATGAGGAGACCAAGGGTAAATAAGCCAAATAGTCCTTTAAAAAATGTTATATATGGAACTGATGTATATATGCTTACATAATCTTGTAGAAGGCCTAACTCCACACAAGGTTTCCTTGACAATGTCAGAAAATATGTTGAAAGAATTAAAGGCATATTAACATCTTTTTATAAACCATTAACACATCATTTCCAGAGCACAATTTTTATAGGATGACTTTTTTTTTTGCTTATGATGTCTGATTTTTACTGTTGTAGCCACCTAAACTTATTGTTTTGACTCATTAAAGAGCACTCATGGTCAGGTCGCTGTCTGTTTATTCCATATAGCAGTGTGCAACCTGTCTTCCTTAGTACCCCTTAGTGAGTCAAACAAGAATATCAGTTATCTGTACTGCTGAAAATCAGGTGTTTTTAAATTAAAATGTAATCCCCAGGAAATCAGTTCCTGTGATGACATCACATTTTAAAAATGTACCAGTAGTCTTTTAATACAAAGCACCTGGACCAACTGGCATACTCCCAAGAATCCGTGGAGAGTTTTGTGCAGGAAGCAATGTAAAAAAGACTAGTCTTTGCTTGGAAACAAAAGACTAGGTTCAAATGAAAACAAATAAAAACAAACAAAATCCGCACTCTAGTGAATTTGCGGAGTAACGACCATGGGGCAAAAAGTCGTCTGGTGATAGGGTGCATACGAACGATAGCGACAGTCTCTTTCGCTATGCTTTTTTATCTACACAGTAAATTGGCGATGTCCTTGTGGATGGGATTTCTGGTGAATTGTCACTAGCAATGGCCACCTCGCCCTTTAGTAATTGTGCCCCAATGTCATTGCAGTAATCACTCAAAGGGGCAAATTGACTTACCTGTGAAAATTCGCCAGCGCTGGCTTCGCACACATTCACGCATAAATTCGCCTGGACAACGCTAATTCCCGAAGATCCGAAATTGTGCACATGGTAATGAACACTTGCGAAGTTGCGCTAGCGAAAATACAATCAGCAGTTCCAAGTTACGCTAGCGTTTGCTAATTTGCATACGACATGCAGTTAAAGTACAATGGCCGTAAATGCTGCAGCAAATACTTTACACTACACAAGGCCAGGGAACCTTAATAAAATCATAAAGAGTTGTTATAATGCCCTACACGTGTGCCCACAGTTTAGTTTAGGTGCCATATTTTATCAAATGTAGGGGGGAAGGATGGTACTCCAAAAAAAATTCACTCCTTTTCAGCCTATCACCCTGTAAAAAGTAAAAGACGCCAGCGTTTGAAAATGTCAACTTTTTTTTTACTAACTCCTATCCACTCCATTGCAATTCGCCAGGTCTAAGGTCACGAAGGCAAGTCTGGTGATAGAGATAGTGGTCAGTAAAATCAAAAACTTAGTAAATTTGTGTAGTAACGCTCATTCGTCAGAGCGAATCTCCTTTGGTAGCGTAATTAAGCCAGCGCCCGTTAGTAAATTGGCGAAGTGGCAAAATGGCGTCATGCTGCTGAATTTTCGCCAGTGTTAGCCACTTCGCCCTTTAGTAAATTTGCCCCAAAGGGTTTGCTATGATCCACCACTAGGTGCAAATATAATTCTAACATTATACTTGTGGTTTGGCTGTACTTTTCTTTTAGTGTCAAGCATCTGGCAGAAGGCTTCAATGGCAAGTAGCTATGCAGAAGTACTAGGCAGGCAGTATCCAAACTATTATCAAATAAATCAGAATTGCTTTGGGTGATATCCTTGCAGCGTTTGTATAAATATGTATCTGCTCTTAACAGGGTGTCTGACTCCGTCCAGTCAGGGAATTTCACAGATCAATGAATAAAGCTTACCCTGGAGAACCTTCAAACAATTGTATTGTTTATTTTAATGTACACAACATGTTTCGAGTCCAAGGACTCTTCATCAGGTGCTTATTGTATAAGCACCTGATGAAGAGTCCTTGGACTCGAAACATGTTGTGTACATTAAAATAAACAATACAATTGTTTGAAGGTTCTCCAGGGTAAGCTTTATTCATTGATCCAAACTATTATCTTTATTAATTAATGATGACATGGATGTTGCAATTAAATAATTTTAATTCTAAACATGCAATGGACTGTCTGTTTCAAATCTTATTTCAGACTAGTTACTTTAGCTGCAAAACAGAATCATTCTTTTTCTGAAGGATACTTAGATGTTAATGGTTGTGAGATGATTCTATCATTATTTAATTTTGGATAAAAGTGTTTCTGTTGCTCTGTGTTGCTTTCATCTCATCTCATCTGCTTTTTCTATAATGCTATTTTTTTTTTACCTGCACCAGGCTGAAGATTTCAGTTTTTTTGGGCTTTTACTGTTGCTGGGGACATGTTTTTCTCAAGTGAAAATGGCATGCACAGATATACCATAGGTGCCCATTAAGAGAATTTATGGATTTGTGGTTTTTTTTCAACTGGGTCCATTGACATATTTGAAAACCTTTAAAAACTTTGCCCATTGGTTATAATGGTTTTAATGCACCATGTTATCCAGTTAAGGATGCACTGGTAGATGAGGAAGTGAAGAGGAAAACACAAACTGTATGAGCGATTAGGATAGGAAAACATTCATACTGTGCGTGGCCCCTTTCCCACTTTTTTTTTGTCGGTTTGGCCATGTATGAGTGACTTTAGACTCTGTACACTACCAACTCACCTACCCTAGAGAGGTAAAGATGATTGGTTGGCAGCCAGGCAGCATGTGACAAAATGCTGAGAAGCTTCCCTGCATTCCTATGCCCAATACCTAGTGATCTTCACTACTTTATTTATCAATGCAACTTGAATCACCTCAGTATTAACAGAAGTCATTTAACAAAGCTGTACATAAATTCTGTCAGGCTTTCACATGATTTATCCTTTGCAAATAGCAAGTATGTGAGTGTTGTGTTTTGGCTAAATGCCATAACAATTTATTGTACTTTGCAAATATTTCTTTCACTGAAATGTTAGAGAGGAGTGACAGGCTATTGTGATGTAATGATGCCTAATTTCCAACTTCAAAAACAGTTTTTTTACTGTAATATGTTCATAAATACACCTTTGTACATGTACTGTACATCTTACAAAAGGAGAGACCACTGGGAGCTCTAGGCAAATAGGAGGCATGGCAACAAAGAGGAAGCAGCCTGCTGATGGAACAGAGTTGGCGGGAGTTTCTAGGGTTTACAGAGAAGGAGGAGGTATGTGACCACAAAAAGTGAGCAGCCCAGTGATCAGCAAACATTTTAATCAGAGCTGGTGACAGAAGATCTCCCTCCCTCCCTATTCTGACTTGCAGGGAAGGATCAGGGTAAGGTGTTGGAAGGGGCGTTGGGAGAAGTCTAATGTCAAAGCAGGACAGGTGGTGATGACTGATGAGTAAAAACTGGAAATATGTGGGGAGTTTGGTTATGTAATGGGGTGTCCTTCCGGGCAGTGATCTTGAGTGGGAAGGTGACAAGAGAGATTAATGGTGGCGCTTGCTGAGCTGGTGTTGGGGATGACTGGCGAGTGGCCTCTGGGACTTGTGTTGCTTTACATGGGCCATCCGCCAAGGGAGGGATAAGTACTTATTATGTCGGATGGAAGTCTTTGTTATCAAATTGACAGTTTTGTACAGTATATGAGAGATTAAAGGGGACCTGTCACCCCAAAAATTTATCACATTTGTCAAGCAAAATAAACTTTAATTACACTATATACAATATTTGAATCTAGTTTCCCTTGCTCTGGGAATTCATAATTATAGCAAGGAGGCAGGAGCCATTTTGTGGACAAAGTTATTAAGACAAGCCTTGCATGAACTCATAATCTTGTTTGTGCACCAGAATGGGGGATCTGATGGCCATCCCCATGCTCTGGCTACACAATTAAATGGTAAGAGAGAGGGGGAATGTGGGAAGTGCAGAGACATCTAGTAAGTGCTAAATGCCGAAGGCATAGGGGAGGGGCAGGCAATATTTGATTAACAGCTGCGATTTTTAAATGAGTTTACAAAAGCTATGAATGCGTTAATAAAAAAAGAATTTGGATTTTAGTTTAATTTGAAAATTACTTTTATTATGGGTGACAGGTCCGCTTTAATACATTTGTGTTAAAAAATGCTGTGGCCTCTTATGATCCAATGCCACGTGTGTTGTTTTTTTTTGTTAAATGGCTGGTATTGGATCAGGGTAAGAACATGAGAAAACGGGGTAAGCATTGACGCTCTTGATGCCGCAAACAATTAAATGATATGGTTCTTGAATAGTTTCTGTTTTGCTTTTATACTAAAATAAATAATATTGTTCTATATTCTATTAATATAAAATTTAATTTTCACTGTAATATAGAAGTCCAGATAATTGCATACAGTCAAGGACAGTCATTGAGGGGTTGATAAACCATTAGTTGCCAATTTCCTGAAAAACACTATTTATTGCTGTTCTTTATGTCATAAGGGGATACATGCAAATTGACTATTATAAAACCATATATTTACAGTGTACCAAAATTATGTGGCCCCAAGGTATAAACAGTGAATTCTAATTTTTACAGTACTTTGGCCCCTGCAAACAAAGCTCAACGGCTTCAGTTTACTTGTCACCATAGCCAAGATGAGAACAGTGAGGTAACCTAACTAAAACATTTATAGCTTTAGTACAGACTTGAAAGAATTCATAATGGCTAAATATTAGTAATGTGTGGGTCGGTTAAAACCCACGGGATCCGTGGGGTTTCCTGTGGGTGGGGCAGGTTAGGGTTGACATCCACACATACATAGTAGGTGGGTTGTCCAAGGAATAATTGAATCTTAAACAGCTCCAAGCAGTATTTTTAAACTGCAATGTGTATTAGCAGTGATAGCACACTACATGTTTCTGGCAGAGCCCTTTTTCAAGTGTCCCTTTTCTGCCCAAAACGTGTAGTGTGTTATCACTGCTAATAAACACATTGCAGTTTAAAAATACTGCTTGGAGCTGTTTAAGATTCAATTATTCCTTGGATTACCATAATTTAAGGTGTAACACAGGCACCTGAATCTGCAGCCATAAGAAGCTAAGAACTGCAATCTGAATCATAATAACCTTCTTTGACATCGTAGGTGGGTTACAATGCCCTGCTTTCACGTCCAGCAACCTGTATAGGCATGTGCCTGCTTCACCCCCTTCTTGACATTTTAGATAGGTGGGTCAGGTGAGGGTCTATAAATACAAGCAACTCATCAGGTCAGGCTGGGCACAAGTAGGTAGAGTTAGCACATCATTACTGAATATGTCTTTATACTACAAACTACCAAAACTGAAATCTATGCTTTACGAGGACCTGTCACCCACACATAAATAGCAGTATAATAAAAGTCCTTTTCAAAACTGAACACGAAACACAAATATTTTTTTTTATTAAAACATCCATACCCATTATAAATATATTTAAATATCTCAGCTGTCAATTAACAGCTGAGATATTTAAATATATTTATAATGGCATAGAGGCGGGGTAGGCCATTGCTTTCACTTTCCATTCTGCACTTCCTAGATGTCACTGCACGCCACACATTCCACCTCCTTCATTAGCATCTAATTGTGTGACCGGTGCAAAGGCATGGGCATCAAATGCCTCATTGCGGTGCAAAACAAGATTTTGAGATGCAAAGCTTGCCTTAATAATAGTGTTTACAAAATGGTGTCTACGATTTCTAATTTAAAATTACGTTGCTTTATTCATACCTTTAAAATTTGTAAGCTAAGGTACAGTGCATGATAATCACCACTGACGCGTTTCATGCCCTATGGCACTTCCTCAGAGTGTTACAGATTTTCAAAAAGACACAACTTTATAGCAAGTCTAATGGCCAAACAATTTACATAATATGTTTCTTAAAGGTGTATTGCACATATACAGACCACATTTAGTCTCACTTCTATATTCCCCTCATACAACCAATAATCGTGTTCGAGTGAATCCGTTAAGTGTTGTGTTAAAGAAGAGAGTTCTCAGGCCAGGAACCCGGATTCAGAGACACGTGATGTCTGGAACCAATCAGTGATCCCACACACTGAAGTAATAGTTTGTTTCGATACGGATGGTGCGAGGCTGCGCCATTTTGGCTGCTACAGTGCGGTGAGTTGAACTCTGTGACAGACGTGGGGAAGGCAGACGCTATATGAGGAAGGTGTTTAAGTGTGACGCTTTGAAGATATGATGAGGCGATAGAAGTACTGAACCGCTATAAATATACAGAGAAATCAGAAGGCATTTGCGACTTGTGGAACAGCTACGGCGACACAGAGGTGGAAACCGTTGCAGCTCTTCACGTATACAGAGCCTACTGAAAATGTGACGCTACCGAAAGTAACATCTAATGTTGGAATATCGGAAGATACAAGCGATCTGGGAAACTGCCGCGGCGACACGGAGATGAAATCGTAGCAGTTCGAAAGCGCTATATCTGCTTGTAGGATTCGCACTACAGGACTGATAAGTATTAGCGGTTTATTACACTACATAAGCTATTGTGTCTATCTATAACAGAAAAATTAGAAATCGTGTTCGAGTGAATCCGTTAAGTGTTGTGTTAAAGAAGAGAGTTCTCAGGCCAGGAACCCGGATTCAGAGACACGTGATGTCTGGAACCAATCAGAGATCCCACACACTGAAGTAATAGTTTGTTACAAAATGGTGTCTGCCTGTTTGCTGTGATTGTGAATTCCCAGACGGAAGGGAACAATATTTAAATAATTTATATACTATATTTAAAATGTATTTTCTTGACTAACATAAAATTGGATTTGCAGCTATTTGTTAGGGTGACAGGGCTCCTTTAAGTGAGCTGTTTCTTATTCATTTTGTAAAATTTCATAAATTGATTAAAAACTTGGAATTTAAAATGTTTAACGTGTTGAGTAAATACTTTTGGCCTCCAATCTGAGTTTTAAAACTAAATTTGAAATTATTTAATTCAGAAAATGCATTTTAGAAAGATGGAAAATAAAATATTATTTGAAATATGATTTTGTATTTTCTTCTTATAAACATGATACTGGAAAGGTAGAGTATACTACAATATTTAAACCATTTCAAAACAACTGTTATGCATATATATTAATGGTACATCAGATTACATGTCATTTGTACACACACAAGGATGAATATTTTTATGCCAAAAGCTGCATAGTCAGATAACTACAAATACATAGCCTTCTCCATGTTGATTTGCATTAATAGTTGCTTAAGGCGTCACACGCTTTAGCCAACCATTTCATAACAACTTTTATACATCATATTATATTGGATTCTCTTATGTGTTTTCCTCCCAACTAATCAAGCCCCGGCTATATAGACTTAACAATTTTATGTCAGATTTAGATACAAACATTCTTTCTTTCTCTCACTCCCTTTTGTAACCTTCAACTGTTTATCAGTGTCATCCTTTCCTGTTATGTCTGAAATGCAAAAAATTCAGGCACAAAAGGAGAAACCTCTTTTGATGGTAATGTTTTTGTACTTTTGTGAGTTAAACACTTCATCAGAAAATCAACATACAAAATCATAACACAATCCTGTTTAAAAATTAGAGGGCAGTCAAGGAAAATGGACAAAATCCTTCTTTAAGGATGCCCTTCCAATTCTGTCCCACTAAGTAAATTCAAGAAATGCTAAACATAAACCTGAACATTGTTTGTATTGAGCATAATTTCACTAGAACAGGACTTTACAGGAATATAGAAATACTACTAATATGCCTGTACATTAGGTCAAGCCACTTATTTCAGTAACTTTTGGTCCAAACTTGCCTTAGAGTGAAGAATGATTTTGTAACATTCATTTACTTGGTTATTACATTAAGACACGCAAAAATGTAAAAAGCCATTTTAACTTTCCTAGACATCTGGTATAAGAGAGAGACCTGTAGCAGCAAGTGATCGTTAAAGAAACAGTAAATCTCCTAGAACAGACTCATCCATGGACATTTACAGTAAAATCTACATCTAAAACGTTTTCATGAATTTGGTAAAACTTCACGCCTCTCCAAATATGGTCCTCCATCTGTTTTGAACTACAACTTCCAGCATTTATCTTGTAACTTGTTTTCCTAGGGTTTGTCTAGATTTTACAAAGTTAATTTCATTTTATATTTGAAACACTGTCCTCATTTGTGTTAACAGTATGCATAAAACACTTATGAGTAAATACCTTGTTACCCAGCTAAAATGGGCACACCCTGCTGGCACCCTTTTGCCTAAAATGGTACACTCTTCCTTCAGAAGAAACCCTTCAAAATATTCTTCCAACAGGTTTTATAGCGTGGGAACACACATAAGGGCAGGTGAAACTCTCAGGGACTTAAAAAAGCCCACCTATACAAGTACAGTATACTACAATATTTAGAGAGACAAGATTATTAATAGGTAATAGTACAGTATGCTAAATAATAAGATATTTTATTTTTGGTAAAAAAAAGTTATTTTCTGCCTATAATACTT
Source organism: Xenopus laevis (assembly GCF_017654675.1). Taxonomy (NCBI): domain Eukaryota; kingdom Metazoa; phylum Chordata; class Amphibia; order Anura; family Pipidae; genus Xenopus; species Xenopus laevis. The sequence goes on from NC_054375.1 coordinate 71,074,327, forward strand.
TACTAAAGTCACACAATGTACAGTACAGTAATTATTTCTGAGAGAAAAGGGGTACAGTATGCTGTCTGCTCAGATTAAATCTACATACTGAAGTTCAGGTTGTTAGAAAGTATATGAGGAAACATATGTAAAAAAAAAATAGAATAAGTAGTTTGCTTTGATAGGTTAACTTCCTCACAGTGTAATGCTGACAATTCAGTCCTGGGCTAAAGCTGGTTCACCATATCCTTTTACTTACAGTTGAATAGAAAGGGACCTTATATAATAGGAAGGTCTATAAACCTGAACTAATAGTGCTATGTATATTGTGCATGATGAATGATAACAAGGCCTTCATGGCAGGTACATCTGTTTACTGAAATTCCTTGTTTCATTTGTATTAACTCTACCCTTATTTGTGGCAATCTACAGTATTATTACACTTGTGGTGCTATATACATAAATAAATATCAAAATCCAAAATGTGTCACTGGTCGTTCCTCAAAAAAGAGAAAAGGGAGAAAAAACAAGACAATAATAGTGTAGCGTTCTTTTCTGGAGTCACACCTCCCTGTGCTTACATTCACACATTTATCAGTTCTATTAACCTCACCTCGACCTTCTTAGGTGCAAGTGAAATATTTACCAAGTGTACTCATAACACCATCAAGTAAAAAGTACAAGTGCTAAGATATGAAAAGAGAAGTTGAAAGGTAGAGGTAAGTACCCACACGATTGTGGTCCCACTTCTGGTGGTTTATTATACTCACAGATGGCCCATGTATATTCACATATCACGACATAAACTGCTCTTCAACTGATTCCAATGTTTTTGGTTTTAAAACCACTTTTAAAATCAAAACGGCAGTGCGTAGTGAGGTGTCCACGGTATATCTCTCTCTGCCGGTAAAGTATCCGTGGACACCATACTACGCACTGCAGGGATTTCAGCTCGCACGTGAGGAATGCCGTTTTGATTTTAAAAGTGGTTTTAAAACCGAAAACATTGGAATCATTTGAAGAGCAGTTTATGTCGTGATATGTGAATTTACATGGGCCGTCTGTGAGTATAATATACCACCAGAAGTGGGACCACAATCGTGTGGGTACTTACCTCTACCTTTCAACTTCTCTTTTCATATCTTAGCACTTGCACTTTTTACTTGATGGTGTTATGAGTACACTTGGTAAATATTTCACTTGCACCTAAGAAGGTCGAGGTGGGGTTAATAGCACTGATAAATGTGTGAATGTAAACACAGGGAGGTGTGACTCCAGAACAGAACACTATTATTGTCTTGTTTTTTCTCCCTTTTCTCTTTTTTGAGGAACGACCGGTGACACATTTTGGATTTTGACTTTTTTGAAGGTTGGAGAGAGCCTTTTTACCGTTACTGGATTGGAGAACTCACTTGGTTTTGGGACTTTGGTTTTTCAATTTTTACATAAATAAATACAATGCAGCTTAAAGTCTATGGCTATATATACACAGTGCTTATGAATCTCTACAAGAGTTTATTTCCTCCTCTCCAGTTCTTGCTGTGACCTACATTTCAGCCCCTTTGCACTTGTAGCTGACATTCCCACTGGTTGATAGAACAGCTGCTCTGTGCTGAATGAACACCAAAAAAGGCTGGAGTCAATGGAGCAGTTGCTGTGTGAAGCTTGGCAGGCTGAACGTTGAAGAGTATTTGTAGCAGATAGGGAGATATACTCTTATTGCTTATAGTCCTCCTTGTTATTTTTTTTAAATGTTGACACATTAGAATTATTAACAGGAATTTAAAAAATATAGCCATACCGCTCACATTGCATTAAAATTAATTTCAGCTTTAGATTTTTATGAAAAAGAATTACATGATTTTTAAGCAGGTGACAGTTTTGGTAATAGTTTGGGGGAAAGGTTGTTGAATTTTTTGCTGACAACATAAAACACCCACACCAATCAATTTATTTTTCTATACTTCTTTCATCTTCAATTTTATATATTCCAATATGAATGATTTTTAAATAATTTTTAGAAGACAAGATATGGAGATCCAAATTAAAAAAAGGCCTTTTATTCAGACAAAAGTCCCAAGCATTCTGGATAACAGGTCCCATGTCTATACACAGATGTTTGACCCTATCTTCTAAATTCATTATGTATGTAGGAGTTTGGTCATTCCTTTTTCTGTTACAGAAAAACAAAAATAAATACATATACAAATAACAGCAAGGTAACAGACTTTATATTCTTAGTCATGCCCTATGGTTGCAGTCACTGGCTGATGTAGGTAACAGGGGGCTGGAAGGAGGCAAGGTTAATAAGTGGTGGAAGGCTTTTTAAAGTGATGTGGATACGTTCCTGTGAAAATCTTTGACCTGTCAGTATCTTTTTATGCTTTTTGGATATTCCATTAAACCGCTCTCAGACAGCTCTCGCTTACACACTTTAAAGGGATACTGTCATGGGAAAAAAGATTTTTTTCAAAATGAATCAGTTAATAGTGCTGCTCTTTTTTTTTGAGAAATGAAATCCATTTCTCAAAAGAGCAAACAGATTTTTTTATATTCAGTTTTGAAATCTGACATGGGGCTAGACATATTGTCAATTTCCCAGCTGCCCCAAGTCATGTGACTTGTGCTCTGATAAACTTCAATCACTCTTTACTGCTGTACTGCAACTTGGAGTGATATCACCCCCTCCCTTTTCCCCCCCAGCAGCCAAACAAAAGAACAATGGGAAGGTAACCAGATAACAGCTCCCTAACACAAGATAACAGCTGCCTGGTAGATCTAAGAACAACACTCAATAGTAAAAACCCATGTCCCACTGAGACACATTCGGTTACATTGAGAAGGAAAAACAGCAGCCTGCCAGAAAGCATTTCTCTCCTAAAGTGCAGGCACAAGTCACTTGACCAGGGGCAGCTGGGAAATTGACAAAATGTCTAGCCCCATGTCAGATTTCAAAATTGAATATAAAAAAATCTGTTTGCTCTTTTGAGAAATGGATTTCAGTGCAGAATTCTGCTGGAGTAGCACTATTAACTGATGCGTCCGATGACAGGATCCCTTTAAGAAACTTCACGTTATGTCATGTTAAGCCTTGCCAAATTATATAAAGCATCTTTTAAGTACAGATCTATACATAGCAATTTGTTGGCTTTTCCTAAACTGCCAGAAAGTCTTAATTACAGTGGAGAAATGCTGCATACCAGTTCTTGTCAGAGCAGTTGTGTGTGTCAACTTAAATTCTGGGAAAACATAAAATGTGGGAAGAAACAAGCGATGCTTAAAGGGGATGTAAAGATCCAAAAAAATAAAAATCTGATTTTTACTTTTTTTAATGAAAAAGAAATCTACAGTATCTCCGATATACTTTAATTAAAAAATGTGTAACACATTTAAAAGAAACCTGACTGTTTGCAGTGAAATTCCCCCTTCGTTTTACTTGCTCTGACTGCTGTGGATAGGAAACTTCAGATGGTCCCTAGCTGCTCTGCATGGAAAGATCATACTTTCAAACGGCAGGGGGAAACCTACTTCGCACAACTCAACCAGCTTTATTTCCCTGTAGAGCAGCCGATGATTGCGTAGAGATTTGTATCCACAGGCCCAGTACAGTCTGTATATTCTGATTATTAATCAGTCTTGCTGTATCAGCTTCTATGGCAGAAATTATTTGACTTGTGCTGTTGTGATAATTGATGGCGATCCCTAAGCTTAGCTTCAGACCATATTGAGCATGTACATGGTCTTGGTCTTGGTCTTGCAAAGATGGTTTAACATAGTTATAAGATGATGACCCCCTGTGGTTAACTTTGAAAACATAAATCATTTGTTTTATTGGGCTTCTGGTGCAGTAGGTTTGTGTTTATGTTTAGTATACAAAATACAGCATTTCTGCATTATTATATTTTTGACTTTAGTTCCCCTTTAAGTGTGCCGTAGTTCGGGGGAAAACTTAATTTATGGGTACGTAAAAACGGAGTTCTACTGTATTTGTTTTATTCGTGATAATGTTTAGTAAACAGGTATATTCACAGATATTGCCTCAAGATAAGAATCATATTATGCAACAAGAATTTTTGTACAATTATGTAAATTGTAAAAGCAGATTATGTTTGGAATGTAATTTATATAGTATATATAATTTATAAAGTTTAGTAAGTGTAGTGTGTGATTTGGGTGGAGGTGTGTAACTTAAAACCAGCAGGTCATTTGTGTAGCCTATAACTGTAACAATTGATATATAACTGTAACTATAACTAAGTGCACTGTCATACAAGGAGATTTGTCGCCCGTGATAAATCTGTGCTACTGAGAGAGACAAATTTCCTGAAAATGCCTTCTCATTGCAAATGTTTTGGCTTGCCAGAAGTAAAACACATTACTTACGGCTATCTAGCTTAATATGCTTTCCATCACATTTTGCCAAGATTAAAGAAAAGCGATACCCCCTGAACAATGTAGGTCTCTATAAAAAGATATTGGCACTTAGGGCAATAGAACTCAAGCAGATTTGTTACCTGTGGTAAATTTGGGCTATTGTTGGTAATAAATCTCCTAAAAATACCTTTCCATTGTACAAGTACAACACATTACTCAAAGTGATCTGGCTTTAAGGAACACTATACCCCCAAAATCAATATTTGACCAACAGATAGTTTATATCATATTAATTGGCATATTAAAGAATCTTATCAAACTGGAATATATATCTAAGTAAATATTGCCCTTTTACATCTCTTGCCTTGAACTACCATTTCTTGATGGTCTGTGTGCTGTCTCAGAGATCACCTGACCAGAAATACTACAACTCTAACTGTAACAGGAAGAATGGTGGAAGCAAAAGACACAACTCTGTCTGTTAATTGGCTCATGTGACCTAACATGTATGGTTTGTTTGTGTGCACCGTGAATCATACGAGCACAGGGGGCTGCCCTTATTTTTTAAAATCTATTTATGATTACCCAATGGCACATACTACTAAAAAAGTATATTATTATGAAAATGGTTTATTTACATGAAGCAGGGTTTTGCACATGAGCTGCAATATCTTAGGGTTACCAGATAAGTCCTTAATTAACATCGCATAAATATGACTTGCTTGTGCCATAGCCCAGAGATATACTATCATGGCTGTTACAAAAAAATAACGTTTAGAGGACAATTATACCCTCAAACAATGTAGTTTTCTACAAAATATATGACATAAAAAAGTTCATATGCAAAACCCTTCTTCATCTCAATAAGCAATTTTCATAAAATATCCTTTTAAGTAGTATGTGCAATTGGGTAATACGAAATAGATAATTGGGAATTTAACCACTAAGGGCTGCCCCCTGGGATCATATGATTCATGCTGCACGCAAACAAACCAAAGGCACACATACATGTTAGTTAACATCAGCTGATTAATGGACTGAAGGGCATGTTTAATAACTTTGGAGTTAAATATCTTTGGAAATCACTGGAGATATTGCCCATGACAACCAATCAGCAATTAGATTTAAACAGTCACCTTCAAGTTAGAAAACTAAAAGCAAAGATCTGATTGGTTGCTAAGTACAATTAATTAAATATTCTGTAAGGTTTCTGAAATAGTCAAGTTCATCTTCACTATTCCTATCTCAGCATCTGTTTCTCTTCATTCTGTCTTCATGCAGCAGTTGGGTGTCAGATAATCACTGACAGTTAGATCCAGTATATCCTTATATGGGGGCTCATTTTGCCTAGAAGATGTATTAGAGCTCACCAGACAATCACCAGACATCATGTCTCTCTACATGCCAGATTTGTGCAAAAGGCTATTTTGTTAGATTTTGTTTGTACTGGAATCAGTTATTTGAATGAGCTCTAATACATCTGCTAGGAATGGAAGGCCCCATATAAGATAAATTGAATCTAACTGTCAATGAATATCTGACACCCAACTGCTGCAATAAGGCAGAATAAAGAGAAACTGATGCTGAGAGAGGAAAAGTGAACATAAACTTGATTATTTCAGAAATGATCCAGAATATTTAATTTATTGTATTTACGAGTTTCTTATTGCAGTATGCTGAAGCTTATATTAAATTTTCATTTTCACGATAGTTCCCCTTTAAACATGCTCCAAAGTTATGTCTTTTACTCCCACACTTCTTCCTATTACAGTTAGAGCTGCATTATTTCTGGTCAGGTGATCTCTGAGGAAGCAAAGAGACAGAAGCATTCATTATGGGGTATGATGTGAAGCATAGATATATTATTGTAGAACACAATTGTAGGGCCTATTAATGTCTATGTACACCACTAACAGCAATATACAGTAGTTTTTACCCTGCTGTGTTTGTGTAGCAGTCCTATGGCACAAGTACAATACAATTGCGTAACTACCATACAGCAGACCCTGGGGGCATAGGTGTTCACATTAAGGGTAAGGCCACACTAAGCGATAGCGCGGCGATTTGACTCGCCGCGACTATTCGCCGCGACTTTTAATCCTCAATCGCTGGCGAAACTTTGGCGCTGGCGTCTATGGGGAATCGCTGCGTAAAAACACACGCGGCGATCTTTTTTCTATTGTCGCTCGAAATCGCCTCGCTAGGCGATTTCGAGCGACAATAGAAAAAAGATCGCCGCGTGTGTTTTTACGCTGGCGATTTTGCGCGATTTCCCATAGACGCCAGCGCCAAAGTTTCGCCAGCGATTGAGGATTAAAAGTCGCGGTGAATAGTCGCGGCGAGTCAAATCGCCGCGCTATCGCTTAGTGTGGCCTTACCCTAAGGGGAAAATTGCCCCCCCCCAGGAGTTTCTCCACAAACGATCAGGGCCGGATTTGTGAAGAGACCACAAATGCCCAGGTCTAGGGCGGCAACATTTTAGGGGCTGCATGCCACCCTAGAGTCCTGCGCGGGACCATTTTCTGGGACCTCTACCCGACCCATACCCGCAACCCACATTCTTACCCACTTGGAACCGCTACCCGACCCTACCCGCAAATACCTTATCCACAACCCGGACCCGCGACCTGCAGACCATCAAGAAACAGGAAGTGCTGTCGCTTGTTATATGCAAAACCACCCCGACTTGAATATCATGGAAAATCTATGGGATTATTTGAAGCAGGCTGTCCATGTTTGACAGTCATCAAATTTACAGAACTGGAGAGATTTTGTATGGACGAATGGTCAAAAATACCACCATCCAGAATCCAGACACTCATCAAAGGCTATATGAGGTGTCTAGAGGCTGTTACATTTGCAAAAGGAGGCTCAACTCAACAATCAAAGTATTGGTGTAACATCTATGTTGGGTGCCCAAATTTATGCACCTGTCTAATTTTGTTATGATGCATATTGCATATTTTCTGTTAATCTAATAAACTTTATGTCACTGCTGAAATACTACTGTTTCAATAAGACATGTTATATATTAAAAGGAAGTTGCTACTTTGAAAGCTCAGCCAATGATAAACAAAACTCCAAAGAATTAAGATGGGTTCCCAATCTTTTTCATATGACTGTATGTCTGTGCTACAATATGGCTCTGCTTCAATTTAGGGGAGAGATGAAATTGAATTGCATGTGTGGGTATGTGTGTGTGAGCATTTTTGTACAGTAGGTTGGGGGAGTATGGCTCCCGTGGCTGTTACACCAAGGGAACCCATCAAATCTCAGTCTGTGACACTCTGTAGTCATTATATTAGGAGAAGGTACACTTGTCTGCTTGAATATCACTCCCCATATGTTCTGGCTCAGTCTTCTCATTGATTGGCACGTCTCCACCATTGATTACTGATTGTTGTCTTCTTTGCCAGTCCTGCTACTACACTATCTATATACAGTAAATAATATAATATAATGGTTGGCCAGCCATTGGCTAAAATGGCTCTCTCATATAATCCTAATAGTGGTCTTTTCTGCATTTTATATTAGTTGTAGCTTGGATAGCCACATATACAGTATGTTTGCTTCAGGTTAAACTTTTAAAATAGATTTCTATCAGGTGCTAGGGTTTGCCACGTTTGCCGGTGACTAAACCTGAACAAAGGGGGTGGGGCAGTGATGTTGGAGTGGGCATGATGACATCAGAGGCAGGCACAAAGATGTTGATGGACATCAGGTTGTGGTTATTGCATCACTTGGATGCAACTGGCTGGATTTCTGTTTTCTCAATATTTTAAACTGGACAGGAAATTTTGAACTGAAAACTGAGATATTCAGTTCAAAACCACACAGATGGCAACCCTCTCTCTATCTATATTCTGCCAGATGCATAAACCCAATCCTTAAATTACAGGTATGAGATTATTATACTATCTACTACTCTATTATTATATCATACAGAACTCCGCTAACCAGAAAGCTCTGAAATACAGCAATGCCAATTCAGAAAAAAACATTTATTATTTTTGATTGATTTGCTTTGTTGTTTCTATAATAAGAAGAAATGAACTGCACTTGATAATAACTAAGCCATGTTGAAGTGAAGAGCCTTTGTGCTTGTGGAGATACTAATTTGGTAAATTCCGGCTTAGGTAATATTGCATTGTTGCCCAATTTAATATTTTAATTTTAATAGTATTTAAATATCTTTAATTTATTGGCCAGATTATTGTTCGGGTTTTACAAGGCTGAAAACCGAACAGAAAGTTGAGATCCGAACAGACCTTTAGAAAACCGACCTGTTCGGGTCTGAAGCGAATAGGTGACAACCCTATCAGGTGCTGTGATTTAAAGAATGAAATGTATAACATAACAGCAGTGTTGCATAAGGGTGGAACCTTTCTTCCCAAATAATATCACCTATTTTTGTCTTATATATATAGTGCAACATATTTTCATGATCTACTTACCAGTAACCAGCCCCTTGTTGTTACACATGTATGTACAATGTGAGCAACCCTCTGGTCTTTGATAATAAATTAATCCTCTAATTAATGTCTTTGCCCCCCCCCCCCCCGAGGATGCCCATGGTTCCCTTGGTGTAACAGTCACAGGAGTCATGCTCCCCTCTTTACTGTACAATAATGCTCACACACACATGCAATGTGTCTCTCTCACACAGATTTCACCTCTCCCCCAAGTTAAAGAAGATCCCTATTGTAACACAGTCTCACTCTGTCACACACACAGTATCATGTGTCCAGACTGGGGCTCAGAAGAGATACAATATAAGAAGTAGCTGCAGCAGCTCCCAGAGAGACATTCAGTATTACCAGGAGAAAGACACAAAATTAGCACTTACTGAGATCTTAAACACCATTATAAGGGATATGGGGCACTCAGGGGAGGCAACTGACCCCCTTGCTATTCACTGTGCTGCCTATGCCCTGGACTGTATCAGACAATTACAGCTGTAATTGGGAAGGAACTTCTCCTCATCTGGCTGGAGCAGAGCTAACATGAGCCCTTGAGAGAATATAGGAGTGAGGGCTCTGTACAGAGGGTCGGCTCCGCTGCTAATTGGCTAGCAACTCTCCAGAGAGGCGGGCTCTGTGCTTTCATGTTGGGGTCCTGGGATGGTCATAGGGTAAGAGAGCTGCTGGCAGTGTTCCTTCCTCCCTCTCTGTCTGTGGCTGACACACACATACACATGCACTACTCCCCTATAAGATAGCACATGTGCCAGCTGGGCGCAGGCTGAACATAGGCAGAGTGGAGAGGGGCAGGAGAGGGGCGATGCTGAGGGGGGTGCTGCACACAGACACGCCGGGCTGCTAAAGCAGGAGCAGCTGTGAAGGCTGCACGGGAATAAGAGGGGCACAAGCCGGGGAAATAGAGGAAAACGAGGTGGAGGCAGAGGGAACATGTTGATTGCAAATTGGTTGTCGGGACTTGTCTGTCATCTCTGCTTCCTGCACACGACAAGGTCCTGGGAACAGCGACTTCACCCCACACAAGGTAATGGCACTAGTTACTGAGAGCGGGACACTCATATGGCATTCCATAGACTGGGGCTGTCTGGCTTGTGTTCAGCTGCAACTGGCAAGAAGCAGGATATTGGGGCTGCTGGGAGTTGTACACTTATACAACAGCTGGAGAATGTTCTTGTTGTACTTGTGGAATGAATGAGAGAAGTGGATAGTACGCTCATCCTTGTATCCTTAGCAGTTATGCAGTGGCTCTGATAGTGGGACAGTGCTGGTCTGTGGGAATATGCGGAAATGCAGACATGTGGGGCTCATTCACTACTCTACGTTTTATGGTATCTGCTGATTAAAGAGATGGATTTTTGGGGTTGCTGAAAGCTGAGGATAGAATCTTCCAGCACTTTACTTAAATTGTTCCCAGGTCTCCAGAGCCACATGGCCACCTAACAGGACACCCATAATATGTATTGATACTATTAACACTTATGTACAACCTGTACAATTTATGTTATGGGATGCTGAAAGTACTTACAAGTACTAAGATCACACTTATATCATCCCTTAGGACCCAATATCCTGATTTGGGTCCTGGTTTGCCACTGCACCAAGGAGATTGTTGCTTGCCTTGCATTTCTCTATACAAGCAGGTAGCAACCTGCCTTCCTAAGCCTTCCTAATCATCACCATTTATTTATATATTGCCGGCCAGATCTGCCTTGACGTTTAGGTATCAATATGCACAATTTTGAAAAACAAAAGTGGCATCCAGTGCCATGGCACCGCAGAACAATCATTTTAAGTCCCTTTTTAACTTTTATATATGGTTTATTTCTCAGTCCTGCACTTTTAAAAACACTCCTGCCCAGGGTACTTCTCCTCTGAGCACCATGGTGCCAAATTGACTTGCTTTTCTCATAGATCAATGCTCATGCATGCACAGACCTGGCAAGGTTTACTAAATTGGTCTTGCCCTGATATGCCCGCATTTGGCTTCTTGATATCGGGTTCATGCGATTGTTTGGCCCTCGCTTATCCCACAATGATGGGAATGCAGGCAGTATATGGGGTCTACCGATGGGCATGCCAACTGATATCTGGATGAAAATTGGTCACATATATGGCTCACTGTATGTAGGATCCCTTAATTAAACAGCTGCATTCACGGAGGGCACCTAACACTGTGGCAGCCCCCCAGTGAATAATTTCACTTTAATTGTCCTGTAACATACAGGATCATGCATTAAAATCAACTGCAGGGAAAATGCCTGCTTACATTTTTGAAACAGGACATTGCTGTATTGCCTCTATTGAGTCCAGTCTTCTCAGCATTCTTACCATTCCACTCTTCATATACAGTATTTATGAAACCTCCTTTGCCTGGAATAGGTGGTATATTCTCCATTGGCAATATTCAGCTGGCATGGAAACATACTTTTTAAAGGAAACAACATGTACTGGGAAGTGCTAAAATAAATCTACCATGTGCCATGAGTCTAAGCAATGCCACCGCCATTATTTCCTGGAGAAATTACACAAAGGTGTATTTTCACATGAGGGCCTACATAAATTCTGTAAGAATCAAGTAACAATTTCCTATTTGACTGAGGTTTTAGTGTTGAAAATGAAAATAGTTAAATCTGCTATGGCTGCATATTTGAATGAGCCCTACTTCTAAAGAGAAATCCTTATGTAGTAAGTAGCCTTAGGATAACATCTGCTTTCATTTAATACTGTGATGTCCAAGATACTTTTGCCCAGCTGTTGCTGAACAGCAACTCCCACAATACAACAAATAGAAAAAGCATATTAGGGGGAGTCTAGAAGTTGTATTCTGCCTACAGGGGCATACCTGCAGCTTAAGGGTAATGGACCATATTGCATGAAACCCAAACACCTTTGTGGAATCTCTGTATTCTTGCCTGTAAAATAACGTGAGACAATATAATGCTCTATGGTCCATTACAACAATATGAGGAGACTTAGAAACGTTGTGCACATAACTGCATTTAGGGCTATGGGATAGTTGCTAAAATTCCTTCTTTGATTGTGATTCATGGAAGAGATGGAACTTTTCTAAAGAAAAAGGAAACACAGTTAGGCAAATAGATTTTAATCACAGAAAGAACACATATAACAAATATGTGTTTTGTACTTTGCCCCAGTTTCTGTAACTGAAACTCACACTGGCTCCAAATTGTAGTGTAGACCTTCCCCTTAGCAAAGTGCTTTGAACCTGCTATAGTCAGTTACAGCTTCTAGTTTGGTATCGTCCTTCTAGCAATGCCTTTTGAGTAAATTGTATAAGATATGGGGCGATCTTTGTTAAAGCCGTGTATTTATGACCAGATGCATCAACAAAAATGGGGTTGTAGCTGAACTGGCATGGTGTTTTAAAACAGACTGTAGTGTGCCCTGGTTGATAGTACTCATCTATTAACAAATGCTCAAGTGCAGCAACCCATTGCAAACAGATTGAATATTTTTTTTTATTAGGTCATGTGGCCACAGACATTTTAAGTTGTATTGCCATAATACAGCAGAATGCAGAAAATGCAACTATATATCAAAACCATTTTCATCCCATTTCATTCTGCTCTTTGTCTCAGTACCCATGGAAGCAGACATTGCTAAAAATAAAATGCATTGGTCTATTTCTGGTGGAACAGGCCCACAGTACAGAATGAAAGCTATTCACTAAATATCTATAGCAGTGCTGAACCATGTGGCAAGAGTGCCCAAGGCAGAACCCCACTGCTAATTGACCCCCATCCCAACATCAACCAGTTTCTTCAACCAGCTGCCACTCAAAGTTACAGAAGGGCCTGAGTAGGCAGACAGGTACTAAAGTGATGCACTATCCTATATTTTTGGTATCTGGTCATTACTTTTGTTGAGGCCAATAGTCATTGGAACAGCAGGAAGTAAAGAGGATATATGACTCATCCTCACTTCCTCCTCTGCCAATGCTCCATGTTCCTGCTAACATGGTGCATCAGCAGATGTAATTTTCAAACATTGCCAACCTTCAAACCTGTTTATATTCATGATTCAAAGACCTGTTGACATTGTCCACTTTGTTTCTTATAATTATATAACAGTTGTATGGCTTTAGACATTATTTAGTGTTTTATCTTGGCAATACAAATATTAGTGTACTCACATCTCACTGGTCATGACAAGCTATCTGCCTAGGTTTTTAAACAGATATTAACACATTTCAGTATTGATGAATAATGTAGCCATGTAGCTCAAAATCACATCTTACTTTTTACAATGGTGGTTTGAACTAAACTGAGATATGTATTTAAAATCATGTACACCTTATCTTGTCCCTCCTTACTGGTTCTTTATTATAAATAGGGAAAGTATAAATAAATTCTATTACAAAAATGTACCCAGAGGAAAACTAACAACCCCCTCAACATTCCAGCTGCTACTTTTTTGTTTACCTTAAAATAACAATATTGTGAAGATCACTGCAGTTCCTAGGTTATCTAGGAGAGTTACCATCTCCTAGATAACCTTACAGCAGTGCTGAAGTCTCACTCTGAGCTTCCCTTTAATACTAGTCTGCTCTAAACCGATAATTTCCAGATTGTGGGGCTAGCCTTCCTAGACAGGGCCCAGTCTGAAGGCCAGTGAGGATGAGATTTTTAGGAATGCCTGTTTGTTCTCATAGATACTTTTGAAAGCAATGTTCCCTCCAATCCATTCTTGGCTTTGTGCCTCAAAAATCTTTTGTGCGTATATGTTAAACGTGTGTTTGCATTTTTAAAAATTTAGGTCAAAATAAACACAACATTTTAAAATTACATCATAAAATGCATAAATCCATGTACCTAAAGCAAGCTCTGAGTGGGCATACAAAGTTCCTGGCAAGTCTATAATCTAATTACTGATGCACCACAGCTGTTATATTTTCTTTCATACTGATTTTAGCCTTTATGCTTCCCAAAACTAAAAACAATGTAGCCAAATAATGAAAACTTGTTATACATTCCTAAACTTGAGATTTCAGAACTCTACTTTTAAATAATTCTATATTTTTCATATATTGTAAATTCTTTAGCATATATCAGTTGCACTTATGATTGTACAAGTTTTTTTTCCATTATGCCATTTCTATTGTAGGATAATGCACTTTTATAAAGTGTTGTTTTATGTGCAATGTAAGCAGTTCATGGATATTTCATACCAATTGTAGTTAAATAGAGATTTTATCCATAATCTATTAGGACAATTCCAAGTTAGAAATATCTAATGAGTTGAGAGGAACTAACAAGTTCCCCTTGGTTAGGCATTACCAATTGTTACACAGCTTCTGTTCATGCAAGTAAAACTGTTTTCCTATTATTTAAAAGGGAATTCCTTGTCTTTAACATCTTTTGTACCAGAGAATCCAACAACAACACCGGTAAGGTAGGAGTAGCTAGAATGAAGGCTAGCTCTTGTAATAGATGACTGTAGGATTGATGGTCATCTTAGGGTTGTTAGTGAGGTTAGAAATTACACATTGGAGAGTGGACGCTGTAGGTATAATAGTAACCCGCCAGCACATGGTCTATATGCAGATAGGCTCAGGTATAGAGAGATCCCAGCGTGCAGCACCACTGTGAGGGTTGTGCACCTGTTAGCGAGTAGTACTGATGGTTTTATTAGTACTTGGCCTATACCCATGTCATGAGGGAAATTAATATTCTGTACCATAATGTAAAGCTCACAAAGTAAAGTCTATATGTGATAAAATACAGCTCACAAGGTGAAATCCATAAAAGACTTGCTGGAAATAAAAGAGGATAATACTTACCACCATCACAATATAAATCTGTTCCCAGTCTGTGAATCAAGAAGCTGACAAAGGGAAGTGAACATGCATATTTACTCCATGGGTGTCACTGGAAGACCATTTGCCAAAAAGATAAAAACATTCAATTGTTTCTAGGTCTCTTTATTATATTCATAAATGTACATATAATCTCTTGGGGCTTTTGGGCAAGGAGGTTAAAAAACATTTCAAATACACTGACAGATATTCATATACATGAACCATTTCATATATATATCTAATATAAAGATTATAAATGTAACATTGGCCCATATCTTATCATTCTTACCGTTAATATCTGTAGCAACTGTATATCTACATGTTAAGTGATTTATTCACTTGCACTGTTTCCTACACGATAATGAAAATTTTGACTGTTCTGTACACTGAATAATGTTGTGTAAATATCTGTACAATATGTGGTTTCTAAATCATGTCACATTAATAATAATATTGCTTTGTATTATTTTACAGCCAGCTTTGTGAAGAAGCTTTCATCTTATGAGATTGTCATACCTTCTCGAATAAATGATTTTGGAGAGGTTTTTCCACACAATCAGCATTTTCGAAGAAGGAAAAGGAGTGTACATTTTCAGCTTTCAGAATCTCATGGATACCGGACGCACTACCGATTTACTGCGTACGGACAATACTTCCAGTTTAATCTTACTCTTGATGCAGGCTTCATTGCTGACTCTTATAATGTTACACATATTGGAACCCACAGCCAGCTGCACTTTGATTCCTCAGATCTCAGACACTGTTTCTACAGTGGCCATGTAAATGCTTTGGAGACCAGCACAGCTATATTTAGTCTCTGCGGTGGCATGGTAAGTTTAATAGTTATTTCTGCTGATCTTAGTATGTTAAGAGCTGCTCTATTACTTCAAATATGTTGATAAGGAAAACTACAAGGAGGAAAAAGATATACCAGTTCTAATTTGGCTACTACAGTGATTGAGTTGCATACATTGCTGGACTAACTTGTAGCATACTGAATGCAATCTTAAAAAGGAAAAAAAAAACATGTTCATGAACGCCAGCATTTTTTGGGACTTAGAAAAATTAGAAAGTCCTATCTATTCTATTGCACTTCGCCTGGTCTGAGGTGGCAAAGTCTGGTGCAAGAGGTAACATTCAGTAAAATCCGCATCTTAGTGAATTTGTGCAGTTACGTCCCTTCGCCAGAGCCCAACTTCGCCTGGCAATTGAGTGTGAATGAGCATCAGCGTCAGTCTCTTTCGCTAGCAATGTACCAAAATTACGTCACGCTGGTGAATTTTCGCCAGCGTTAGTCACTTCGCCCTTTAGTAAATTTGCCCCATAGGGTGTTAAGGAGCATTTGGCTGCCTGCATGATTTTACTTTATTAACCTTCATCTGCTTCATTGCTAATTGCCTGGGCCTCAGCAATGCACTCACGGGGGAGGCAATTTCTACTTGGAAACATGCGGGTGCACCAGCAATATTGAGCATTTCGACACCTGCCAAACTGAAATCATGTGGGCTGCAAAACCTTAATCTCAGGGCAGTGTGAGTGTTGTGTACTAACAATAACATTTGTTAATTTCACTTCTTATTTTTCACAGGTATTTCTTTTAAAGATGATGGCCCCTATATTCCCCCCCCCCCTCATTTCTACTCAAGGACCCTTTGTGGTCCTTTAAGTTTTCTACTATAGCAAGTGTTTTAAGTGCTGTTCCAAAATTGTTGAGCTAACCCTGAGCAAATATGTACGAGGGCAGTATGCATTGGCAACCAGCCAGATGTTTCATTAGTCCTCCAGCAATAGACAGGTCAAAGCTATAATCTGAGATTCTGCACTACTGAAAAATCCTCCTGTGTTAGGTTGTGAACCCTAGTAAGTAAAGAAGTTGAGCTGCTTGTTGCAATGTTATTTGAATGCAACTTTAAAACCCCCTACTATTAGAAAAATAATTCAGTCAGTGTCAGGAGAACACTAAATAGAGGAAGTCTAAGTGACTGAATTAGTAGAGCTGGTGAAAGTTTCTAAGCTATAACTTCCTGCTTCTAACTATTCTGCCCTGGCAAGTGAGTGTGGTGTAAGGGGTTGGAGCAAGTTAGGATTCTCTGATTCTTATCCCTCCAGAAGTTGTAAGATCCTTTTACCTATAAGGGTTCTTAGAGTGTAATCAACATAAGCTGTATTGCTGGAACTGAAACATTTCTGAATATAAAACATTTATCCCAATTTTGAGCCAGATACAATTCAGTGAGAAAAAGGATTATCACGTGAAAACTCTTGATGATAGATGAGATTCAAGTTTCAGAAAAATGTATCTCACGTTTTATCACTTGGAAACTCTTTTGACATCAATGGGTTAAAACTGGAACTGAATTAAGAGGAAAGTTTCTTCTCCTTGAATTGAATCCATTCGTTTTCATGTGATAAACCGTGAGATAACCTTTTCTCACTGAACAGAATCTGGCCCTTTGTGTCCTATCTGAAATTCCCTCTGCCCCCATCTTTTTTTGCTTGTCCTCTGGTGGAGACTTTAATTGTGCATTTGAATGTGCAAAATTACACACCTCTTTTTCCTCAGTGTAGTGAATGGTATTCTTTTGCAACAGTGTGTTCCATTATTATATGAATTGTGTATTTGTGATTATTCTATGAAAATGGTAGAGTATTTATTCTGTCATGGGGTTTAAGGAAATTATCCATTTATTTTGCATAGCTATTATTTCTGTATGTGCTGTAAATGCCTCTGGCTCAGCATAATTTTTTACATGTGTTTTTGAATATTGTAAATGCAGTATTATATAGGGATGCACTGAATCCAGGATTCAGTTCAGGATTCGGCCTTTTTCAGCAGGATATGCAAATTAGAGGCGGGGAGGGAAATTGCATGACTTTTTGTCACAAAACAAGGAAATAAAAATGTTTTCCCCTTCCCACCCCTAATTTGCATATGTAAATTCGGATTCAGTTCAGTATTCGGCCTAATCTTTCGCAAAGAATTCGGGAGTTCGGCCAAATCCAAAATAGTGGATTAGGTGCATCCCTAGTATTATGCTTTTTTGTTCTGGGGAACTGCGAGAAGTTGACTGTGCACTTATTCTGTCATGTAAATGTGAGTGCAGCGTATATTAGTCGTCCTATTTAAATATGGTTATACATAATATATGACGGTGACACACATGTGTGCACTCTTTGTTTCATCCTTAATTTCAGCTACAGACATGTTATGTCCTAGGGCTAAACTAGCAAATAGTTTAATTCCCTGTGTGTCTAACTGTATACACAAAAAACACTAGTAGTTTAGTTTGTTTCTTAAGTCAAAGTTCCTCATACAGAAAATACCTTTCCCTCTGGATCCATTGAAACGGGCACACGAAAACACTTTACATGTGGTGATGCCAGATAATTCCACATACATGTACATGGGATTGCCTCATACAGAAGCAATGACACACAAGTCACTTACAGTATTTACCTTTTTTCCTGCCGCTTTCCAGCTTTTATATCGGAGTCATTTGGGGTAGATTTACTAAAGGGCGAAGTGGCCATCACTAGCGACAATTCGTCAGAATTCCAATCCGCAGGGACATCGCCAATTTACTAACAGGCGACAATTCACTAGTGAAAGAGACCGCTGCTAGTGTACATTTGCACCCTTTCGCTTAGGTGAGCGGTCGTTACTCCGCAAATTCACTAAAGTACGGATTTTACAGAACGTTACCTCTTTTGCCAGAGTTTTCTTCACCACCTTAGACCTGGCAAACTGATAAAACAAAGCTACATCCTCCTCAATCTTATGTCAGTGACATCATATCCTGTATGCCGGAAAGTCATAAAAAAAACCACTGGCGTTGTTTCATTTTTTATAGCAGGATTGCCTTCAAAAGTCCTATCTATTAAAGATTTTTGTGTTAACATTTTCCAACCATTTCAGGGGCATGCCACATTTGTTTTAGGGTGGGCTCATGTCTAGGGCATTAGAGGGTCTCGTTAGTCTTTATTTTGCTTCCTTGGACATGTGTAATAATAAGTGGCCACTTCAAGCATTTGCACCAACATCTCTAAAAAAGACATATATACAACCTATATGTACCCGCCCTATTCAAATTGACCTAAGTGTAAGAGTACTAACAAAGTTTCGCTAGGCAGAATTGACCACTAGCGACAGATCGCTGATGAATTAACGCTAGGTAAACTTTGCCAGCGTTATGCTGCTGAGACACAAATTCACATTTTATTGAATTTGCGTAGTGGTAACTAATTTACCCCCGGTGAAGTGGCATGAAGTGTGTAGAAGCGGCCACTGGCAAAATTCATCCTTTAGTGAATATGCCTCATTGGCTCCTGCAGCCAAAAAATTTTGAGCTATTTTTTGTGTACTTCAACTAGGGAATAGTCCAAATTCGATTCAAATTAGAAAAAAATTAGAATATCGAAATTTATTATGTACTGTCTCTTTAAAAATTCGTCTTCGACCATTCACCATCTAAAAACCTGCTGAATTGCTCTTTTAGCCTATGGGGGACCTCCTAGAACGTATTTGGAGTCAATTGGTGGACTTTGAAAAATCTAATTTTTTGTTTGGGGTAAAACTTCGAACTGAATTCTATCGAATGCGCTATTAATTCGATTTGTACAATTCGAATTCAGCCGAATACGGGCCTATGCGATCAAAAACCGACCTATTGGACAGTCTTTTTGAATTCGAATTCCAACGTTTTTTCAATTCGAAATTCGACCCTTGACAAATATGCACCTAAGTGTCTTATCTATCACTGCCCTTACAATGAAGCTAGCTAGCCCTGGTTAAGCTTTAATTTTTCCATTCTACTACTTCACCTTAAGAATATGTTTTATTTTGTGTTTACTTCATATTAAAATATTTATATTTATGGTAACATTATGTCAACTTAAACTTGGGTATTTTCCTGTGTTAAAACTGGCCCCAGCTGTTAGCTGACAGCATTATGAATAGAAGAGCCATGGGAAGGCAATCATCAGTCAGTCTTCCAGCTTATCTTAAGTGGTCTTTTATCATTTAAGGTTTTGGTGACAAAGGTTGCAGTCATAGAGAGGCTCAACAAGCTGCTAATGCAACTGTGAGTGTCTCCAATGCAATGGATTCCACAACATACATCTATTTCAGTGAGCAGGAAATGAAAATGTGAAATAAACAGGACCTTATCAAGCTACTCTGCTTGAATGTAATAATCATCAATGGAAGACGAAGCATTTTTTATTTCACATGATTTTTGAACTTAGCACTTGTAATCAAGGGGCCTATTTAAGATTGCTCTTGAAGACAGAATGGAGACAGATGTTGAGAGGGAAACAGTGAAGAGCAACTTCATTACTTTATAAACAGTACAGAAATTTTAATTGAATATATTTAGAAAGTTTATTATTTCAGAGAGCTGACGTTTATAGTTAATGTTCATTTTCACAATAGTATCCCTTTACGTACAGTTCCTCAACCCATTGGGAACCAGTAACACACCAGCAGTTAGCCCCATTTATAATCACTACACTCACTGTAGATATAAAGTAGTATATAAAGGACAGTATATAAAAACAAGGAAAGCATAATTCACTGGGTGGTGCATCCACAATGAATACAATGGGGTACCCTAGGACAGCAATCTGTGGGAAATCTTCACAGATTTTCCACAGATTGCTTGCGACTATCCCGGAATGTTCACATGTGCAGAACCGTGAAATATCCAATTGCTATTGTGTTTATTTTTATAATATGCATTCAAATTATCCTAGACAGCTGCTAGGGTTCCATAGATAATCTGTGATGTATATACTGTATATTATGCCTTAATTCTGTTTTAGCTGATTTCTTTAGTATGGTTGCATTTTAATGCATTATTCTCTAATAAATGTTGACAAATGGAAAAGGTATAATAGGAAATGTAATATAAAGCTATATAATGAAAGTACCTACTTGTTTTTTTAACATTGTCGTATCAAGCATATTGTAAAAATCACAATTTAGCTCAACCAAATATTTGAGAGATCTCTGCAGATATGGCAGTGTCTTGACCTTTATAAGAAAATGCCACATGACAGAGAAGGAATTCCCTAGAATAGTTACAATCAACCCTGTGTTTTTACACTCAATAGATTTCAGTTATCAAGACTTATCTCATCTTCTGTAATACACAACGATGCTGTGAAATGCCTCCAACGAGTTGTAAGAATGAAAACAGATTTTCCACACTCCCTGGTTAAAATTAGGATGCCCAAATTATAATCAGATGGCTTTGTCAACTTACATTTTTGGTCACTCTTTGATACCTTGGCATCTTATTAAACTATAGGTGTAAAAAGAAAAACAAGTGTTGTCCACTTTCTGTTTTATTTAATATAATACCATAACAATTTGATTAATTTAAGGTCATTTTACAGTTTGCTTTCTTTTATTCAGCATACAGGATATTTGTATTGGCATGTGCAAATTAAAGGAATCAACGGGGGTAGAGAGTAAACAAGAGTAAAACATTTTTGACTTCCTTGTTTGTGTGATGAAAAGTAACATGATTTTTTTGATTCGGATTTGGTTCAGCCAGGGACTTTGATTCAGTTGAATCCGAATCCCAATGAAAAAGACCGAATCCCGAGCCAGATGCTGGATTTGGTGCATCCCTACTTGTGTCATTATTGGTATACATTTTTTTTTGTATGTTTTACATTTAGACATGGGTAAGGTAAGTGTTTCAGAATATGGGGAATTCTGGGGAATATAGACTATACTACATATAGAAGTATCTTGGCTGGGGCAAGTACTGTTAGGGAAATTATATACAACTGAAATACTATTTTCTTGCTGATGGCTAGAAGATCGATATACATTTCTTCAAAGTGTTTCTATAAATGTCCCTTTTCCTCTCACTATTAATCATGGTCCAGTCCAAAACTGTAAAGCTATAACAAATGAATGATATGGAAAGTATTATGAACTATAACTGCTTGTCTGTATATCTAGACCTTTTCTCATGCTGCATGGCTTATCAGCAGGTACTTTGATTGCACGTTGCAGATGGTTCCGATTGCATATATTTGCTCACAGCACAACAACCCAGAAAGTTCAATTTTTCTTAAATCTGGCCATACCCATCCACAATCTGATGGATCTTTATTGAATTTGGCCACCTATGTGCACGTTCAAATTGGACTGATCCAATAATTTGGCCCCCAGGACATTGGTAGCATAATAACAGAGGCCTATACAACTCCTCGAAAGAAGACTACATCAACACACCAATATCATTTTTAAACCTATACCATAGACAGGTCTGGACTGGGAGTCAAAATAGACCAGATGGCCAGTCTGTGCATGCCATAGATATTGTGCTGATTGTCAGGGAGAAAAACCCATATATGAGTAGACTTGGGTCTGACAGGGCAGAATTGTCAGCTTAAATCTGCTCTTGTGTGGCTAGTTTAAGCACTTGTAAATAAAAGAACCAATACTCTTGCACACATTTCAGCTTCAATACACATGTTTAATAAGTGTATCTATAAAGTATTTGTATTGTTAACTAGACATGTATGGTTATCTCATTCTTTAAAAAGGGCAGATCACAGCACAAACATGTTTTCCAGTTAGTTGTTTTTAACTAGTACACAAGAAATCATTACTTTTTTTAGTCCCTATTGTTTATAGCTATTTTCTGTTTTCAAAATGAATGTACTTAATTTTTCTGGCGTTTTGAAGTGGAAACTCAGGAAGCAAGGTTGGTGACTTGTTATACTGTACAATTTGCTGTATTTGCTAATGTATTTCACAGCAGTATCAGTAATATCAGTAACTAATGTATAACTTTTAACCATTGACTTTATCAAAGCTCACGGAGCATACTTAGTAAGGGAACAAGCTGCTGCTGTTGAGAAATATATTAACGAATATATCAAATTTTAATAGTTTAGAGAGAGTCTGCAACAACCCCTTTATTGAGATTCTTGTGGGAAACATGAGAAGGTGGAAAATGAAACTTTAAACTTAAAAGTTGAAAAAAAATGGAAAGAAGGAAAGAAAGAAGAAGGAAAGAAAGAAAGAAAGAAAGAAAGAAAGAAGGAAAGAAAGAAAGAAAGAGAGAGAGAGAGAAAGAAAGAAAGAAAGAAAGAAAGAAAAGAAAGAAAGAAAGAAAGAAAGAAAGAAAGAAAGAAAGAAAGAAAGAAAGAAAGAAAGAAAGAAAGAAAGAAAGAAAGAAAGAAAAAGAAGCAACCCAAATAGGTTTCTGATTTATTTCTAAAAAAACAATTGTTTTAAAGAAGTGTTTGGGCAGTGAACTCTTATATAAATGTTTCACCTCCAAGACCGGATTTCTTAGCTTGCATAATGCACACAACTGATTTTGTCAGTTTCTTGATTGTATGTGTAAATACTGCAAATTATATACAGGAGTATACTACCTTTTTTATATTATTTACATTCTAAATGTTGGCACTTCAGATCAGTACAGTGTACATTGCATGCATTATGTTGCAGCATGAGGCTGTTCATAGATGCAGTGTTTATTTTTGCTTTCATGCTCAATTCCTTATTTCACATATTTCAAATATTCTATTAAATCATACTTGTATATCAGATTTGTCACTAACGTAGGCTCCATCTGCACATGCAATAAAAAGTCTGCTGCTTAGTCAGTTCTGAAAAAGTTTTGTGGCATTTTGATGCAATGCGATGTATGCGTTGCATCTATTCAAATAAGAAGACGGAAGAGGGGTCATGTATGCGGTGCAAGGCAGGGTGCAAAAATAGTGCAATTTGCCATGTTTTTGGACTTTCTATCCACTGTATAAATTGACACTCCAAAAAAGAGCTCAGAGACCTACGGGCACCCACATGAATACAGTACCTGCCAGGGGAGGGGAGCACATAGGCATCCCATGTCATCCCCTAACTCATTCAGGCAAGTGGCAATTTTTGGCAGGCGGTAAGGACAGGGATGCTCTTCTTTCACAGCTGCTGCACTCTGCTTCTTGCACCAGATTTTCAATTAGGTGTTATAAAAACAGAGGAACACTGCCCCTGCTGCAAGTCAGGTTTCAATGTTCATAATTAAGTTGGGTTTAAAGTCAATCAAGTTTAATCCCTCCAAATGTACTACAACAATTAGGGACCTATTTAATAAACCTCAATTTTTTGTGATCGAGTTTTAAAGGGGTTTTAGAGGGGTAAAAAATCTCAAATTTTTAGATAACAGTCGGGATACACCAATACTATAAACATGAAGTATTCTATTATCTCAATATTTATTTTTTGTCTATAGCTGCCTGTTACATTTGCCATAAGGTGATTTCTATGGTAAAAGGGGTAGCAGCCTGCTTTAATCACATGTGATTCTAATGGCAATGCTTTGACTCTTTTTGTTACATAGATTGGCACTTTTAAAGCACATGATGGGGAATATTTTTTAGAACCACTGATGAAACCTGATGGAGGGGACCACGAAGATGAGCACAACAAACCCCACCTCATCTACAAGCACAAAGTCAAACATTTAAATTCCTCAAGAAAACAACAGAAAAAATTTGACATTTCAGGTATATTTACTGTCATATTACATTTTGTTTTTTCCTTATTGAAGAAGATAAAAATATACCTTGATCTTTAGCTCGAACTAATAGCAAAAAAAATAAAATTTATCTAGCAAAATTTGTAACTTCTAAAGGTTCTGTGGGTACTGGTCACCCAGATGGACGGCCATCATTAATTTCTGCTTTGAATAAACTGTCCAGAAATCATATCAATCATAGCAGTCTACTGACTACTAGCCCTAGGTGGGCATTTTTCATAATACATTTTTATTTATTACTCTATCAAATGTATAAGGACAAAATATGTGATTGGCCATTTAGTAGCCCCTATGTTGATTGTCAACATTGTACATTGAGGCTCTGTTCTGCAGCACACCTGTTTTTATGCAGCTAAAATTTGCCTGGAATTCAAAAATAAGCACCTGCTTTGAGGCCACAGGGAGCAACATCCAAGGGGTTGGAGAGCAACATGTTGCTCACGAGCTACTGGTTGGGGAACACTGCCCTAGATGAATAATAGGTAATTGGCCATATAATACATATTTTTTATAGGGTTTTACATGATGACTTGGTTAAGCATCTTAGCCAGAGGTCAAGGATGTTGCTCCATCTGGCGTACACTTCATAACTGTGATAGGATTTATCTTTACTTTAAAAATAATAAAATAAAAGTCTCAGTCTTAGGATATAGGATTTTGTGCTTCTTAATTTTGGCCCTATTTATCTGTTAAACATCCTATAATTATGCCCTACAAGTAATAATGTAAATAATGTTTAAATCTTTAATTTTAACACATTTTTTTGTTATTTTTTTGACTGTGTAAGTTTCATCATGTGTTATGACTTATTTAAACTGTTTTTCCCAAGGTATGACTTTTATAAGCAATAAGCAATGTTAAATCGGATATCAGATCCTAGGATTTTCAATGTGAAAACATTTTGGATAATTGGAAAGTCTGCAACTGAATTAGGATATAAGATTTCTCATTGGATTGAATTATTCTCAAACAATATACTTACTTTCAAAGAACATTTTTATGCAGTAGATTATTTATGTTGTATATTATAAATAATTAAGTATTTTTTTCTCATCTCTTATATGCCCCAATACTATATCTACTATATCAATACAAATGAGTGGGAATGTACAAGACTGGGCAGAAATTGAAAGCTTACAGTGTATGACCATATTTAAGATAACATCTGTTTTGAAATATAAAGACATGAATTTCGTTGAACATCTTGTATGCTTTTCTCGGAAATTTACACAGTTACATGACAAAATGAGGCCCTGTTCTCCAAAAGAATGGATGAAGCAGAAATAACTTGAAATACTGTCTCAGCACATAGCCCCATTAAATCACTGATATTCTGCCATTTGTTTTAACTGTTTGACAAATTGTGCTTTGTCATTTGGTCTTATTTATATATATTTGTGTGTAGCTTTCATTGGTACACTTGAATTGTTGTAATATATATAAACATAAATGTTCTTAATCAAGTGTTTTGACATATAACATTTGATGGTTGCTAATGTATAACTTTTATATAAGCAATATCTGAATAATATACTGGAAAAATTTAGTAACAAAAAATATTCTAATTATTTGATAAACGTTCCCAGTGAGTGCTTTTTACTATAAAATGTTAGTTTGGAGACAGTATCTAGACATAGTAAACATAATTAAAAAGTGTTGAATTTGCATGTGGATTGAAATGCAAAATGAACTGAAGTAAATTTAGAGTAATTCTCTGAGAACTTTTTCAATTTGCATTCATTTTTATTTTTTATTTTTAGTGGTTTCTACAGTATTAGTAGTTTTAAATTAAAGCTCAACATCTTTGAAGGTCACGGTGTTAGGGACTCTAAGGGCAGTGTCACAAACTGCATTTTTTGCTAATTTTTTGGTCAATTTTCCTTTATCTAAGCAAGACGACTTTTTCACATCTTCCATCAATTGGATGTCTTTTTAAAACTCGATTTTATTAATCCATCTAAAACAATAGGCCTGGCACTTTTGATGCAAAAGTAATCATAGCCAATGATTGCCTTTGTTTAAGTGTGCACATGCACTAAATGCACCAGGTAGTGATGTGCGGGCCAGGGAAATCCCAACCTGCACATCACTAGCGCCAGGCCTATTGTTTTAAATGGATTGATAAAAACGATTACGTTTTAAAAAGACATCCGATTGGTGGAAGGTGTAAAAAAGTTGGCTTGCTTTGATTTAGTGAGCTCCCTCAGGCTAAGGTTTGGGGATTTTTGAACCTGGACTACCTTTCAACTACGGTGAGTAATTTCTTTACTCTATAGCTTGTTACTTAGTCTGCCTTTATCCACACACCACAGGTGTTTTTACACTTGGGCCTTCATTGCCATTTGGTATGAACTCTTACTAATTTAGTATTCATTGCTAGACTGACTTCAGTTTTAACATTTAATAATGTATTCATTAAAATTCTACCTACAAGAGTTGACTTTTTTAAGTTGTCTTACATTTTTGGAGCACGCCATTTGCTTTTTTTTTATTGTATAATATTTTGTTGTTGGAACAGGTTTCTGGTAGACATGAATAGATTGGTATACTGGTGAATAGAAGTGGACCTGCCTTTTTATATGCCAGTGGAGAAATGCAGAGTGTAACATTGTCCTAACTGACTATATACTTTCTATCCAAAAGCCTGGTAATCACTACCTGTTTATGTAATAAAATATGCAATGTTTGGTACAGATCTAGTCACCTATAGCAACCTCAAAAAATCAGACAGCAGCATTTAGTGGTCACCTGTTTAAAAACAGACACCTCACTGGTTGCTCTGGGTTACTGCACACTCTACATTATTGTATAATGTACTGGCACTATTTCAATAAATGGTGGTTTCAAGGTAAATAAGACCAGGGAGGAACTAAGGGTAGGCAGAAGAAGCACATGCCGGGCCACACAGATTGAGGCCACCAGGCACATACCTTATCTTTCACCTACCCCTGATGTGGACCCTTATATGTGGGTTAAACACTAAGTTATCAGCACTGTGAGTGTAAAACAAACACAAGAAAGTAATGGAAACCCTCAGAATTTACATGCACCTTTAACATGTGTTGAGTATGTCCACCCTTCTTAGATCTCCCTGAGTTCAGCGCATCACAAGTGAGGGTATAGACAACCTCATGGTTTTGTATGGTGAAACTTTTTGCTTACTCAGTCAGTATCTGGCGATCCATCAGTCAGCCATTTCTCTTATCTAGGACCAGAATATGGCTATGCAGACAGACGATGTATGAGCCTAGCGCCTGTCACTAGCCCCTAATCCCTACCCCTACTTTTGCTCCTGCATGTAAAAAAACTAAATTGTTGTAAAAACCAAACAGTTACTTTACTTAATAGCCTCAGGAGTAAGCAATTCTTTCTGTTTGAAACTCAAGGTTTTGTCCATTTCAGTTTGTATGTTTCTTGTTTGTAGCCCAGTTGTTGGAAATCTCTGCATTCCAAAAGACAGAACACAGAGAGTGAATAGAGTCCTTCCATAACAGAATAAAATCACCATAGTAGCACCTGTACAAGATGATTTCTTTATCAGTTCTTGGTGAATTATGCCTCTCCTCAAAAACAATATGCAAAGAGATTTGTAGAGGTGCAACATATAATGCTAATGTTATGCTGGAGTTCTCTAGGGAGAGCTGATGTTTTCTTAGCCACTCTGCTTTGCATAGGTTAGTATATATCTATTTTGGTGAGAGGCGATAAATTCAAATTTATTTTTAGGGTGGCATTTTTTTGGGTTCTGTCTGCCTATTGCCATAGCTTATTTTGTTATCACCGTGCTTACTTGGGAGTTTCTTGGACGCTCCTGTTATTGCCCATTTTTTAAACTACAGAGAGGGTTATTTTCTCCTTATGAAACTTTATAGACTCTGCCCACTGGGGCAGGGGCTGATGTGAATTATAAGCCCACAGATATATATACAAAGTGATACCGTCACATATGCTTGTAACCAAAGTAAA
The DNA here is from genome assembly GCF_017654675.1 of Xenopus laevis. Classification (NCBI taxonomy): domain Eukaryota; kingdom Metazoa; phylum Chordata; class Amphibia; order Anura; family Pipidae; genus Xenopus; species Xenopus laevis. The sequence goes on from NC_054375.1 coordinate 71,102,511, forward strand.
TATAGAGAACAATATACCTAGTGCAAGACAGGCTACTAATTTGCAGATCTCAGCTACATAATAGAAAGACCACTGATTTAAGTGTATTTATTACTGAAATACTTAAGCTTAAATGAAAAACTTGTAGTATTATGTTTGACTTTTGGCAAGTCAGTCAGTAAATCCTTCATCATATACTGTTACACTCTTGTTTCCTTCCTCTTGGTTTTGCAAATAAGTATTCATGTTATCTGCTGTGAAACTAAAGTTGATCGTGACATTTGCTGACCTGAGTATTTGTTCAGTGCTATCATTTTATCACTCTGAATAGATGTTGCTGTGACTGTAATGGCTAGAAAGAGACTGGGCTGTATTAGATTTCCCAGTATTGTACAGGATCAAAAGAAAAACAGTTTAGTTTGAACTTTTAGAAGTGGTATCTACAAGGTCTATATAAATAGTTAAATTTAAATTACATTTTATTCTAATGACAAAAAAGTAATTTAAATTCAATCTTTTCTATTGACACTGCAACATGGTAATTTAAGTTCAATCTTTTGGTTTTAACAAAATATGCCTAACTGCTAGCTGACCAGAAGAAGGCAAAAATCCCCAACTAAAGCCTCTTCAATGTGCTTGTAAAGACCACCTAAAATATTGTATAAAACATGTATTCTTCTCTAATTGCAAATTGACTGTTCACTATTCTTTTTTAGGAGAAAATAATTTTACATTACATTTTGCAAAGCACCAAGTAAATTGAAATTATGCCAAACAGAATATAAAATGTGTATATTATATATATGCTCAGAGATGGACTTCTTTTAGTTTTCTTTTATTTTGGCAAGCTTGTCAGACACCATGCTTAGAGATAATTATTTTGTATTACTCTCCACCAAATCTATGATACTGGGGTTGTAAACGAGCAAAGGGGCACGACGGTAAAGCAAAAGTCTTTTGGGCAGAAGGTCACAGTACAAGGCGTAGGCAGAAAGCGTAGTCAAATCAGGACGGATCAGGGCAGGCAGAGTACAAGCGGAGTCAGACAGGCAAGGGTCAAACCAGGAGATCAATCAGGAGGGATTCGGATACAGAAGAGTCGGTTACGAAGCAGGGTCAGGATTTTAGAAGTCAGGATTGTCAAAAGCAGGCAGGGGTCAAAACAGGTAATCAGATCACAGAAATACAGAAGCTTTAAACAGCACAGAGGCACCAGGAGCTCACAATGAGGAAACCTATAACGGGCAATGATAAAATAATATTTGTCCCTTTAAAATGTTTAAATTTCACGCCCTTGCGTGCTGGTGTCATTATGTCAGCGCGCCTGCGCCTATAAACCAGAAGGAGGAGGAGGGTGATTTATTCTCACATTACCCCCCCCCCTCGAGAAGGTGCCACCGGACCCCCAGGTTTCTCAGGGAACTTAAGATGGAATTGTTTCCTTAATCGATCAGCTCTAATGTCACAAACAGGAACCCAAGAATTCTCCTCAGGACCATAACCCTTCCATTGTACTACAATTACAATACAATTGTAAGTATTGCAACCCCGCACAAGGCGAGAGTCAAGAAGTTCTTGGACTACAAATTCAGGCTGACCCTCTACCAACACTGGGGGAGGAAAGGACTGTGGACGAACCTGTGAGGCTGGTTTCAAAAGAGATACATGAAAAGAGTTAGATATTTTAAAATTGTCAGGTAATTTGAGACGAACAGAAGAAGGATTTATTATTTCAGTGATGGGATATGGACCAATAAACCTGGGTCCCAACTTGAGTGAAGGAACCTTAAGTTTAATATTTTTTGTTGATAACCATACAGAATCTCCTATCAGATATTTGGGTGCTTCCCTACGCGACCTATCAGCTGCCCTTTTTTGAGCGGCCGTAGCTGCTGAAAGGGAATAGTGCACCCCGGACCAGATCTTGGCAAATTGTTTGACAGAAGAATTGACAGAAGGTACAGAGGATAATGAACCAGAAAAAGAAAATGCTTTGGGATGTAAACCATTAGCAATAAAAAATGGAGATTGACCAGTAGAAGCATGGGTTGCATTATTGTAAGCAAATTCTGCCCAGGGTAATAGTTCAGCCCATGAGGATTGGTTGTCATACACATAACACCTTAAGAATTGTTCAAGGGACTGATTGACCCTTTCAGTTTGACCATTGGTTTGAGGGTGGTATGTGGTAGAGAACGACAAATCAATCCCAACCAAAGAGCAGAATTTAGAAACGAACTGTACCCTTCTATCAGAAACAATATTGACTGGAAAACCATGTAATCTGAAAATATTAGAAAGAAATAACTCAGCCAAAGTCTTAGCAGATGGGAGGTGTGGGAGGGAAATTAAATGACTCATTTTGCTGAACCTATCTACCACCACCCAAATCACAGTTTTCCCATTGGAAGGAGGGAGGTCAACAATAAAATCCATAGACAGATGGGACCAGGGTCTGTCAGGAATAGGAAATGGTTTTAGCAATCCCTGTAACAGGTTTCTAGAAGACTTTGACAGACAGGACAGGAATTAACAACATTTTTGACATCTTGTTTAAATGAAGGCCACCACACATTATGAGACCATTTTTGAATTATGAGCCTCATCCAGAACCTGTTCCCTAAAATCCTCAGGTACAAATAACCTCCCGGAGGGAGTATCTACAGGGGCAGAGACTGAACTGAAGACAATAGTGTGGCAAGGTCTGATCCCAGAGCTGCCACAATTAACTCACCCGGAATAATGGGAACACACTCACTAGGTTCAGAAAGGTTAGACTGCCTTAATATTTTTGGAACCAGGCCTGTATGTGAGAGAGAAATTAAACCGGGTAAAAAAAAAATCCCATCTAGCCTGCCCAGTATTCAATCGTTTAGCAGACTCGATGTATAACAAGTAACAAGTAAAGACATTTATAGTATGCCCCCTCCAACAAGTGTCGCCATTCCTCAAACGCCCATTTCATAGCCAACAATTCTCTATTACCAATGTCATAATTGGCTTTGGCAGGTGAAAATTTCCTAGAGAAGAATGCACATGGATGTACCTTGTTGGTTATCAGATGCCTTTGAGAAAGGACCGCCCCTGCCCCAACCTCTGAGGCATCAACCTCTACGATAAAAGGAAGAGTAGTATCAGGGTGACGGAGAATGAGAGCAGACACAAATTTTTTCCTGAGAAATTCAAAGGCTTGAATAGCCTCAGGAGGCCACATACTTGGATCTGCGCCTTTTTGGTTAGATCTGTAATTGGAGACACCACCAAAGAAAAGTTTTTAATGACTTGACTATAATAATTAGCATAACCTAAGAACCTTTGGGTTGCATGTAAATAAAGGTGCATTTCTCAAGCTTCGCAAATAAGTTATTTTTCCATAAGCTGAGCAACACCTCCCAGACATGTTTTTGATGGTCACCCAAATTAGAGGAAAAAATTTGAATATCGTCAAGATATACCACTACGAATAACCCCAGCCGGACGATATAGTTGACAAATTACTGGAACACTGCGGGGGCGTTGCAAAGACCGAATGGCATAACTAAATATTCGTAGTGGCCCTTCCTGGTGTTAAAGGCCGTTTTCCACTCATCCCCTTCCCTGATACGAATGAGTTTATATGCACCCCTAAGGTCAAGTTTGGAATAGATGGTAGCATTCTTGACCTGATCAAATAACTCAGAAATCAGCAGAAGGGGATAGCGGTTTTTGATGGTAATTTTATTAAGGCCCCTATAATCAATACATGGGAGAAGACCTCCATCTTTTTTGCCCACGAAAAAGAACCCAGCACCAGCAGGGGAACTAGAAGATTTTCACTTATATAATCTTTCATTGCTTGGGCTTCGGGCAATGAAAGAGGATAAGTTCTCCCTCTAGGGGGAGTAGACCCAGGAATAAGGTCAATTGGGCAGTCATAACGCCTATATGGGGGTAATGTTTCTGTGGCTATTTTAGAAAACACATCAGAGAAGTCAGCATAAGCTGCGGGTAAACCCTCTAGAGAGGTGACTGCCACCAATTGAGGAACGCTTATGCAAGAGCCCTTACATTTTTGACCCCATTGAAGAATCTCCCCAGTTACCCAATCAATATGTGGGTTATGTACCCGTAACCAAAGTAAACCTAAAATTAAAGGAGAAGAAGTAGAACCCTCAATAACATAGAAGGACAACTCCTCAGAGTGCAAGTTGTTAGAACACATTGACAAAGCCACAGTCTTTTTAGTTACCAAACTTGTTCCCAAGGGGCTTTTGTCAACGGCTAAGATGGGAGGAATAAGGGGTATTAGATGAATATTAAACCTTACTGTGAAGGCCGCATCCAAAAAACTCCCCGTCCCCCCAGAATCCGCAAAAGCAGAAACCTTAACGGAGCCCGTAGGCCAGGTTAATTTAACAGGTACCATGATCCTAGAGGAAAATTGGGGAGAGGAAACTTCTCAACCCAAATGGAGCTCCCCTTCTCCATTTAGGCTTTGAAGTTTCCTGGCCTCTTAGGACACTGGTTGAGAAAATGACCCTTTTCCCACCAGTAAAAACACAGACCCTGAGACCGCCTGCGGGCCTTTTCCTCAGGAGTTAAATGAGTGTTACCCAATTGCATTGGTTCCTCCTGAGGTAGAGGCACTGAGTGGTTAGATGGCTTAATATTAGTAAACCCCGTAGGAAAGGAAGTACCCTTCTCACCCCTTCTCTCCCTCTGTCTTCTATCTACTTGGATGGCTAGACACATTAGATCATCCAGATTAGTAGATAGATGGTAGTTTACTAAACTGTCTTTTACAGCATCAGAAAGCACTAACCGGAATTGACTCCAAAGAGCCATGTTGTTCCAACCAGTTTCAACAGCCCACTGGCGGTACTCAGTGCAATACACCTCTGCATCCCGTTTTTCCTGGCATAATTTACGAATCGCTGTATTGGCTGAAGAAGCACGATCTTGGTCATTGTAAAGTATCGCCATAATATTGAAGAAGGTTTCTAGGGAAAAGCGGGCAGGGTCAGAGGAGGATAATCTTAGGGCCCAAATTTGTGGGTCGCCCTGTAACAGGGTCATTACAAACCTCACTTTTACCTCTCCAGTAACGAAGGAGTGAGGGAAAAAGCTAAGGTATAATTTGCATGCATCCTTAAAGACAAATAATTTTGTTCTATCCCCACTAAATTTTTTGGGGCAAGAAATTTTGGGTTCATGGAATTTATGAATATTACCCATCACGGCAGAAGAACCCTCTTGGACGGCAACAGGAAGTGAAACTACTGGACCAGGTGTCTGTTGCGTAGTATCCAGTCTGCGAGTCAGGTTATGAACGCCTTGCATCAGATAATCTTGTTTCCGCTCTTGATCCTCCAAGGGCTGCAGCAGAGTAGTGAGGAGCACTTCAGTGGTAGAAGGAGCAATAGGGAAACCTATTGAGGGGATACCGAGGTGAACACAGAGGGGGTCATTTATAACGTTCGGCCAGCGCATATTTATTATCAGATGGTTGAATTGCCCATGTTTTTTTTCCTGAATGCTAAAATATTGCACTGCTGTGCCTGTCTTTCCTGTTCTTTCTATGATTATTCACTATACCGAGACATACATTACGTCGGTTTTTATGTGGCGAAGCCTGGCAGTGTGTGCAGTGAATTTTGTCGCTATGTGTTTTCTACCGCATAATAAATCTGCCCCTATATTTTTGCACCTGCGCTAACAGTTCAAACTCTTGTAAATGTGCATACAGTAATTCTTAAGGCTGTTACTTGTGCTGATATGCTCACATGTATACCTTTTTTCAGACCTCTGTTCAACAAACAATGTAGACAAACTGCAACTTCAGGCTGTTGTGCAAACTTGATGGAAGACAGAAGAAAGAGTGCTAGGAATCAGATTTCTTAGGAACATAATCAGTGTTCTACCCTCATGATGCAGTGTTCTTCCTGAAGTTTTCCTTCTGTTGATTTCATATAGTCCTTTCATAGTTCTCTCTTGTGCTGATTTGATATAACTTGCAAACCAATACTTCATATATAGGCTTATTTAACTGTGAATATTTTATTTTCTTTGCATCCTGCAGTACTAAGTTTCATAATGTCTTCCTTTATATTTTTTAACTTAACTACCATCCTGTTTGGCTGCAGAATGCTGATGTGCAGCTGGAAGCTATCACGTGTCTTTAAAGAGATCTGTTACAGAATAGCTTGCATTTGGCAAGAAACTGAAACCCATGCTTGCCATGCCAGTGTGTCATCTACATATTTGTCTTCTCAACCTGCTTCTGAGTGTTTGGGTTTGCTCATAATTATATATCAGGTATTTTATCACCAGCTCTGTAAGAAATACCTATATTTGTGTGTGTGTGATGTATCTATATACAGTCATGTTCAAAAGTTTGAGCACCTTTGATTAGAATTTAGATGATATATTTTTTTTGATTTTCTAATTGAAAATGAGTTATCATAATCTCTGCAAGGTAGGCGCAAACTAAAACATGACCCCCTCTCTGCAAATTCTAATCCAAAATTGCTATTTATTTGCTGAATTTTACAGTTTGGAAACAATATAACACAAATGGGGTTATGCAGTAAAAAATGCTAAACATTTGCCCAGGTGCAGTAACCCATAACAACCAATCAGCAGTTAACATTTATATTGTTTTAATGCAAAAATGTTATTTGTTGCAATGTCAGTAAAAACAATGGGTTACTGTACCTGGGTGTCAGGACGCCTGATGGCGCTCCGTTTCTCTTCGGCACCGCATCAAAGATGGGCAGTGCCCATGACCCACGTGGTCCGACGCCGGCTCGATGACGTCACTTGCCCGGATCGAAATTCAAATACTTAAGGACTCGGGTTCGATGCCGGATTGTGTTTGGTTCCTGGGTGCATCTATAATTTGTGCTGACTAATTCCTGAACTTGGATTTTGCTGTATTCTGCCTGCCTACCGAACCTTGCCTGAAATTTGACGACGATTACTCCTAACCCCTTCTGATACCGCAAACTTGGTCCTGAACACCCAAGCTTCCTCCTTGGTCCTGACTACTCCTTCTGGGAGCCGATAGGCCCCCTGACACTGGGTAAACTTGGTGCCTTTTTCTACATAATGGGGAAAGTCTGTGTACTCTTCCAGTTGGTCCATACTTTTTTTTGTACATTTTTAATACTTTAATTGATCTGTAAATATATAATACAAGCAGAAACCTATGAGTATGTGCTTTGAGCTGGGAATGGCTAAAGAAGGTATATAATCACTTTTTGCTTGCAATTTCCACTATGTCATTACAGTCTATACCAGTCAAGATAAATAAAGCTGCTCCTAAGCTGGTTAGGTAGGCAAAGCCAACCCCCAAATAACTACATATGGTTTACAAGAGGTTTAGCTAGCATGGGAGTATATATGTGGTGTAGATCCAACATTGCATGCAAACATAGAATAAGTAAACATCACCTACAATCTCATCCTAGAAGCCAATAGTTAAAGTATGCAGATGCCTGTTGCACTTGCCATATTTTTTTAAAAAAATATTAAATTCAGCAAATGCATAGTAATTGTGAAGTAACTTAGTATAAGTATGTAAAATGTGTTTTTCCAATGCAGAGGATGTTGTACCTTTTCACTTTGAAAGTCAGAAAAGCATGTAGTTTGGCCAGGAGAGGCCAAAAGTTAGGGCTATCATGAGCATGTATATAAGTGTGTGTCTTGCTGAGGTAAATAGTGTTGCTTGAAAATTGGATATTACATTCTAAATTCTAGAATCCTTTAAATTGCATTTGCTCTCAAAGTAGTTCTTCACTTTTTTGTCCCTGCCCACTTCTGCCCAAGTCCGTTCTAGTTTCCAGCAACAGCCCTTCCAGTTTAATAGTGGTCAGCGTGTAGCAGGTATAAATACAAGTTGCAGGTCTGGGCCAAGTCTGGGTTTCAAGAAATGGTCCTATGTTGGACTCAAACAACGCACCTCACAGCAAATGTATCATTAGAAACTAACCTGTTTTGAAAACATAGAGGAAATGTAATGTGGACCCCACAAAGGCTGGGTTTTTAAGCCTCTTTTTGCCATAGTATAGAAGAGGATTTTTTCGCCATGGGGGAATTTAGTAATTTTTCATTTGTATTATATAAAACATTAAATAAGCATAAAGTTTCATGCACTCAATAATTTTAGTATAATTTTGACTGTGACTGCTAGTGCCATCTGTTGCATTCCTGTGGGTTTTTCTAGAGGTCCAGGAACTCCATGTGCTCTTACAGAAGGCGTTGCTGTGTGTTCTTTGGTATTAAGAACAATTACACTTCCATTCATCTATATAGTTTTGTATGGAAATTCATGATACATTTTTTTTCAGTACAACCAGTTTAATCAGAATTTATAGTAGAAATGTTTTATTTTCAAACATTCTGCTGTGTTGCCCAAAAATCTGCACTATGGATCATATAAAGTTTTATTTTTGTTCAACTCTGCCAAAAAGCACTTTACTAAGAGAGAATGTGCCGTAAAGAAAAAATGTATGTAGGATAATACTGTATCATAGAGTTGATGACGTAGGTAATAAGATAGTAATAGTATAATAGTAGTTTGCCAGCCTGAACCAGGATTAATTTTTGGGGGGCAAAATTAGTTCTTGTGATCTTGGTAAATTTGCAATATTTTAATATAATATTAATATATTATTAATATATAATATAGTAATATAATAATATTTTATACTCTTTCTCCCTCTTTCTTTCTTCTGACAAGTTCATCTACTGGATTATGGATCACGGTCGGAAATTGACCAGCAGGTGTTGCTGGTCATATTAATAGCACTTATTTCCCGTAAGCTCCCCATAGACGCAAAGATTTTTCTTACTGAACGACCGTTTTTAGTGAAGTCCGTCCAATCCTTCGAAAATTATCGTGAAGTTAGTGGGATTCGAACGATCGTACATCTTACGATTTTTCGGCTGTCAGAAAATTGATCGGCCAGGTTAAAAAATCTTTATCGGTCCCAGTGCAATCTATCTATGTCTGCAGGGCCAAGCAGGCAGCTCCCCTTTGTTTTCCTGGCAAATGGTCTTTTTAGTTGATGGACAACTCGTACGATCTTTTCAAGATAATCGTGGTCTCACGATGACGACCGGATCTTTTAAAAATCTTTACATCTATGGCCAGCTTTACTATCTTAAATTTCAGAACAGAAACTCTCCTTCTTTTATGCTCATGTGGAAAACGTTTTAAACCTTTCTTCCCCTCTTGCTCTATCTAATTAATTACTTTTTTTAATATTGGTCTAGAATACTTCCATTTATCACTGCTGTATAAACCTGGGGTCATAAACATGTAACTAAAAATACATTTTTCTTCCTGAGATTGCGCAGAAACTTGCAAAGACAGCTTAGAATGACAGTGTCATCAAGTTGGCAGCAGAACATAACTGAAATATGACATTGTCAAGGGGTTTTGTTGGAAGGCAGATTGTTTAAATGTAGAAGTATTGTTTAAATATAGACGTATGTACATGTTTGTGCTTGGCACTCAACAAATGTTAGCTTGGCACTAGAGAAATTCAGGTTTTTGAACAGCTGGACTAACAGGGTGTTTAAAGCCAGTGCTTAACACAGCTGATCACATGTTTTTATTTAAAAAATATTGACAGCTGGTTGGACATTACAGCTTTGTGCCTTATTTTTATGGGATTCGCAGATGATGTAATTTTCTTAAAATAAAACCATTAGCAGCCACTGAATGTTGGTGAATTCTTTTTTTCCTCTGCATTATAAAGATAAGTGTCAATGAGGTTTGCATTGCACAGTTAGTGTATGTGTATCTAACAATTAAAAGTGTTTAGTGTTTCTCTTGAAAGTATAGTGACTATCCTGTAGAAAAAACCATGCCAGATTTACTTTGTGGCCATACACAGACTGAAAAATGCTGGTGACTTGACCTCCCCAGATTCATTGAATATGGCTCACCTGATGGCCTACCTTACTGATATCTGGGTATAAACTGTACAGGTATCTGTCGAGCAGGTTAGAAAATTCTATTGGTCAAGGGCCACATCAGCTTTCCTACTCAGAGATGGTCACCACAACATTTCAAAATAAATGCTGCTGCTAGGTTTATACACACTGTGCTTCAACCTACATGCTAGGTTGACTCTCTTCACTGAATTCCACTACGTTTCATGATAAAATTCAAACTAAGGAACCTGACATTCAAAGCAGGTTCACAACTCTGCTCCTCCCTATCTCCAAGTACTTAAACCATTCATTGCTCTCTTCTAACAATCTATTTCTTAACAAATCACTAAGTACTTCTTTATATAAATGTGTTTAGGACTTTATTAGAGTTGCATCGCTTCTCTGGAGTTTCCTCCAATTTCCCATCCAACATATCTGTTCTCCATGAAAGTGATTTCTTAAAACACATTTATAATCTTACCCAAGCCCACCAGGACTGTATTTAATATATACATACCTAGTCAGCCCTTTGATGCCTTCATAAAAAAAAAATCTGTACAAAAAAAAAATCCCTGGAGCATGACACTTTCTGCTTAATGTTTCCTGGCAGATCACTTCTTTTATCGTCTTTCATGTTTAGGTTTTACCCACAACTTTATGTTGTTTAAGTCAGGGAACTGTGAGGGCCATTCCTAAAACTTCATCTTGATTTTCTTCAAGCAGTTTATGGTAGCGTTTGAGGTATATTTATATATGCTTATTGTCTTGTTTTAACTATCCCTTTTTCAGCTTCAGGTTCTTAGCTAGTTGTTTTCCACTTGCGTCTAACATGTTCTGATATTTAGTGGAATTCATGTTTGTTTTTTTTTTGCGTAACTCAGATATTGCAGGTAAGGATGTTGACATTTGTGATCTCGCAGGTAAGGCTTCCTCTTTGAGTCTTATACTCATATATCATGTTTATGCAAGCAGCAATGCACCATGGAACAGTGCAACACCCCACCTGTGCCAGCCAAACCTTCCTGCAGGTCCTTTGCAATCACGAGAGGCATTGACTTTCTGGCCAGTGGATGAGCAGTTCTCTCTGAAAGCTTTCTTGGTCTCCTAGATCTTGTCTTAACTTCCACAAAGATATGAAAAGGTGAAAAATTTAATTTTAAACAAATGTTGGGGGTTTCAGGGGCGATCCTGGACCCTCCGCCGCCTCCGCCCCCTCCCCCGGAAATTCGCTCTTAAAGTACCAGGAGCAGCATTTTTGCTGCCCCTGGTACCTAGTGGGGCGCTGCCGCCTGAGGCGATAGCCTCAACTCGCCTCAATGGCGAAGCACCCCTGGGGGGTTTGGCACCCCCAAGTGGAAGAAGTCTTTCCTTCTCCTTTAAAGGAGAACTAAACCCTTAAAATGAATATGGGTAAAAATGTCACGTTTTATATACTGAACTTCTTGCACCAGTCTAAAGTTTCAGCTTGTCAATAGCAGCAACTTCAAACTTGTCACAGGGGGTCACCATCTTGGAAAGTGTTTGTGACACTCACATGCCCAGTGGGCTCTGAGCAGCTGTTGAGAAGCTAAGCTCGGGGGTAGCCACAATTTATCAAGCAAAAAATAAGGTTTGTCTGTAATATACAAAAATCTAGGGGGGGGGGTGGAAGCACTCTTAAGGCTAATACAAAATATATTTAAGTATAATGGAAGTGCTACTTACAATGCACTTCCCTGGGCCCCTGTCTCATAAGTAATTCAATATAAATGCAAATGCATATGTTTACAAAACAGGGGTTTTTAGTTACAAAGTTATGATCATAAAGTTGAAAAGCCACCATACCACGTCAAGGTAAACCCCATATGGCGGTCCCTAACTTACTTAACTCAGGTCACAATATAAAAAGATACTTCTCTGCATAATAGCATTACCTGTACACAATGTGTGTTGTGCAGCCAGCAAGGGCTTTTAAGGGAGAGAGATTGCTCAAACCAACGCCCATATTTAAAAGCATAGGACCACCATTAATATAAAGGGGTGGGTATGGGGTGCTATTAAAAAACCACACTGAGCTGAGCCACAGCTTCAGGCTTTGTAACTAAAAACCCCTGTTTTGTAAACGTATGCATTTGCATTTATATTGAATTACTTATGAGACAGGGGCTCAGGGAAGTTCATTGTAAGTAGCGCTTCCATTATACTTAAATATATTTTGTATTAGCCTTAAGAGTGCTTCCACCCCCCCCCCTAGATTTTTGTCTGTAATATAGGCTGATGCTACAGGGCTGATTATTACATTCTGATGCTAATTGCACTGGTTTCTGTGCTGCCATGTAGTAATTATCTGTATTAATTACTAATCAGCCTTATATTGTGACATTTCTATTCTATGTGTACTGTATATTGTGAGTGGGTCCCTAAACTCAGTAACTGACAGCAGCACAGAGCATGTGCAGTGAATGAGCAGAAAAGAAGATGGGGAGCTACTGGGACATCTTTGGAGACACAGATCTTCCCTGCTAAAGGACTGTGGTTGCCATGGGCTGGTACAGAAGCTCAAAACATAATGTACAACATTTCTAGCTACTTCTTTAATTAAGCTTTTGTTCTCCTTTACGAATAGATACCATAATGCAGTTCTAATATACACAGTCTAATTGCTGAAAGTAGATGATTTTGTTTGAATGTTATTTGCATCTTTCTGCATACTAATTTTCCACAGATCTTAAAAGAAAAGAAGAGCTCCATCTTCAACTTTCAAACAGCATAGAACAAGATACTGCAAGTTTTCAGAACCTGTCAATTCCTCACTATTCATCACAGAACAAGACACATGAAGAAAGTGCAAGCAGATCACACATTAGAAAGAAGAGATTTTTGTCATATCCAAGATATGTAGAGGTTATGGTTACTGCTGATGCAAGAATGGCACATCACCATGGACACAACTTACAGCATTACATCTTAACTTTAATGTCCATAGTAAGTAATGAACAAACCCAGTACTAATGTAATGTAAAAATAAACCATTTATTTTGGTATATTCTGTTCAAGGCCTGAAGTAAAAGTAATTAGCTACCTGAAGAGGAATTTAATTAATGTTTTAACTAATGGCTAGTGACAGCAGTCTGCATTTGCAGGCAATTTCCATTCAAAGTAAATTAGTCTGTTGTGAGCATTTTGTCCCCCTCCCAGAGAGATACAAAATGCTCACGAGACCAAACATTTGAAATCACTCTGTGTGCCATTAAGCTGTTTACTCATTTCCTATTCGGTTTGCGAAGAAAACTAAAGATTTGTCGAGGCATGAATCTTGCAAAAAGTTTCCTTGATTCAGTGCATAATAATAAAATGGACAAGTTCGAATATAATGGGCCAGATTCAATTAGATTAGAAAGACTTATTTAGTTTAAGTATAATTGTAACAAGCAGGACAAATCCAGAGCAGTAGCTATGAATGCAAAGTGCTTTTATTGGGTAAAATTGCACCACAACATGTTTTGGGCTAGGCCCTTTATCAAGTGACACTTAGGGGCCCATTTACTAAGGGTCAAATTTTCGAATTCAAAAACCTTGAATTTCAAAGTAATTTTTGTTTACTTCGACCATCGAATAGGCCAAAATTCGAATTGAAAAAATGTTGAATATTCGACCATTCGAAAATCTAAGGTACTGTCTCTTTAAAAAAACTTTGACACTTCGCCACCTTAAACCTGCCGCATTGCTATGTTAGCCTATGGGGACCTCCTAGAACTATATATATAGCTAGTATTTGGCTAAGTTTTTAGAAGTCAAAGTTTTTTTTTTGGAAAATCGTCCGATCGATCGATTAAATCGTTCGATTTGAATTCGATAGAAAATGGCTAAATTTAATAAAAAAAAAACGTCGACTATCGAATTTCTATAATTTTACCACTTCGAAATTTGACCCTTAGTAAATGTGCCCCTTATACTTGAACATGTCATCTTGGGGTGTGGACACAGGACACCCCTGCAGGAAAATCCAACTAAAATCGAAAAGGGTGAGTTACAGTATATTCCTATTTGGTCTTTATTCAGTTCAGATTGTCCCATGACATGTGTCAGATGCAATTCAATGAAAAAACATTACAAAAACTCTATTGAAGTCTATGAAAAAAACTGGAATGAAATTAGGAGAATTGAATCTCGCTTATAAGTTTGCACATAAAAAGATAGTGTCTACTCATTGATTTGAATCTGGCCCAACATCTCATATAAAGAGATATGAAATTGTGAATACCTTCCTTGAGTTGCTGCCTAAGAGGTAATGCATAAAACCATGTTACATTTCATTCAAATCATCTCAGATATCTCAAATATCAATATCATGCTCTTTATTGTTTGCATCAAAAAGATCCCTTTGATTATTTTTACTACATTAAGTAAGACAGGCCTGAGGAATAAAGCCTTATTCCTTTATATAAAGGCCTTGTATTAACAATGGAACCCTTTATGTTATGGCTAAATTATTTTGAATTGGCATGCACATAAAATAGCTCACCCTACACATTTGTGCACAGCATTAATTCGCTAGACAAGATGTTTCTTTGGTAAAACTTTCTATTCTAACAAGCTGCTGGAAAAGTTATACTGCCACCTCTGAACCAATGAACTCCATTCAGTTGAACTGAAGAAGCTGCTCGGATGAGTAGTGAAACGTCTTCAATAATTACTCGGCAAGTCCAGTTGTTTTACAATTACTTATATTAGATATACCATGACCTGGATGAATGAAAATCTTCATAGTCAATGGCTACATTGGATTCCTGGCACAATATTACCCATCAGCTATGTACTTAAGATTTTTCTGTACTACTAGTAGTTGCATTTGATTTTTTCTGTGCTCCCCCAGAATGTCATGGTGCAAAACATTTTCTTGTTCATTGCTTCTGGACTGTCCTCTGTCCTACTGTGAGAAATATGCTCCACACACAGTGCAACACTGATTGTTATTTACTAAAATCCAAATTTCTCTTATAGTTTATTAAAACACAACCAAACGTCCATGCTCGATAGGACCTTATTTATTAATAAAATAACCCAAATAAATTCGATCGCATAAAAACTAGATACAATTTTCTGTGTTTTTGTCCGAAAACCAAGAAAATGTCGGATTTTTGGGCTAAATCCAGCACAGACCACAAAAATTTCAAATTGGGATAGGTGCCTCTCCCATTGACTTAGATACAGGACTTCAACTGGTCTGAGAAGCCGGGTTTTTGGATTTGTGGCTTTTTGCAGCATTGAGGTATAATGAATCTCAAAAAAAAATTTCCACAAATAATTTGAGTTTTTGCCCCAAAAAGCCCAACCAGATAAATTAGAGGTTTGCTGTGGTCCCTTATAGCCTATGAGTAAGTGCCCATCCTTGGCACGAAATGCGTCAGGCTTAATTATGCCCTAAAGATTTTCTACTTTTTAAACATCATCTGGGCTCCTCTATTTCAAGCAACAGTAAGTCTCTCCCAACTTTAACTTTTGTTTAGTATATAACCCCCTCAATATCAGAAATTATGGCCTGACTAAATTTTATGAATTTTACTAATCCATCTCATACATATTTTTGCAGGTTGCTGCTATTTATAAAGACCCAAGTATTGGGAATCTTATAAACATCATGATTGTGAAACTTGTTATAATACACAGTGAGCAGGTAAGCATAAAATTTGATAGTGGGAATATGCCACCAACATGGTTGTGCATATATTTTTGGTGGCAGCCTTGGCATGGGGTGCAATTCTGTATTCATACAAAATTATTGTATCAATTAATATTTTTTTTGTTTTACACTTTATGTACAAAATTACACTATAGTGACATCTGGTGGTCAGTTTTATTGCGTTCACCTACAGGTCCTTTCTTTTATGGTTTCAACACACAGGGACTTACTTACTGCAATATTATGCCCATGAATTATTAAGATACAAAACTTTTTTTACGTGATTTGAAACAGGTGAGAAAATGTCAGTCTGTTGCCAAACTCCATGTGTGAAATATTTTTCTTAGTATAATTTGCCAACAAGTGAAAGTAGTCAAATGTGAAACAGTCAAATAGCAAATATAGGATAAAAGAAAAACATCAAAGAAGCAAAAATCATTATTGATTATACAGTCATTTTTTGTGTAATTTTTAGTTCCATGAATGGTAATTTGCAAACCCAATTTTGTACGAAAACTGCAAGGTTTTTAATCCAGAATGCAGGGTTTTTTAAATAATTCCAGAGTAATCTCAGGGTAAATTGCGTATGATGCATCAAAGCAAGTGCAATATTGTCTGCATATGATTATTTAGGCACAAGTCTGCTGCTCCTATTGGATCCAGGGTCTCCTTGCATCAACTGAAGCACATATAACAATTTGGGACAGGAGGCAGAACAAGCACAATTATTTGGAAGTGCAAAGAGCATGTTAGCCCTCAGATCCCTTTAATGAATGGCATCAATATGACTGTATTCATTTTTGTGCGACTGCAGTTGTGGTTATAAACAAGCCCTATAGTCCTGATACCTGTGTGCATTTTGCACTGTCCTCTTGTCCCTGTTTTGTAATGAATGTGTAACGTTGGCCATGCAAGGGCTGATATGCAAGCTGCCGATCCAGTCTCCAGATTGGCCTATGTATGATGCCTGAAATATTGTCCTCATTTACCTGTTTAAATAAGCAAAAGGGCATGGATGTTTAAGAATAAACATTTGTGAATATTATAACATATGGCTATAATTTTTCTTTTAGCAGACATCCTGCTCACTGTAAAAGCCATCAAATTAAAATGCTGCTTTAGGCAAGGATCAGTTTTTAATAAATTGTCTGTTTTTTCTTTACATTTAGGATGGACCAGTAATAAGCTTTAATGCAGCAACAACTCTCCACAACTTTTGCTTATGGCAAAGAACTCAGAATATTCCAGACGATTCCCACCCAGCTCATTATGATACAGCTGTCCTCCTCACCAGGTACATTTACATATACTGTTTATCCTTTGTCTCCCTTGTGTCTTCCTCATTAAATGAATAATCCATTGTGGGCTGGTAGCAGATGGAAAAACATCACAGAGGCTAAACTGAGGAGAAATGCTGTGAAAGCAGCATTGTATAAATGCTACTAGTTGCTAGTAGATAAAATATTGACTTGGTATGTTTGCATCCCCTGCATGCAACATAATTATGAATAAGTTGTAGTTGTTTTGTTGATGATGGCATTTACTCACACACAATTCCTCAACTGCATTCTGTCATAGAATACAATTTACATTTTCCCTGTGCTAGCATGGGTTTCCTCTGGTTTCTCTGTTTTTTTTCAACACTCCAACAACATTGCAATGTAATTTATACCTGATAAAACAGACTGTAGTGCCTGGACAATAATACAAATGACAATAATAACAAAGACCCCATGTTGATTGTATATTTATATTTTTGGTTTGGTTTGGTTGGGGAACTGTTTGTGATGTGATAAAGGTTGAAATGTTGACTTACACCATTAAACCTTTGCACATAAATGAAGTCCCTTGAATGCTCCATGTTCTTTATGCTGATATATATATAAATTTAATAAATAAGTTATTGTTTGTGTGTATATATATATATATATATATATATATATATATATATATTATATGGTGTGTATATACAATTACCACCACCCTGTCCGCACGTGTTCACAATGAACTTGGCCAACTATACAAAACAGCATGCACACATTGGTAAATTCTTCTCTCCTAAAGTAGGCAGGCCTGGATTTGTGGAAAGGCCACCTAGGCCCGGGCCTAGGGCGGCAGGATTTTAGGGGGGCGGCATGCTGCCCAACCACAACCACATTGGTTCAAAAACACTGGGGATGTACAGGAGATACAATAATTTTGTTAATTTCCCGTGCGCAATCCACATTGCTCAGGTCCCGATTATGAAAATTTGCATTAATAAAGGGGGGCACGGGTGACGAACGGCAGTGGGCCTAGGGGCGCCCGCTATGTAAATCCGGCCCTGAAAGTAGGCAACCCATAGATCGACAATCAGTTGAGCTTTTAGGCACCAGAAAACCACTAAGCTGATTGCTAAACATTTTTTAGAGCCTGGACACAGTTTGCCTACTTTTAAATATATAGGTGTCAACTACATCCCTTAGCCCAGGAGAGGAGGTGATTGTTCACACACCCCCTTTTACAGCAAGAAACTTTCTGGATTAAAACATTGGGTACGTTGTTTCCAAAAGGACTGAACAGATAGTCCAAAAGTACTGAATGAAAAAATATTGTTCTTTTAGATGTTTTTTTTTGAGAAGCATTTAATGATCCACATATGGATGTACAATACATTTTCTTTGTATGATTGTATTAAAAATACATCAAATCCACTTAACACTTGTGAGTAATCCATAATTATTTTTCTTATCCACAGGGAGGATATTTGTAGAGCTAGTGAAAAGTGTGACACATTGGGTGAGTACAGATAGGGTTATTATTTCAATGTGCTGCATGTTGCAATGTGTTATATTGATTTTTTTCAATATTGTAAAACGGAGAAAAGGGAGGTTGTGGGCTGGACTAGCTGTTAAAAAGATTTGGAACCAGTTTTGTATACCTATCATTAAAACCGCCCAGTGCATAGCAATGATGCAGATACTAGGATAATAAAAGTGAAGGACATTAAACTGGGACACTGGGGAGTCTGTCTTTTTTTTAGAGGGTTACTGTGCTTCTTGATGTATACAGTAGCCGGTTGTAGACAGTATTCTTTTCTTCAACAGTTGCAATGCATGCTAAATTGGTGAAATACTGCATACCCCTTATGTTGCATGATATAGTAATTTTAGCATGCAGGATTCACAGAAAACATAATCCAGTTATTACAATTTAAAATCAGCCCTTCAACAAATATTGGTTTACTTAAATGGAACATCTTTCAATGTTTCAGGTTTAGCTGAACTTGGTACAATGTGTGATCCCCACAGAAGCTGCTCCATAAGTGAAGAAAATGGCCTAGGCACAGCATTCACAATTGCACATGAGCTAGGGCACGTGTGAGTATCCTTTACATTTTTATTAATCATAAAGACACATTGCAGGAACTTCCTATCCCTGTGTGTTGCAACCATGCTGTATGCAAATGGAGATCAAGACAATAATGATCAAAAAAGTTTGTGTCCATAGCCTAAAGCTGGCCATAATGTACCAATAATATTGTATGCTTTATTTATTTGAATTGTCAAAACAAGAGAAAGGCGGCCTTCTATGTATGGCCCCTTGTTCACTCTCTGTCCATTTGGCCTGTTGGTCAGAGAGTGTTCATAATTGACAATTGTAGTGCTGCCTTTATATACATGATGTTTCTTTTTCTACTCACTGAAATGATCATTATAATGTCTCCTTTCAAATTTGGTGACATTACATATCACAACGACCATGTTCAGGCCATCTCCTTGGTGGAAGCCTAGAGGCTTTTCAATGTTTCTCAAATAAGTGCTCAGCTAAGTTTCAAAAACATCCTGAAAAAATTAACTGATGGAAGATCTGGACTTCTCCACTTTAGGAGAAGTCGTATACTTTATGAACGAGTCTGCTACTTGTGGGTGAGCTTCTTGTTCCTCCTACTAGCCACTTTAATTTTTAGGCATTCTGTTCCATTGATCCTTGAATTCCAAACTTTGGCGGGTAATATGAGTTTGAACAGTTAAGCCCTGATCCCTGTCTTCTCACAGGGTATTTCTGAATGATGCAGATTATGTTACTGGTTAATACAAAGCTTCAAGCTTTTGTATTAAGGTCCACACTTGACTACAGGAAATGTATACATATGTATCAGAGTAGTATGACTTATCCTTTGCCTTCTTGTTTCCTGAGGCAGATTAAGATTTAATAAACCAAGCCTTTGCCCAGAATCGTGGCATCTCTTCCTCTTTGCTCCCTAAACCCCAAGCTTCTCGCTTGGTTGCTAGTAATTAGTAAATTTCTTGCCTATTCTTTAGCCATATTACTATTGCTTCTTCAAGTCAGAATTCAGCAGGAGTTCTTTTTTAGTTATAAACTCCCCCCCCAGCCCTGTAAACCTTTGTATTACCATATCTCCAGCAATAGTCCCCCAATGTTGCCTGACCTATTAAAGAGATTTTTGCCTGAGGCTTTTCTTACTCCTCAAAGCCTCTGCCTTCTATTCCAACACCTCACTTACATCTTCATATACCCCCTGTTATTAAAACTTTCTAGATGTCTTTGATAAAAAAAATCAAGACCCTGCAATTGTCCTTCAGTGTGTATCTCATTATCTTCAAGTAAGGGCTTATCCTCTTTCTGCTCTAGAAACTCTGACCATAAAGGAATTCAGACTGGATGCATTTGACAAATTCCTTGAAAAGAAATGTTATTTAGTTAGTGCTGGAGTTCAGTCAGTAATTTTTCTATCTACGACAGAACAATTGGCTAACTAACCATTCTGTGTAACATTTTTTTTTCCAAAATGTAATATAGTTGGACAGAACTCTTCCCATAGGCTGAAATTACGTCATCATTAATTCTTTGACACTTGCCCTGTCTTCTATGTGTATGGCTATATCCTTATGCGTTCCCTCTTGTCACATCCAGAACCAGTTCACTTGCTACTGAGTCCTTATTTTGAGCTTTAACTACATTTTGACACAAGTTCAAAAAGCCTTATATATGTCTGATTCCATTCAAAACAGTCCTGCTTAGAGGTTAACGTTTTTTTCAAGAGACATTGCCAAGTATGTTAAATCTCAGCCCTTACTCAGCTTGGTCCATGATATATTGGACTTTTTACTATCGCTGTATTGCTTTTCTTAATCTTTGTATGTGTCCTTGCTCAAGCCATATGTGCATAACATCTCTGTCCTGTGCTCTTCTTGTTTCTATTTATTGCCATCAAGAATTTGAAATACAGGACATATTGAATTTCTGACATCTAGTGGCAAGAGTCACTGTAGTAAGGCTAGAGAAGTTTATGATTCCTAATGCTTAATGCACATTTATTATCAAGCCCTTACACTAAATGGAGGTGTATGGTATGGTTTCATTCCTTGCTTGTACACATCAGTGGGTTCATACTTCAACATAATTGTCTGTTGATGCCCCTAGTGTATTTGCCACACAAGTGCATTTTGCACCATTGCTCCAAAAGTACAAAAGAACAGATCAGCAATGTTCTGCCCCTGACAGCAATAGTACGAAAGTTATGTCCGACCAAAGCTAATAACAGTGTCCCTCTGAAAATCAGCAATACATGCAGAGATATTATCAGCAGCCGACAGAAATCTTCTAACCTGTCCAATCGACCAAACGACTGAACTAATATCAGTAAGTATTATACTCATTGGGGGAATGTAATTAAAATTTGCAAGCGATTTTTTTTTAAAATAGCATTCTTGCAAATGTTTAGAACTGCTTGCAATGTAAAATCATTTGCTGGCCAATATTACATTGTACATTATCACTAAGCAAAGGGTTAATGTTAACACCTGTTCTGGAGTTTCGTTAAATATTTGGACTTTGCTCTTGCCAAGTTTTAATACATGTTCACAAACTTCGTTGCAAGTCGTTGAGGTCTTTTTACCGTCAAAAATGATGCAAACATGGTGGCTAACATTTGCAATCAACTTTGCGCAGGTTTTTTTGCGTTAATGAAAAATTGTACATTCCCCCCATTGTGTATGACCTCCAAAAAAGAGTACTGCAATACAAAAAATGTTTAAATAATTAGTTTTAATCATTAAACCACACATGTGAACTGTTTTATAAAGATATACATTGGTTTGAAACACACTGATACATAGTTTTATTTTGATTTGAAGGTTCAATATGCCTCACGATGATAGCTTCAAGTGCAAAGAAGCCGGAATTAAAAATCAATTTCATGTCATGGCCGCAACTTTAAATTACAACACAAGTCCATGGACCTGGTCCAAATGCAGTCAGAAATATATCACAGAATTTCTAGAGTAAGTGGTTATTATTTAGATTTTTGCATGGTTTTTCATTTTGTTTTCTAATAATGAGAGACGGGTCTACATTGTGACTTCAGATTCCGTATGCTGGATCCATCCCAGAATACTGAAATGCAAACAGTTGTTGGATAGATTTGTGTAACTTCCCTTTATAAATTTCGGAATAGTGGTGCCATTTGTGGCATAATCACAACCTACCTTATTACTACTCATAATTGGTCTGTTTTCTTATAGTTTGTTACCAAAATCGAGTTTGACTGCAGCTACCAGCTTTAGGGTTTCTCATAGCTTGTAATGTTGCATGCAATATTCCCATGTGAACATTCATTTTTCCTTGTTCTTACTATGGTTAATCTGACAAATATGACCCTTGCAGTACTGTACTCAAGGTATAACACGTTTCGTGGGGTGGAATTTCTGATAGACTCCAACTCCTGAAAGCTGAAGCCATATAACAGAAAGACAATTTCTCTATACTACTAAAGTTGTATACCTTTTACTAATTTGACAAAAATATAGTATACCTACAGTATCCCTACCATTGCCACCCTGTAGGTTATTGCTGATGGCTTGGTGGGTGCTACAGTAAAATAAGATGTGGCCTCTTATCACCAGTTTGCTAGTGGGCAAAATATCCTCACACCTTTATCTTAGTGCACAAATCATACTGTATTTTTTTTTGTCTTGGTTTACAAAAAACTGGTGTAGCCCTGAGTTTATCATAGAAATCAAATACCCACACTTCCAATTGGGAGAGAGAAGACCTCACATTTGCATTAAAATTCACTGGCTTGCACACTGGACTATCCACAGAACAGGAATTTGATGTTTTAACGGCGGATTTTATCGTGAGATGTAATAAACATTCAGTTTTATATTCAGCTTCGTGAATGGTCCAGCTTGAGAGCCGGTCAAGTGTATTGCAAACATAAACACCATATTTTCCCTTAGCATTTTCATATGGCTGCTTCCTTTCACACTGGATTTTTACACCAAGGTACACAATGACTGCAAATCAATACATAACTTGATAAACACACCGTTTGTTAAACAGTATTTTGTCGCTGTTTTTTTACACCACATGATAAATAGGCCCTTAGGTGTGTGCAAGATCAGATTTTCTGTATTTTTCATTTTCCAAAATACTCCATAAAAATAATTTTTGTATGCTTATGAAATTTGCTGGAAAAGATGCAGTAATGCAGGCTTTAACATGTCTCTCTCTAGTACTGGTTATGGGGAATGCCTTCTTGATAAGCCTAATGGAAGAATTTACGAGTTCTCAAACCAGCTGCCTGGTGTAATATATAATGTGAACAGACAATGTGAATTAATGTTTGGCACTGGATCACAAGTATGCCCCTATATGGTAAGTTCTCCAGTAATAATGAGTTTCTTGTTTTTTTATAACTACTATAAATATGAATATACTATAAAGACAGGAAATGCATGGTTTTACTTGGATTGCAAAAATGTTCTTCTTTTGGGGATTGAGATTCAAACAAGGCAAACAATGGGTTTATGTAAAGTGTAGTGTTCCCTCTGAAGCAAATAAACACTCTTTATTAGAGTAACAGCATAATAGATATACATTTCTATAAAACCATTTCATTTTGGTGTCCCGGGTCCTGTAGTAGTATTAGACTATTAAAGTAGAAAAAAGTACTTGCTTTCTGGCTAAAGAAGGGCTTCCTGATATATAAAATATATAAAATGTAAAAAATATATAAAATGTTTTGTTATTGCTCTATAGGTAAGCATTCATTTTTGTAAATGAGAATGTAGAAAATGTATCTTTCCTAATCAAATGTACTATTTTGATGTACTATCAGAAGCAATGTAAACGACTGTGGTGTACAAGTACAGAAGGAATCCAAAAGGGATGTCGCACTCAGCATATGCCCTTGGCTGATGGAAGTGATTGTGGTCCTCATATGGTAAAGTTATTCATGTTATTAACTTTCACTTTTAATTGAATTTTTTTGCAGCCTTAAACAAGTTGGAGGGGGCACATTCTAGTTCCACATACAGTTATTAATTAGCCTATTGTCGCTCAATTATTAAGTGAGGTTGATCTCACATGTAGATCACTCATTTTAGCTCAGGAGTGATCTACTTGTTTTGTAATAGTCAGTTTGCTCTTCTATTCCCAGAAACAACAGGGATTTGTTTTTCTGAGGAATGTGTAAAAAAAAAAAAAAAAGCTTAAGGGATGATTTATTGGGGTGATGATTATGGTTTTGGGTTTATTGCTTCAAGTGTTTTACCAAGTAATGGATGGAGTAAAGGATGTCTGTCATTCATTCTCTTAATTTAAGGGCTATGGCACACAAAGCAAAACCAATATTTCAGGGGTTATTTACTAAACCTCAATTTTTTACTGGTCATGGTTTTTTGAGCAAAAACTCGAAATTTTTAGAGTAAAAGAAAATATTTAATTTTTCGAGATTTATTAAACTCCCAAGCTGCAAAAAGTCAGAATCGGATAATCCGCCATCTCAAACCTGTCAAAGCCATGTAGAAGTCAATGGCAGATGTCCCTTACAATTTGAAGTTATCGTGAGCTACACTGGGTTTTGTCTGATAGTCCAAAAAATTTGAGTTTTTCGGAAAAAAAAAGCAATTCGGGTGTCATATCCGAAAAAAAATGTATGATTAGGCTTTTCACTAAAAATCGTGGATGGGAGTTTGGTCCAGCTTGGTTTAATAAAAATATGAGATTTGAGTTTTAGTAAATTAACCACTTCAACTTGAAATCAAAATGCTAATTGCACTAAAAGTGGTGCTTTTGAGGCTGTAAATTTTATTGAGCTTTTTTTCTGTTGACAAGCATCAGTTCCACACTGTTTTCCATTAAAATAACTGGAAGCAGCAGTGATGGATTTGGGTGCTGCACCAGTTGAAGAACGCTAATAGAGAATAAACCCATAAGCACATGTACCCCCTTAAAGCTAGTTGGCTTTAGTTTTATCTAAATCGGAAACCCTGAAATACATATGCTAATTTTGCAAGTTATGATAAATAACACAATAGAATTTAAACTTTTGATTCATAAAAGTTTCCATAAAAGTCTGTGGTTGACAACATAGATGGTATTAGGTGTTTCTGAGCTGGCAGAAAATACATCTTGTTTTTGCCACCTTTGATAATGCAGCTCCTCATTTTAAGATTGCTGTAGTGGTAAATTTCTTTCTTATGGGATTCATTTTTATGTAGCTAACTTAAATTCAAAAACACAGTAACCACAGTAAAAATGCAAATTTCATTTATGCAGGCCAATTTCATTAACTATTCATCTGCTATCTATAACACCTTATGTCATTGTTTTTAATTATACAGTATTGTCGCAGTGGTATTTGTGTAAACAAGGCAATGGATACCCGGCCGGTAGATGGTGAATGGGGACCGTGGGGATCTTACAGCTCATGTTCAAGAAACTGTGGTGGTGGGATTAAAACTATTACAAGAGACTGCAGTCAGCCTGAGTAAGTCCTATTTTATAAACTTATGTAAAGTTGTCCTGAGTTAATTTTTATTGATTGGGGAATATGTCTACAAGAGTAGAATATTCTAGCAAATGCATGTAATGCATTATACCTACAAATATATAATTTTTTTTGAAAACCAGTGTGTAAAATGACTGGTTAGAGTAGACATATGCAGAGATGGGATGTGGCACTATACATTGTACAGAGGTGAGATGCCTTATCCGGAAACCCTAATAAGGAAGATCCAAATTATGAAAAGACCCTTATCCAGAAAACCCTGAGCATTCTGGATAAAAGGTCCCATATCTGTTTTAGGTTTTGAAATGCATTGGTAAACCTTGAGTAACATTACTACTGGAAAAATGTGTTTTAAAAGTAATATATACCTTAAGCAGGGATTACATGCTCTTCCCATGTCATTATGATGGGCACAGGGACCTTAGGCATAGCACACTCCATCAGGAGACGGGACACTAAAGGGCAAACTGGAACTTACCTCCTAATGCTATATATATCCTAATATTGGAATTACTATGAGTTAGATGGGTGCTGACTGCAGTCTGACCCCCACGTTCTAGCTACCACAAAGACCACCAACAGCTTGGCCTGCAAGCTTAAGTGATGCCAAAACATAGTATCCGTTTCAATCTAGGATCTATAGCACGCCTAGCTAATGGCAGCCATACCCTGCAAACTTCTACTGTTACTGCTACTGATCACTAATACCCATCCCCCTTTGTTTCCCAAACATGGCGATAAAGCTTCATTAAGTAGCTATTGTAAGGGTATGCAACCAGCAGATCTGGAAACATGAATCAGATTGACTGCACATTGGACCTCCTTAAGCAAGGTCCATAATTGCTCTTTTTTCTATTACTGTCTACTTTATGAGGGCCCTCAGTATGTCACGGGTGCCAAGGACATACATAGTTTTGGTTGAACAGCTGTACAACACAGCCTACATCTCCTATCCTGTAAACAGTTGCAAGAGGGACATCTGGAACTCACAGGGTTCCAGCTTTTAGAAGTTTCTTTCTGGGTCGGTGACAGTTCACTGGAGCTCTAGAGCTCAGGCAGAACATGACTTTTGTCATCTCCCTCCCTTCCTTTAGGGTTCCTTTCCTTTGTTGGGGACTACTTTGGCTCTTTACTCTTTGCTCTCTAGTGTCCTGCCTACTGAATATCGTTGTTTCTATGCTATGACCCTGTGTCCCCAAGAGAATACAAGAGCAAAGGATTTAATGGTGAGTAATAATGAATCCCTTTATCTTTAAACATTAGTTAAACATTTTGGTTTTTGTTATTTTGTTATAAATACTGCTAAAAAAAAGCTGTGGGGCAAGTTTGCCCTAAAGGGATTTTGTCATGGGAAACCATGTTTTTTACAAATCACATTAGTTCCATTAGTTCTCCAGCAGAATGCCACATTGACATGGGGTTTTCAAGTTTGAAATCTGATATGAGGCTGTGCATGTTATGCAAATTAGAGTGATACAGTATCACCTACCTCCATTCCCCCCCCAGCAGCCCATCAGCAGAACAATGGGAAAGTAACCAGATAACAACTCCCTGACACCTGCATTGCTAAAAATGCTCCCATGTCCCACCTTGTGGTAGATATGAGAACATCACTCAATAGTAAATACAAGTTTAGCTAACCCAAATCATGACTCCTTCAGTCACATTGAGTAGGAGAAACAATAGCTTATCTGAAATTAGTTCCATAGTGAAGTGTGAGTATTGTCATGTTGGTATTGGAAGAAGATGCAACTTCAATGTAGGAGACACTGCAGGAGCGATTTGAAAGATAAGTGGAAAATGGGGCAGGTCAGTGTCATGAGGAAGAATGGAAGAACTGGAGGTGGAGAGGTTGATCAATAGTTTCAAAAGCTTTGTTTGCAGATTTTTTGTTTAACTATTGTAATCTAAAATGTAATTTATAAAATGAGATCACAAATTGTAGTATGAGTTGTGGTATTTGGCAATATTAATGTTTATTTACTGACCAATTAAAATCATTTAAAAATGTTATAAAATATAACATTTTTATGTCATTCTGAATATGCACACAATATTTTTTAGGCCAAGAAATGGGGGGAAATATTGTGTGGGGAGAAGGATGAAGTTTCGATCCTGTAACACGGATTCCTGTCCCAGAGGAAGGAAAGATTTTAGAGATGAGCAGTGTACAAATTTTGATGGTAAACATTTCAACATCAATGGTCTTACAGGCAGTGTGCGCTGGATACCAAAATATAGTGGCAGTAAGTAAAATATAATTTTATTTTCTTAATAGTAAAGTTCAGTGCGTGACAACGGCAAACGCTTTACAGCAGCAGAAATTCTGTTATGTTACTTTTCCAGTTCTAATGAAAGATCGATGCAAGCTGTTCTGCCGAGTTTCTGGGACATCTTCATACTACCAGCTGAAAGACAGAGTCATTGATGGTACTTCTTGTGGGCCTGAATCCGATGACATCTGTGTCCAAGGATTATGCAGGGTACTCACATTTAGCATAAATTTTTAACATTCCACCTTTATGTCTTATTACTGCAAGCCAAATAAACCAGAAAGCATCATGACAACTTACAAGCAGCTTTGCAATTTTGTCTTCTACAATTATGAAGGGCACTTTTCTGTTGAAATCTAATCAAAGGTAGCTTTATAATTATTGGCTTTTTTGATCAAGTCGTGCTGTAGTTTTAGTGAAGTGACCATAAAAATAATTGTTAGCAGCTTGCAGTAGGATGAAATGATATACTGAAAATCCTTGAATTACTATCTACAGATGAAGTATGTGTTTAGTCTTGGTGCTTTTCACAACATAATTTGGCTCTGTACTTTAAATAATTTTAATTATTAGAGTATAAAGTATTTTTCATTTTAATGTTATGTTTATATTTAATATTTACTTCTTAAATATTCTTTTTTTTCTTTTAGCAAGCTGGATGTGATCATGTCTTGAATTCCAAAGCAAAGAGAGATAAATGTGGTGTATGTGGGGGTGACAATTCCTCCTGTAAGACCGTGGCAGGCACTTTTAATACTGCTCAGTATGGTATGTCTGTCCTAGATGGGTTTCTGGAGAGGGTATTATAGTGTCTGCTTACGCAACTGATATAGCAACAAAGGATAATGTAGTGAACCAGAATCACCTATTAACTAATACCCAATTGGGGATTTTTTTTTAATGTAACCGTTTGTAAATCTGTTATAAACATATATCAATTCCGCCAAACATTAAAACCCAATGGATCTTCCAATACAGATTAAATAAACAGAGTAGCTTTTAACCCTAAAAATAATAAATAGCTAATTCATGAACTAGCATATTAAATCATAAACAAGTAACATTTTAAAACAAAAATTTAATCTCACATAACATCAGGTTATGTAAATAAACTCCTGATGGGTTGCTAAGTTGCAAATTTAAGACAATCTATTACTTACCCCTCTGTTTTAATTAAATGTTTTAGAGGCCCTATTTCTATTTTAAATCATATTGAGAATTAGCTATGTTGGAGAGACCTTAATGGGTGCTTATGTGCATTTGGGGCACACCTGTTCAGTATAATATAAAGCACGGTGATTTACATGTACTCATAGCTTTAAGGGAACTGCCAGGATCAATACATACAGTAAAGGCAAACAGCTACCCTTTTAAACCTTTTATGTAAAAAATATTAAAAAAAAAAGAAAAATATGAATGATAAGAAAAAAACACATAAATAGTTTTTCTTTAATTAGGAGAACTATTTATGTAATAATAATTTTAGATGGATTTTGCTTTTAAGATTGATATCTATGAATCCCATCATAAAAGGCACAGTAGGCTAGAAAGTTGAGTTAAACATTTTTGTACTTGCTTCAGTATCTGATCACATGTGCCTTTATATGATGCTGTGCCAAAGCATGTACTTATATTTGTTCTATTTTCTATGTATCTATTTTATTACAGGGTATAACACAATTGTGAAAATTCCAATTGGAGCAACAAGCATTGATATTCGTCAGCATAGTTACTCTGGGTATCCTGAAGATGACAACTATTTGGGTAAATTTATGGAATTAAACAATATAAATTTTAAAGATGTCATTCCTTTAAAAGCTTTGTATTTAGATATCAATTTATTTACTGTCTGTACGAAAGTACTAGCTGTTTTATGATTTTATTATTGCTAGTAGCTGTAATAGCAATAGACCAACATCATGGTTTACCATATAAGTCCAGCATTAAACGTGTAGAACAGTGTGTCAACATGGCATTATTGTTTCATATATTACCATGGAAAAATACAAGGGTTCTATGATGGTTCAGGGCTGGAAAATGGTTTAATACAAACCCTTGTCATGGCATGATTCTTGCATTTGTTGCATTGTTAAAACAGAATTACATTGTCTATTCTTTTCTAATGTGATGCTGGCATTTTTATTGAGTTTATAAAACTGTATGAATATACATTCATACAGTTGAAGTACATCCTGGCACTTTGCAAGGCCAGATGATATCCAACTTCTTTTAACCTATGACTGCTAGTGTTCCTAAATACTATTTAAATATTTCTTATTTCTTAAGTCGTCTTGGCTAAAGAAAGGAAGGCAAAGCTTCTATATCATATTAGGATGGTACGTTTGCATTACTTAAAGAAAATCCATACTGCAGCTGTGGTGGAGTATTTGTTCAATATAATATGATAAAAATATGTTTGAAAACGAATTTGAAGACCGTATATTTGTTTGTTGCAGCTTTATCGGACACCAAAGGAAACTTTGTCCTAAATGGCAATTTTGTTGTGAGCCGATTTAAGAGAGAAATAAGTATTAAAGGTACTGCTTTTGAATACAGTGGCTCAGATAATAGCATAGAACGAATAAATTGTACTGACCGCCTGGAGGAAGAGCTCATTTTACAGGTAAATCTTTTGTGCTTTTTAGATTGGGCCAAATTTTCATTTGGGTTTTAACCATATGTAGATTTAGAATTTCTATCACAATGAATAGTATTTTGTTTTACATATCTAGTTGCACAATTAAGGAAATGTGTGACACATTAGATACATTACCATTATACATTTTTCTGAAGAATGTTCAGTAAACAAAATTTATATTTGTGGTAAAATTAAAGTAACTATTGACACCAAATAAGTTTTTATATGTATTGCGGTTAAAAGATGAACAACGCTTACTGTGTTCATTCTGACAGCTCTAGAGTTGTGCTTACACAGGCAGATTTTAGTTTATAATCTAATTTTTCTTGACTGAATTACCTGTAGATTATGCCATGTATGGGGCAAAAGCAAACTTGTTTGATATCTGATCAGTGCTTCTTTAAATATGAATTAATCTGAACAATTAGTCCTCCCCTTGGGTGGCTGGATACAAACATACCTTAATGTGTTTGGTCAACTAAAATTGAATGGTTTATGGTCTTGGCATAGGCAAATCAATTAATGTTTCTAGCATGTTACAAACTGTACAACTGTTATCCTTCTAGTACTTGGATTATAATTTTGTGTCAAATTGCAATGTATAAAGGTAAAATAACAATATTATATCATACATTCTATGATATGTTATGTTTTTTGGGGAAATAAGAAATTAATGATTCCTAGCATTTTACTAGTGTTTACTAGACTTCTCTGCACACTCTGTCTAATTGGGCAATTTAATTACTGGGCCAAAAAGTGCTTCCTGCAGTACACTGAATACATTTTCTTTGTAACATTATACAGTTGTTAGTGATCCCCACAAACATAGTTACATAGTTAAATTGGGTTAAAAAAGACAAAGTCCATTAAGTTCTACCCCTCCAAATGAAAACCCAGCATCCATACACACACCCCTCCATACCTTCACAAAAATTATAAATATATTCATATCTGTACTAACTATAGAGCAGGGATCCCCAACCTTTTGAACCCGTGAGCAACATTCAGAAGTAAAAGGAGTTGGGGAGCAACAACAGCATGAAAAATGTTCTTGGGGTGCCAAATAAGTGCTGTGATTGGCCATTTGGTAGACCCCATGTGGATTGTCATCCTACATTGAGGCTCTGTTTGGCAGTGCACCTGGTTTTATACAACCAAAACTTGCCTCCAAGTCTGGAATTCGAAAATAAGCTCCTGCTTTGAGGCCAGTTTGAGCAACATCCAAGGGGTTGGAAAGCAACATGTTGCTCACGAGCTACTGGTTGGGGATCACTGCTATAGAGTATAGTATCACAATAGCCTTTTATGTCTGTCAAAAAAATCATCCAAGCCATTCTTAAAAGCATTAACAGAATCAGCATCACAACATCACCCGGCAGTGCATTCCACAAACTCACTGTCCTGACTGTGAAGAACCACCTACGTTGCTTCAAATGAAAGTTCTTTTCTTCTAGTCTAAAGGGGTGGCCTCTGGTACGGTGATCCTCTTTATGGGTAAAAAGGTCCCCTGCTACTTGTCTAAAATGTCCTCTAATTTACTTGTAAGTGTAATCATGTCCCCTCGCAAGTGCCTTTTTTCCAGAGAAAACAACCCCAACCTCAATAGTCTACTCTCATAATTTAAGTCTTCCAATCCTCTGACCAGTTTAGTTGCACGTCTCTGCACTCTCTCCAGCTCATTTATATCCCTCTTAAGGACTGGAGTCCAAAACTGCACTGCATACTCCAGATGAGGCCTTACCAGGGACCTATAAAGAGGCATAATTATATTTTCATCCCATGAGTTAATGCCATTTTTTATGCAAGACAGAACTTTATTTCCTTTAGTAGCCACAGAATGACACTGCCCAGAATTAACTTGCCCAGTTTGCCAACTTAGACAAATCACTCTGCAAAGTGGCAGCATCCTGCATGGAACCTATAGTTCTGCACAATTTAGTATCATCTGCAAAAATAGAAACAGTACTTTCAATGCCCACCTCCAGGACATAGAGCCTGAAACAGCAAAATAAGTGTCATTTGACACTGTAACTTTAGAGTTATATGGATGCTGCATGGCTGCATGGCAGACCATGTAAATGCCTTGATATGTTTACCCTGTATCTAAGAAACCTGAAACTCCTTGCCATTTTTTGGCTGAATAAGTTTAATTTATTGTTAGTTTTAGTATGATGTTGGCAGAACTATTTATTTTGTGTTTTGCGGTTAAGGTTTTGTGTGTGGGAAATTTATTTAATCCTGATGTGCGGTATACTTTCAACATTCCAACTGAAGATAAAGTTGCACATTTTTTGTGGGATCCATTTGGTCCATGGCAAAACTGTAACAAGATGTGTCAAGGTACAGATATCTGTTTAATGTGCTAACTGCTATTTAAAAATATGTATATGTGGTTTAGCTAAATAGATTTAGGGGCAGATTCAAGTTGTGTTTTACATGAAAATTCGAATTTTCGAGTTGCATTTTTTGGTCGAAATTCACATTTTCAGCTTAAAAACAACTAATATTTTTCAAGATTTATTATAACCCAATGCTGGAAATAACTTGAACTCGAAAATACACCATCTAAAACCCTGTTGAGGTCATGTAGGAGTCATTGGCAGAGGTCCCTTGAACCATTTGAAGATGTTAACAGCATGCATGATGTTTGAGTTTTTGCGGAGTGTTTTGCCCCCCCCAAAAACTTGAATAATTCGAGCGATTTGAGTTATGAGGAAAACTCTATTAATTTGAGTTTTCGGGTTTCAGAACTCAAACTAAAAGAATTGGGTTTTTCCCATTCTAGTTTTTTCTTAAATGAGATACAGTACCTTTCGAGTTGTGAGTCCAGTCGAGTGCATTGTAGATCATTCAAGGTATAAAAAACTCGACCTTTGATAAATGACCCTCTAAATGTGTGGAAGTCATCTAATCATTAAAGTAAATAAACAAAGGTCAGGCCCTGAATTCAGTTTGGCACTCCATAAGGCACGCTCATCCACTAAATTTTCCTGTTTACTGAATAATACTATCTTCCACACTGAAACAAACAGTGGAAACAAGGCAAGACATAGTTTGATGAAAGGTGAAAGTTGTAATAAACAGTACAGAAAGCAGCTAAAAAAGTGGGCTCTTGATAGAAGGGGGCAGGGGAAGGGGAAGGCAAGAGAAAAACTGCAGGAAAGAGAATTTAGCCCAGCAGGAGGGATACTGATTGTGAAAATAAAGCAGGAAGAAATGGAGGGTAGGATGGAATCAAGATAGGACACAAGCAGAAAAAAAGAGAGAAAGCAACAGAAAATGAAAGACCAGAACAAAAAGGGTGAAGACAAAGAACTGAAAGAGAAATAAAACACACTGTAAATAAAAAATATTGAAAATAAACAATGTGTAAGGTAACATTTTAGTAATTATCTCCAACAAACTGGTCAAACTTTTCTAATATGTTAAGTAAGAAGTTATTAGCAGCTTATTTTCTTAGCAATGAACTACTAATGCTGATGCCTAGCAGCTCTAGCTGTAGCACAGGACATTATCTATTTTTTCAGCCATCATGCTCATTTTACTACAATAAAAAAGAATGTATGACGTACCATTCATTGTGGGTTACTATTGCATATTTAAAGGCATTATTTAAAGCTTGATTTTTTTTATTAGGCATTCGTGAAAGAAAAGTCACATGTGTTCGAAGAAGTGATCGAGCTGTAGTATCAGAGCAAAGGTGTAAGCATTTGCCTCAGCCAGAATTAATTACTGAGCCATGTAACAATGACTGCCAGTTAAGGTATGTACAGTATTTTCAAATTCCAGTGAACTCTGACACTATTATTACTCTTGAATTATAGTGAGAGTTCTCCGATTGTACTGGTGTTGCAGCTAGCGTGTCTATGATAACTGACAGCATGTTGGTTCCATGCAAAAAATATGTAAACAATATGTTGGCATACACTTGCAAAAATTAAGTCTATGATGTATGCACACAAGTCATGAGAGAGTAATTCATGGCTTATATTTGTATACTTGTATACAGTATATTTATAGGTATGACCTGTATTATATTGTAGCTTTATTGTATCATTACTACTTTGGTTTCTACAAATTAATTTAGTCTTGTCCAATCAATATACAAAGGTCTTAAAAAGTATAAACAGCATTCATTTAACTACTGTGGTTTCTACAATTGAATATAGTCTTGTTGAAGCAATATACACAGGTCTTAAAAAGTATGCACAACCTTAATTTAAGCCTTAGCACACAATAGAATGCTTTCAGTGTAAAATACAACACTTACAAGCAGATTTAACATTGACCATTACTTAATGGTCAGTTGCCATTGATCAGTAATGATTATTGTTTACACCAATAAATGATCCTTAACGAATCAGATCTGATCTTTATTGACCGATGGCTAAATGTTTACAT